>NC_054847.1:32055923-32358953 GCF_018345385.1 Vulpes lagopus | reverse complement strand
TACTTAAGGTGTAATTTCATTATAACACTCCACCCAGAAGGAAATTATGGATAAAGGGAAAATAGTCCCCCTTACTTTTAATTGTGGAGTTTATCAAAGACGCTTTTGTTATTTACCAAAAGAAACTGATGATTGTTGAATGGCCAATTTGGCTTAGGTCAGTTTGCAATAATGAACTTAGGAAAAAGATATTATTATTATTATTATTTTAAAGATTTTATTTATTTATTCATGAGAGACACAGAGAGAGAGTCAGAGACAGAAACAGAGACACAGGCAGAGAGAGAAGCAGGCTCCATGCAGGGAGTCAGATGTGGGACTCGATCTTAGGACTCCAGGACCATGCCCTGGACCGAAGGCAGGCACTAAACCACTGAGCCATCCAGGGGTCCCAGATATTATTATTATTGCCTTCATTTTATAGATGAGTATACTAAGGGATGTAAAATCAGGTGACTGAACACTGATAGGTTAGGATTTAAATCTAGGCAGTATGAGTTGAAGGTATTTGCATTTATCTTTATGCGAAACAATTGGTATATGTTTATATTCACTTGGGGCAATTGGCAGACATGACATATGAAGACTAGAGACTGCTGTGTAGAGTAGTGAAAGGAAAAAAAATTCTAAAAATTTATTTATTTGAGAGCAAGTGTGAGCAGGGGGAGGGGCAGAGGGAGAGGAAGAGGATTTTAAGCAGACTGTCTGGTGAGCACAGAGCCCACATGGGGCTTGATCTCAGGACCAAAATCAAGTCGGATGCTTAACTGACTGAGCCATCCAGGTGTCTGAAGAAAATGTTTAAAGACTTGAAAGTATGGCTTCTTTTCTCCACTAGTAACATTCAAAAGCAGGGTACATCTTTTGTATATTAAGTAGGTCTATTTAGTTTCTTGCCTCCATTGCTGTGGAAGAGAAGTAGGAAGGAACTTACTGATTGGCTTCAAGGTAAACTTACTAGTAGCACCTTACCTGGAAGGAATTTATTGCCTACATCTCCCAAGATGGTGTAAAGGGCTGTTGGCCTGTGTAGACAGTGCAGTTATATACATAGTAATTGATTCTAAATATACAAATCGTATATATAGAGGACTGTATATGGTGTGTGTGTGTATATTTATGTTCCATAAAGTTGTTTTGGTTCATTTCACATAATTCATTTTTCTCTGTCTTGAAGTCTCAACTTATAAGACTGTTCCATATATATTTTAGCCAGAAATACTAAACCTTCAAAGAATATCAATATTGACTATAACAGAATTGACTATAATGGAATATAACTCTATATAGTTATATAGTTATATAACTATAATGTGTTGCTTTTACATTATTGTGGATATTAAGTGATAATTAATTTTAACCAAAGTCACTTACATTGAAGTATCCTTTTCAGTAAAATTTATGAAACCCCTATGATGTCAAAATAAAGAATCTGACTCTTAGGGGTGACTACTGATGTCTGATTTATGCACTGTGAGCAAAATGTGATACAGGGAATGGTATCACTATAGATTATGGAAAATTAGAATAGCAAGAAAACTACATTTTAGAAAAATAACAACAATGCAATTGTCTTTTAAATTTTCCTTTCTAGCTGGTAAACTCAATTTCAGTCAGGGAATACCTTTAATCATCATCAAATGAATAAATCCCTGCAGCTACTCATCTTGGAGCACAATTCATGGGGTTTGCCCCCATGACAAGCAGCCCCATCACAAACCAATGCTTATATAATTTATACTGTTTGCCTTTATGACTTTTAATTTATAGTTCATGTTTGAAACTGCAGGTTATTTTCTCTTTTCAAAGAATTTTAATATGAATGAGATGTTTTTTCACACCATTAGGCAACTTAGTATCTTATGCCTCAGTTTCAACTGTTTTTAAGAATTATGGTCTGTATTTTTGCTGGGCTCTCCAGGTTCTTCCCAAACACATTTAATGAACAGTATCATATAGCTTATTTTTTTTTTTTAATGTCCAGGTGACTCCAAACATAAGTCCAAACTTGGTTAATAGTCTGATTAGGTATTTTTTACTTGACATGGTAACAGACAACCGGAGGAAATTTAATTATTTATATAAAGTGGAAAATGAGAAAGAGAGACTGGTATAAAAAGACAAAGCATCAGTAATAATAATAGTAATGGCAATAATCCCCAAGTTTGCTGGTCTTTTCACTTTCTTATTAATGGTGTCTTTTAATGAATAGAAACTGCAAAGTTAATGAAGTCTAGTTTATTCATCTTTTTACTTAGTGAATTTTGTGTTCCTTTGAAAAAAAATCTTTGAGCAAGAACACATTTTCCTGTGTAGTCTTTTTTTTTTTTTTTTTAGATTGATTGATTGATTTTAAGGAGTAGGGTTAGTAGGGGCACAGGGAGAAGGAGTGTGAGAATCCCAAGTAGACTCCTTGCTGAGCATAGCTCCTGACCTGGGGCTTGGTCTCAGGACCAGGACTCCAAGATCATGACCTGAGCTGAAAGGAAGAGTCGGGGATTTAAGTAAGTGAACCACCCAGGCGCCCCTTCCTTCGTAATCTTACGGGAGGTTTAGTGCAGTGCCTTTCACGTTTAGGTCTGTGATTCACTTGGAACGGAGAAGTTTATATGTATGTGGTATGAGGTAGAGATAACATTTCCCCCCCCAGTTGATCTAGCACCATTTATTGGCAAGATCACTCTCTCTACAGTATTATGGTTGACACCTTTATTGTAAATTGGCTTACTCTAAGTGTCTAGGAATATTTCTAGACTTAATTTTTCCATTGGTCCATTTGTCTGTTCTTGTATCTGTAATTTAATTGATTTCTGTAGCTTTGTCTCATGTATTGATAACTGGTAGTGGAGAAACCTTCTACTTTGTTTCTTTTCTTGAAGATATTGGCTATATTGTAATCAGGTTGTTAGTTTCTCCCTACCTTATCCTTAATTGCTAGCATTTTGATTGGTGCTACCTTAAATTCGGAGAGAATTGATGTTTTTAATAAGACCACGTCTTCTAAATCATGCACATGGTACTTCTGCATGGAGGTCTTGCTCATCTTTTGTTAGATTTATTTTTAGGTGTTTGATATTTTTTGATGCTAGTATAAATTACATTTTTCAAAAAAAAATTACATTTTTCAAAAAAAAATTACATTTTTCTACAGTTTATTTCTCATATAGAAATACAGTTGATTTTAAAATATTGATCTTGTATCTTGTGACCTTACTAAATTCTTTTGTCATTCATACTTACCTTTAGATCCATGTATTTGTACATGAATACATATTCATGTATTTTTAGATATTCTGTATAGATTTATTTATAATTATTTTGTTCATGACACTATCTTTTTAAAATCATTTTAAAAAATTTATTTTGACAGAGAGAGAGAGAGAGCAAGAGCATGCACACAAGCAGGGGGAGCAGCAGAGGGAGAAGGAGAAGGAAGCAGGCTCCCCGTTGAGCAGGGAGCCTGATGCAGGGCTCCATCCTAGGACCCTGGGATCATGACCTGAGCTGAAGGCAGAAGCTTTAACTGATCAAGCCACCCAGGTGCCTATGTTCATGACATTGTTATATATCTTTTAATCTAAGGAAACACGCCTTTCATCACTTCTGGAAAATTTCCTGCCTTTGTTTTAGTCGAATATAGCTCCTTCATTTTTCTAGTTTTTAAATTTCTTTCTCTCAGTCAGAGATATTATTGTAAGACTTCACATCATCAAAGACACCAAAGAATCTTCAAAGCAACCTGAAAGAAAAAGATTACTCATAAAGGAACAGTAGTTAGATTGACAACAGATTTCATGTTACCAGAAAAAGAAACCGAAGGACAGCTATCCGAAAGGATAGCTAAGAGGAGCTATCAACCTAGAATTCTTTTTTTTCTTTAAGATTGTTTATTTATTTATTCATTCATGAGAGACACAGAGAGAGGCAGAGACACAGGCAGAGGAAGAAGCAGGCTCCCTCTGGAGAGCCCGACGTAGGACTCGATCCTGGGATCCCGGGGTCACGTTCTGAGCTGAAGGCAGACGCTCAACCACCCAGGCGTCCCCTAGAATTCTTTATCAGACTAAAATTTCTTTCAAGAAAGTGTGAAGTAAAGACATTTTCAGTGGAAGACTCAGTTAATTTAATTCTCCAGTAACATTATTAAGAAATACTTATATGTATATGTCACTAGGAAGAGAGATTGCAGAATAAAACAATATTAGGGGGATGGGGAGAAGATGTAACTACATGATAGATTTAAACAAGTGTTTGGAGATTACCATGAGCGATAATAGTCTTCCTGTACATTTGAAAACTTTATTTTTTATATTTTTTTAAGATTTTAATTATTTATTCATGACACACACACACACAGAGAGAGAGAGAGAGAGAGAGAGAGAGAGAGAGAGAGGCAGAGACACAGGCAGAGGGAGAAGCAGGCTCCATGCAGGGATCCTGATGTGGGACTTGATCCCGGGTCTCCAGGGTCACACCCTGGGCTGGAGGTGGTGGTGCTAAACTGCTGAGCCACTCAGGGCTACCCGAAAACTTACTTTAAAGGAACAATTTTCTAAAAAAAAAGTTTTCAAATTGGATGCTGGAACAGGCCAAGATTCATTAATAACATTGAGTAAAATTAAATCATTCCATATAAAAAAGTCAAAATAAAGGCCCAGATGGTTTAAGTATGAATTCTAACAACTCTCCAGAAACAGATTACCTGTATACAAATTATTGCAATAAATAAAAAGGAATTTTCTGCTCATACTTATTTTATGATTTTTGTATAACTTTGATTATAAAACAAGATATATTAGGACAATACAAGGAAAGAAAATTATGAACATAGATATAAAATTACTAAAAATACCATTAAACAAAATTTGCAAGTGCTTATCATGATGAAATGTATCCCATCTAAGTTGATTTTACTCCAAGAATAAAAGACGTTAACATTAGATAAAATGTAATTTTGGGATGTTGGGGTGGCTCAGTGATTGAGCATCTGCCTTCAGCTCATGGCGTGATCCTGGAGTCCCAGGATCGAGTTCCATGTCGGGCTCCCTGCATGGAGCCTGCTTCTCCCTCTGCCTGTGTCTCTGCCTCTCTCTCTCTCTGTCTCTGTCTCTGTCTCTGTCTCTGTCTCTGTCTCTCATGAATAAATAAACAGAATCTTTAAAAAAAAATGTAATTTTAAACCAGAAACTCTCCATAAGCTAAAAAAAAAAAATCTATTAAACTCGCAGCAAGTATCATGCTTAGTGGTGATACATCTGAGAAGAAAACAGACTACACGCTGCTTGGCAAAAGTGTTGCTTGTCTGGGGTCTATTTAGGATGATTGAAGAATATCCTCTTTTGTATCTCAACTATATATTTGAAGACTTCTAAGTGATAAACTGCAGTTCATGTCAGAAGAGCTGTGATCTACAGATAATTTATTTTTAGGTGTCAAACAGTTCATTCAAGCACTTTCAGATTTCAGTGCTGGGAATTTGGTTTTGACATTTAGACAAAGACAGGCTGCTTATATTTTAGAGGATTCCAACTTAAATTCATCTTCTAATCTGATTATATATACATTTCATACAAGAGTTTATCCATATAATACATTGGGAAAATCCATAACAGAGGTATTGCTTTAACTTATGTAACAAGATAATGATTGTTGTATAATGTTATACTGAATCTTTTGCTATCGCATGCCACAAGAAAGAGCTATAGCAGGTGTAAGGATTGAAAAGGGGGAACAGGTGGTTGGCATTCCTAGACTGTATGATTGTCAATCCAAGAGAATTAGAACCAATAAGAAAATTCAATAACTTTTACTAGATACAATGCAATTATAAAACAGCTAATGGCACTTTATTCAGAGACAAAAAGCAATTAGAAAATGTAATTTAGAATAGAGATCCCACAGACAATGGCAAGAAAAATGATAAGGAATCTAGGAGTACCTTTAACAAAAGGTACTTAAGATATTATTTCTAAAATGATAAATTTTATAAAATCTAAAATTATAAAACTTTATTAAAATATGAAAGAAAATCTAAATAACTGAGAAGTAGTCTCTGTTGATGGATGAGGTTACCCAGTACCATATGACAGCTGCCCCTAAATTAATTTATAAACAATGGAATTTGAATGACATCAATAGTATTTTTATTTATTTATTTATTTAATTAATTTTTTTAAAAAAATTTATTTATTCATGAGAGAGAGAGAGAGAGAGGCAGAGACACAGGCAGAGGGAGAAGCAGGCTCCATGCAGGGAGCCCGATGTGGGACTTAATCCTGGGACCCCAGGATCATGCCCTGGGCCAAAGGCAGGTGCTAAACCACCGAGCCACCCAGGGATCCCCCCAAATAAGTTCTTGATGGAGATAGAGCTTTGGAACAAAACAAAAGCCCAGAAATACATTAATATAAAGTTGGTGCATTTATTTACTTAATACTTATTAAGCACTCTCCTTTGTGCTAGTGGGGGCTTCTTCAGGTTGTCTTCCAGGTTCCTTTGACGTTATCCTACTGGTCATTGATAACTTCCTTACTACTGACAACATTTTCCAGACTCACCCAGTACGTTTCCTGCTCCTAACCTGGAATCAGCCATTTCTCCAAGAAGTCCTGATTTCTCTTATGGGAAGTAGAATTGCAAGACCACATCCAAATGTGAGGGGTGCTCATTGCTGTTGGGTTGGTACATGTTCCTAGGCCTTTTCAGTTAACACAGCTAAAAAATTAAATGTGTATTTTATATACACATATATTTATACAAACACATATGAGACATATGTATGCATGTATTCAATATATTACTATATTATATATTATAGAATATTATATGTATTTAAAGATAGAAGCCTCAGTGTGAATTCACAGATACTTAAAAAAATTATTTATTTAATTTGAGACAGAGAGAGAGTGCAGGAGTGTGTGGGGGCAGGGGTAGGGGCAGAGGGAGAGGGAGAGAGAATCCCGAGCAGACTCTGTGCTGAGTACAGAGTCCCACTTGGGGCTCAGTATCATGACCATAAGATCACATCTGAGCCAAAACCAAGAGTTGGTCACTTGACTGTACTATCCAGGCACTCCTATAATGATACTTTATTTTTTAAAAAATTGTAAAAAAAAGATTTATTTATTTGAGAGAGAGAGTGTGTATGAGCTGAGGGGAGGGGTAGAGAGAGGAAGAGAGAGTCCTAAGCAGACTCCACACTGAGCATAGAGCCTGACCTGGGGCTTGATCTCACAACCCTGAGATCACAACCTGACCCGAAAACCAGGAGTTAGAGGCTTAATTGACTGCATCACCCAAGTGCCCCCCTATAATGATACTTTCAACTGAAATTCAGGAATGCAATATTTTTGCTTATGTTTTTATATATTAAAACTATATCTCCTTTGAGATTGGGAATCATGGTTGTCAAGGACACAAGGGATGGGGAAATCACAATATCCTATCATCACATGTTTGCTTTATCCTCCATACAGAATCATCTAGATTTATCTACATGCAGAATCATCTTAAAATGATAATTCTAATACAACCATGGCCGGCAGGTTACAGAAAACACTTAGTTTTCTTGTAAATATTGTCTTTGCTTTTTGGGTTTTGTTATGTAGTTGTATTGTCTGCCTTCATATGGAGGTTTGGGGAGATTCAGATCCGTGTTGCTGCTTATATAGCAGTACATGTTAGCTCAGAATTGCCTTTTGAAAGTTCTGAAATTTGCTTGGATAATTAAACATATGTAAAGAGTCATCCATTTGGCTAATTATTGTTCAGTCTAGGATGTACTTTATGATTTATTTTTAAAGGCCGTGATAGTACCATGAGTCTGTGTGGTGGGCCTTTCCAGACTAATCCTACTGAGGATCCCAGAAGAAGGTCAAGCAAACTATAATAGCAATCGGGGAGAGTCTTTGGAATTGTAATGAGTAGAGGGACCAACATGTGGCCTGGAAAGGTTTCATGTAGTCAATACTTTTCAGCTACCCTTCAGAACTACCCAAATAATGATACACTGTAAGTCAAAGCAGGGTGATTGCCATCTAAATGCAGCATTGAGAAAAATGACCTGTTGCTTCCTCTCAACCAGATTGCTATTTCTATGCAGAAACCCTGGAGCAGCGCTTGCGGTAGTAGACATACATGTATTATGTTTTGGTTGCCTGTCTCTCATTTCCCCTACTTTAGCGTAAGCACACTCATTTCTTTTTTTCTTATTGTTTAATTCATTTAAAATAAAGTCAAAATTTTAGAGCAGTTTTAGATTCACAACAGAATTGAAGGGAAGGTATAGTGATTTCTCATATACCATACACACAGCCTGCACACATGCAGAGCCGCCCTCATCAGCATCCCCACCAGCGTGGTATAGCTGTTACAGTTGGGGAGCCTACACTGACACACTCTGGTCACCCAAAGTACAGAGTTTACAATATGGTTTACTCTTGATGTTGTACATCCTGTGGTTTTAGACATGCATCCATCATACGGTATCCTATAGACAGAGGATTTTCACTGCCCTAAAGATTTGTGCTCCATCTATTTATTCTTC
The DNA here is from genome assembly GCF_018345385.1 of Vulpes lagopus. Lineage (NCBI taxonomy): Eukaryota > Metazoa > Chordata > Mammalia > Carnivora > Canidae > Vulpes > Vulpes lagopus. The sequence goes on along the minus strand of NC_054847.1, from coordinate 32,350,408 downwards.
CCTCAACCCCTGGCAACCACAAGTCTTTTTATTGTTTCCATAGTTTTGCCTTTTCCAGAATGTCATAAAGTTGGAATCTTACAGTATGTAGTTAATTTCCTTTTGAAGAATTATCTCTCCCTCTAGAAATTTTCTACCTTTAGGGGATTATCTCCAACTAAGAGTAGGCATGTGACTCCAGCTAAATTAATCAGACTCTTACGGAATTTCCGTTACTGATGGGAATGATACAGAAAGGTTCAAGATGGTAGGGAATTATTCATTCCAGTGATGGTATTGTGATGAGAATGCTGATTAATTCCCCGTGCCTTGGAGCTGCCCTGATTCTTTATCTTTTTTACAGCTAGTTTGTCCAGTGTTACTGTCAATTTTGTGAGTTCTTTAATAACCATTTAATATATTTATCTTCTGTTTAGAGCTGGTTTCTCTTACAGCAAACAACTGTATCTGATTCATCGGTGATCCCTCGAGTACATTAGAAATGTTCAATCTATTCAAATTGTATTTCTTCTTCCAACAGTTCTTCTATCCTTATTTCCCTGCTCTATTGAAAAATATACTTTAAAATTTGCTTATTAGTTATGTTTATTGTCTGTCTCCTCCTTTAGAATATATGCTTTATGAGGGCAAGCATTCTTTAGGTAAATCTGTTTCTTTGCATTGTGTATCCTAAGTACCTAGGGAGATTCCTGGAACATAATAGGTACTCCAGAAATATTAGTGAGTTTAATAAAGCTTCTAAGCCACTGTGTTTTAAGTCTCTTGATTGCCTCTGTATGGAGCAATGCTTTGTCTCAGTTCACTGTAAAATGTCGGCATGTTTTTGCTGCAGGTGGTTTTGGCATGTTATCCCTGTGTAGGTTGGGAGAAAATGTAATTACAGTGGAGGAGAATAACCAGTGGCTCTCCACCTCCAAGGAAATGAAAAAATAAAAAACAAAACTGAGGGCTCAAATGTATTTAGTTGATATCTTGATATCTAACATAAACCCGTTTTACTTAAGGGAAATTTTGGAAATATTAGTGTCATAATAAGGTAAAGGTATACTTGACAAAGGACTCAAAAATAAATCATTCATTTTTTAAAAAATATTTTATTTATTTATTCATGAAAGACACACACACACACACAGAGGCAGAGACATAGGCAGAGGAAGAAGCAGGTTCCATGGGGGGAGCCCAATGCAGGACTCAATCCTAGGACCCTGGGATCACCACGTGAGCTAAAGGCAGATGCTCAACCACTGAGCCACCCAGATGCCCCGATAAAACATTCATTTTTATAAAAAATACAAAAAAATTGCACTTATTCCAACGAAATGACATAGCACCTAGCTGAGACTGAAAGTCATAATCAGGGCGAGGGCCTTGGATTGACAAGGTCAGCCAGGAGAGGATAGCTAGTAGGTGATTTGAGGCATCATTACAGAGAGTAACCTCAGAATGAGGTTATTATCCGAATGTTACAATTGCTAGCAGAGGGTAAATTGAACAACTTATCTTGCACAAGAAAAAAGACTTAATATTTATTAGACAAGTCTTGTTTCACATAAGCTTTGCATATATTATTTTACATATGCCTTTCATATTTTTTTTTCACATTATCCTCAAATAAGTCCATGTCTTAGCACTTTCATTTTATAAACAGAAAAAACTTAAGAAAAGTTAGAAAGTTAGTGAATAAGAAATAAGAAAAGTTAGTTAACTTATAGTCACACAACAAGAAAGTGCTGGGCCCAAAGTGTAAATCTAAATCTCAGGTCAACCTAAATCTCCTGCTCTTAGTTAGTTAACTTATAGTCACACAACAAGAAAGTGCTGGGCCCAAAGTGTAAATCTAAATCTCAGGTCAACCTAAATCTGCTCTTCCTACTACCTCATCTCTGACACAAGTAATTGAATCCAAAACTATAGGAAACAAACCACTTTCTGTGGGTAAAGATGGTGGATTGAAGATGTACAACAGCTACCACTCCTTTGTCAAAACCCAAACCTTTCTACAACAGTAATTTTTTTAAAGTCGTAAGCATGCGAGGACAAGAGAGCAAGAGAGGAACAACGGAATTTGTGAAACTGGTAAGCAGACGGAAACATGGTGATTGACTGAGCAGACTTAAGATAACCGAATCCCAAGCTGGCAATGGAAGAAGTGGAGTAATAATAGATTGATTTACACTGTTGAATCAACAAGAGCTGATACCTGAGTAAGTGAAAGGAGAATGGTCTGATTTTGAAGCAGTAGGCTCCCCAGGTCTACATCCACCTCCGCAGAGCTGTCTGATGGCTTGCTCCTTTCACGTCCTGAAGACTGAGGATACGCTCTCTGGAGAAGGTGACATAGAAAGTCACTGGAGGATTTCATGTACATTTGAGGACAGAGGCCATCCTGAAAGCATGGGAAAGAGTTAAAGTTTGATACTCAATTGTGAAGCCACTGATTGTCTTTACCTGCACACCTCACAAGCTGGCAGCCGGCCCATATCCTGTAGGTGAGGCATTCAGGTGATTGTTCTCTGGGGATCAAAGCAGCCCATGGCTCTCCAAGAGGTAAGTCCTAGTGATACCATCGGGGATTCTTTACTGAAATAGTTTGCTTCATCAGAACTGAAGCCTATGCAAACTAGCTCCAATTTTGTGCTCAGAGCTTCTAATCAACATTTAAAAATTTTTTTACGTTTTTTAATGGTGGTAAAAAACATACAATTTCCCATCTTCACTATTTTTTTCCCATCTTCATGATTTTTAAATGTGTAGCTTAGCAGCGTTAAGTATATTCACATAGAGATTGTTCAGTAGATCTCCAGAACTTTTTCACCTGGCAAAACTAAGTATATCCTTTGAACAACAACTCCCCACATCCCCCACCCCCCACCCCTGGCAACCATCATGTTCTGTCTTTGTGGGTCTGACTACTTTAGACACTTCTTAAAAGTGGAGTGAAATAGTATTATCTTATTGTGACTGGCTTATTCCACTTAACATGACGTCCTCAGAATTCATTCATTTTGTAGCATGTGATGAGATTTCTTCCTTTTTTAAAATTAGAGACAGAGAATCCCAAGCAGGCTCCACACCCAGCATGGAGCCCAGGGTGGGGCTTGATCTCACAACCTTGATGTCATGAGCCAAAATCAAGAGTAGGACACTCAACCAACTGAGCCACCCAGGTACCCCAAGATTTACAATTTTTCTTTTTTTAAAAATATTTTATTTATTTATTCATGAGAGACACACAGAGAGAGAGAGAGGTAGAGACACAGGCAGAGGGAGAAGCAGGCTCCCTGTAGGGAGCCCGATGTGGGACTTGATCCCAGGACCCCGGGATCATGCCCTGAGCCGAAGGCAGATGCTCAACTGCTGAGCCCCCCAGGTGTCCCAATTTACTCCTTTTAAAAGTCTGAATAATATTCCAGTTTCTAATCAGCTTTTAACATGCCACTCATAGATGTGTGAGACAAGGTAGAGTTACCAGGCATCAGAAGAAAGCCTCTTACATGACAAATTGAGAGACACAAATAAACGTAAAACACCAGATCATTCAGAAATAAGATCACGTTTTAAAAACTATCAATTAAAATGTCAGAGAATAGAAGATATCACATAGGAAGCAATAATGGAATAACCATTAGAAAAGAAAAAAAGAACACTAAACACGAGAAAAATCCCTCAAACCAAAAATTCCCCCAAACCCCCAAAATTCCCTCCAAACCTCAGTGGTGGAAATATCAAGCTGAGGAAATTTTTCAAAAGTGGAGGAAAAGGAAAAGAAACATGGAAAATAAGAGAAATAAGATAAAATTAGGTCAACAGGTCAGAAAACCTAAAGTCTAAAATAATAGGAATTCTAGTTGAGACAATAGAGGAAATGGAGGGGAGATAATCAACAAACTAATATACAAAAATTACCCAGAATGGAAGGGCATGAATTTTTCATGAAGGATTCGATTCATATAGTTCCTTGCAAAATGGTTCACCATCATGAAATCTCAGGACAGCAGGACAGTAAGAGCACTCTACAAATTTATAGAGTGTTTAGAAAACGAGAGATTAGAATGATGTCAATATCACAGCAGCAGTGCCGGAAGCTAGAAGACAATGGAGAAACATCTTCAAAACTGATAGAAAATGATATCATCCAATTTAAAATTCTGTACCCAGCTAACTTATTAACCATGTATCTAATTAGTATTAAACTTGTGAATGCCATGGCTCTACTTTATCATTTCATATCCTGGGTGCTGTTACAGAAATGAATATAAAAGAAGATAGGTCAATTCTCTGTATTTTCTTTTTGTGTTGCTTTAAAATAAACTTTGATTTTAGTGTATTTTAGATTTATAGAAAAACTATAAAGATAGTACAGTGTTCCCATAACCGCATAACCCCATACCTAGTTTGCCCTACTAATGTCCTACATTAGTATGGTACGTTTGTCATAATTTTGGAACCATTGTTGATATGTTCTTTGTCAGATTTTCTTCATTTTTACCTTGTGTTCTTTTTCTGTCAAAAAAGATCCTGTCCAGGAACTACATTGCATTTAGACATCACATGTCCTTAGGCTTCTCTTGACTATGATGGTTTCATAGACTTCCTGTATTTTTGATGACCTTGATAGTTTTGAGGGGTAGTGGTCAGGTATTTTTTAGATATCTCTGAATTGGGATTTATCTGATGTTTTTCTTATGATCAGACTGGGGTTATAAGTTCTTGGAAGGAAGACCTCAGAGTAAGGTGCCATTCTCATCACCTTGTAGGAAGGGTATGTAGTATCAGCAAACCTCATCACTGGTAATGTTGACCTTGATCACCTGGGTAACCCAGTCTCTCTTTTTCTTACTGTACTCATTCCAAGGAAGTCACTTCTGTAGCCCACACATAGCAGACGGGAGTTAGGCTCCACATCTGAGGGTAGAGTATCTATAAAAATTATTTGAAATTCTTCTGCATGGTAGATTTGTCTTTTCCCTTCTCATTTATTTATTCAATAATTTATTTATATCAGTATTGACCCCTGGGTATTTATTTTATACTCTGGATTATAATCCAATATTTATATTTATTTTGTTGTGTATTTCTTTTTGTAGCACTTATTTCAGAGATGCAGTGTCACAAAGACCCAGAAAGTCCCAGTAGTCTTTCTTTGAGTCTATAGCCTTTAGTCTAGATCCCAAAGCAGATAAAATTGATGTACTGAAAAAATGCCCTTCTACTTGTATACAAGTCACAGACTTTTATTAAAACAAATGCAGTCATCGTTCTCTGTTAGCAATGAAAACCATTCCATGGAAAGCACAGTGCCTGTGGAGCTTACGATCCATTCACTTACTGTAATGCCATTTCCCCTGAATTAGGTCTGTTGAGATAAATTTATGTTGTAGTTAACCTGAGCTGCTATAAAACTTGAGACATTAAAATGCCTCTTACTGTACTGATTATCATTTGACTCATACCCCTGTCAAGCAATATATGTAGGGAAATGTGTTTTCTTTAATTTTTCAATGACTTTATAGCAGAGAATTACATTTAGAGCTTCTTCAGCAGGTTTATAAAAAAACAATCTTCACAAGATTTAGATACTCTGAATATTTCTTTTGGAAATATATTTGTTGTTTTCATTCTCCCAAGGAATTTCTCTATCTGTGGTCCTCATGGACTTAGGCTGTACACCTTCAATCATATAAAGTACGATAATTGTTCAAAACAAAGACTCATGACAAGTCATTAACCTTGGAAAGGTTACACAGAACACTGTAGAGTTGCAGAAGAACAACTTTAATGTGAATGTTTCTTCAATTTCATCATTCAGTGTGAGGATTTCTATCAATTGCTGCTATAAGTCATTTATCAAATTTAAGAAATTTCCTTCTATTCCTTGCTCAATAAGGTATCTTAAAATTTGAGAATTAATGTTGAATTCATCAAGCACTTTTAAAGAAAGGGTCATTTTTCTTTTCTCCTTTAATTTGTTAATGTAGTAATTTGCATCAGTAGATTTTTCTGCCTGAATTTTCTATGCTGGCCATTCTTATATTCCTGGGGAAAAATGTTACATGGTTCATATAAAATACAAATTATTTGTTCCTTTAGGAGTTGGTAATGCTTTCTTATAAAAAGCATCTTGGGCCAGCATCCTTACCATTGGACAGATCTTTTACTACTTAAAAAGATTTCTTCCACATTTATTGGTCTATGAAGTTTAATAAGTCTTCTTGAGTTAATTTTGTTAATATTTTCCTAGGTGATCACTTCCTATATCCAGATTTTCAAATTTATTGGTACAAAGTTGTACTATATTATCCTGAAATAAAAATAATATTCCTTATATATATCTTATCTTTCTTGATCCTGTCTAAATGTTGTTATTTGTGTGTTTTTATTATTTTATTTAAACTTACCAAAGTTTGTCTATTTTATTGGTCTTCTCTAATAGCCAGTTTTGAATTTACTTGATTTATTGATTTCTACTTTTTTTAAAAAAATAAATAAGATAACACAACAAATAGCCATTTAAATAACTTAGTCCTTTGTGGGAAAGATTTTGACTGGAATTGTATTGGTGATGGAGAAAACATCCAGACCAGCCCTGCTGCCCCTCTCCTTGACAAAAAATAAAAGTCTCAGGTTGCTTAAATTGCTCTATTTTCCTTTTTCATAGGAGAGAAACTGTATTGGATAGTGGTATTCACAGATTTGCAGACTTTCAAAGGTCTAAGGATATGTCCCATGAGGCTGCCAGTGGTGTTTTGTCTTTAACAACCTGGCTTTGCTGGAACTGCAAAGATCCCACGCGCAGAAGATGACTGCTGCTTTAGTTACTACTGTCAACTTCTCCGTAATGCATAAAATTCTAAGGTAATGAGGAGAGTTATAATGGGTAGTGGAGAAGTCCATGTGGGTAAACCAACTTATATAGCAAAATAGGTAAATGATTTTACACTACAATTTTGTATCCATTATTGAGTCTGCACCTGAAACACACAGAACACTAGCTTCTTAGTGACACTTGAAAATAGCTGTATCAGTCCTTTACTGCCTCTGGGGTCCTTTTATGACCATCCCTGCGGAAAAACTTCAATATTGAGGGAGAAAATAGAAATATTCGCATTTGGAATTAAGTTTTCCATCACTTTCTATCTTTATTCTTACTGATACGCATTTGTGCAAACATGAAAGCCAGGATTGATTAGAACAATAATTTTGTGGCCCACAGAACACTTGCTAAATCAGCACTCTTGTCTGGAAGCTGGACATTTATCTTTCCAAGCCAGGCTAACACCTAATTGTCTCCACATTGTGAGAAGTGTAAAGGCCATCACGACAATGGGGCAGAAAGTTGAGCCAACTCGATTTATTTAACACCTCATAACACTCTGGAGTTTTTCTTCACTGCCCAGGCTTGTAAAATTTATTATGAACCTTTAATCCCTCCCCCTGCTTTCCTGAGGGTTTTAAAGTGAATATAAAACAACAACAAACAGAGTCTATAAAAGCGTTTCCACCCCCCGCCGCACATGTTGCCTTGTGTGTGCTCGGCCGGCAGTCTCATCAGTGTCCCTAAGAACTTGTCCCGGTCGCGGGCGCGTCGGCCAGTTTAGGCCAGGCCTGCCTGCATTCCGGCTCTCTGCGAGCGGGGTGTTCCCAGCAAGCTGGTGATTGTGGGGATGGCAGGCAGTCCTCATTCTGTCTTTGCTGCTTAAATATTTCTATTACAAGGATAACACAGTCACACAATTAAAAAAAAAACCCAAATACTATTACTTTTAACACAAAGACGGTACATTCACACGGAAAAAAATTAAAACATTGCGGAAAAGACTAAACTGAAAGGTAAAATTCCCTTGTTTTCATCTCTGCTTTTGCTCCAAGATACTGGTTTGTTGTTTTTTAAGTGTGAGACATGAGTATTGTCCAAGAGTGTCACCGATTACTTCAAAAGGTTGGACTATATCTACAAAACCAAAGTAATCAGGCTTGGCATCTAGATTCTAATGGGAGAACAAAGGCAAAAAAAACCCAAAACAAAACAAAATAAAAACCAGGAAAATTCCTGTAATGTCGAATTACGAGGTGTCATTTGCAAAGGCAAAAAATGGTGGCTTACTTCTCTTCCTATCCCAGTAAAGAATTAACGGTGCGTATTATTACCCTAAAGGGGGGAGATCCTGGCTCATGAATGACACTGGACCATATCATTTATCATACAAATGGACAAAAGGCATAAACCAGAACAGTCCTGGATGAGCCAGCACACGAGGCCATCCCACGTATATTCAGTCTTTCTGGTTTCAGTATCGATTATGTGCTGCTTCACACTGTTACCTGCTCCACAAGTGCAGTCTTGTTCTACATTTTAACTAATTTTAATTTTACATTTTAAGTAGACTAATAAACGTCCAACCCAAATGACTAGTAAAAAATTGATATGTATTGATAGGAATTGAATGATTAGTAAGAATTCAATGTGTTTTTTTTTCTTTCTTGATTGATTCACAAAGACCTTAATAACTTCTAAGATTTTTCTGCCTCTGCCTCCAGACTATCAGCCTCTTACTTGTGATTCTGTGGTTGTTGGGTTTGTCGGTTTTTGCTCAAAGCCTCTGAAATTGCATTGAGACACAGGAGGCCTCTCTACCTGATTCTGGGAGGTCTGGATTGGCAACTAATTCTGGGGCCCAGAATGTCCGGCAGCCTGTACCACTGAATTGATAGTGGTCTCACCATATTTTCAAAGTGGATGGTCCTATTCCTGAGCTTCTACTCCGTTTCTCTTGGGATAAAGTTATAGTGTTTAATGCTTGTTTGCTTTGCATTCCATCTCAAACAAATTAACAACAACAACAAAAAACAGATTTATTTATTTATTTTAAAGATTTTATCTATTCATGAGAGACACACAGAGAGAGAGAGAGAGAGGCAGAGAGACCCAGGGAGAGGGAGAAGTAGGCTCCATGCAGGGAGCCCGATGGGGGACTCGATCCTGGGACGCCGGGGTCACACCCTGGGCCGAAGGCAGATGCTCAACCTCTGAGCCACCCAGGCATCCCCAAAAAACAGATTTAAAGTGGGGTAGGATAAAAGGGAACAATGCTGACTATTGGAGGGAAAAAAAAACTAATTAAAACCTTTTTTTTTTCATGGCAGGGCTCCTTTTCACTGGAATGTCTTGATTTGCCTTATTAAGTTTGAAAATGATCCTGTACTTGCTCTCCCATCCCCTTCAGAGCTGTATAATAGTCTCAGCCTGCTAGAAAGAATGTTGGGGAGACAAGTGCTTGAGCAAATGAATGACCACACAGCACTGTAAGAACAACGATAGACAGACTTAGGAACGTTCTTGTAGAGAGGGCCGAGCTCTGTGAGGGTGGGAGTGGTGGATGGGATGTGATGTCAGGGCAGGCAGATCCTGATCTGGGTTTCGAGAGATGGGCAAATCCATTATGAAGCATAGGCATAAAGGGATCATGAAAGACTTGTGTGAGTGTAAAAATCCCATAATTGAAGTGTCGGGTGTTGGAACTACTGTTAAAATTGATTTGTGTGGCTGGTTATGTTCTTTCACAGGAACCTTGAAACTACGAGTGATCTCTTTATTTACCACATGTTTGTATGAAAACTGGTCCGAGGGGTATGTGAGTGACTTTGCTGTCTTAATAACTAACATTGTTTTAAAAAGACAAATGTAATTCACGTAATTAAAAATATGTATGTACAGATATATAAAATATATATTTTGGGGGGTGTATACCCACAATTAGATTCTCCTTTTTGAGGCATCCTTTTTTTAAAATTTTTAAAATTTTTTAATTTTTTCCTTTTTTTTTTGAACTGTTTGGATCTCCATAGAGGTGCCATATTTTGCAACACAGTAAGGTTTTTGAGGCACCCCAAATTTATAAAGCTGTATCCAGAGATCATAACTTCCTTAGTGAACCGTAAAACACATATGCTTAAGTAATTAAAGGTACCTGTGGGGTTAAAGCATGCTTGAAACTCCCGAACAAGTTTGTAAGTACTTTTCCAGAGAACCCCTTGCCCAAGAAAGCTTACGTCGGTCCTCCGCACAGCAATAACCTGCACCACTGAACTCAGAATATCTGATGACGAGCTTTCCTCAAGAGAGATTTGATCTTTTGCTTGTTTGCCCTCCATGGGAGTATGTTGTTGAACTGTGGCTCGGGGATGCGGTGAGTTAGTAAAGGAAGGAAGTGAGAGTTTTAATTTTCCTAGTTAAGATTCATCACCATCCCTTGATACCACTGTACCTAAATGTAGGCTGTCTTCCTGTGATGGTTAGATTTTGGTTGGTTCTCAATGATCTAGACCCACTGGTAGTTTGTGTAGAGAATCAACAGGTGACCGCTTTGCTTGGTGCATGTCATGACTCTGGTCTGCGGCAGGAAGTGACTCTGGTCTTCTTGGAGTGGGCCTATTCCCTTTGGTCAGCTTTTCTACCTTTACTGCCTATAATGACTTTTTCTCACAACTCTTAACGGCTCTTTCTTCAACCCTTTTCTTAGGGGAGAAAGAAGAGATGTAGTATAGCACCACCCTGCGGGAATTGGTACTGGGGAGACCGGTGCAAGAACATGACAGTAGAAGACCTACTTCTACCATTGTCAGTGATAAAGTCCTTGATCTTGACCTACCCAGTTTATGTCTCCTGCCAGAACCCCTGAAACTATGGCCAGCTAAATTGTTACTTTGCAAGTTGGGTAAACTCTTGACTCTTTATGGTTCTTGACATTTCTTGTATAAGACTCCCTGTGGCCTAATTTCTTTGCCCACCCATTAAATATGGGTGTTTCCCAAAGATCTGCTGCTGGCTTACTACTTTTCTCCTTGCTCATCCTTTCCTTGGGTGATCTTATTTAGTCTTATATGTGGTTCTAAATGGTAGAAGATGCCTTGCAAATCTGCATTTCTAGACTCAAACTCTCATTGGAGCTCTGGACTCATATACCCAACTCTGATGCTCAGGGCACCTCAAACTTAACATGTCTTGTACTAACTACTTGTACCTGCCTGGGTCCTCACCTCCTTTAGAATCTTTACCTCAGTTGGTGGTACAGTCATGTACCTGGGCACATAAGCTAAGTGATGGCCCTTGACTCCTATCCTCCTCTGAAAAACCCCACATTTTAGTCATTAGAGCCACTGATTTTCCTTCTTAAATCATTTTCATTTCCAGCTTTATTATCACTACTCCCAGTTGAGCCCCTCCTATGTGGTTCTTGGCCACAATAGTGTATTAGTCAGTGTTCTCCAGAGAAATAGAATTGTATGTGCAGAAAGTACATCTGTATCTATAGATCTCCAATAGAAGATAGATATTTGGATAGCTAGCTAGCTAGCTAGACTTATTAGAAAGGGTTGGATTATGTCATTACAGAGGCTTGTAAGCCCAATATCTGGTGGTGCAGGAGACCTAGGAATAGCTAGTATTTTAGTTCTGAGGCCATCAGGTAGGACGAAGCAATGTTGCAGATGGAAGACCACAGGCAGTTGATTGGGGAATTCTCTCCTGCTTGAGGAAGGATTGGCCTTTTTATTTTATTTATTTATTTATTTTAATAAATTTATTTTTTATTGGTGTTCAATTTACCAACATACAGAATAACACCCAGTGCTCATCCTGTCAAGTGCCCCCCTCAGTGCCCGTCACCCAGTCATCCCCAACCCCTGCCCTCCTCCCCTTCCACCACCCCTAGTTCGTTTCCCAGAGTTAGGAGTCTTTATGTTCTGTCTCCCTTTCTGATATTTCCCACACATTTCTTCTCCCTTCCCTTATAGGATTGGCCTTTTTATTCCATTCAGGCCTTCAACTGACTGGATGTAGCCCACACACAATATGGAAGCCATCTGTTTTACCCAAGTCCACCCATTTAAATGTTGATTTTACCCCAAAACACCATCATAGAAACACCTAGAATACTGTTTGACCAACTATCTGGGCACCTTACGGCCCAGTCAAGTTGACCCATAAAATCAACCATCACAAATAGCCTCCTAAATGGTCTGTTTTCGCTTTTGTTCCTTTCGGATTTGTCCTCTAAAGGCATCTATCCGAAAGACAAATCAGACCACATGGCTCTTCTACTTAAAATTGTTCAGTGATTCCATATTACCTCCAGAATAAAGTCCATACTGCTAACCTCAGCTAATACACAGAGATCTAGGATCTTGCTCTGCCCATATTGCTGCAAATTGCTTCCTTGCCATTCCTCACCTGACATATTGTGCTCTCTAGTGGCTTTTAGTGTTACAATTCCTTGGACACATAAAGCCAAGATTTCTGCTGTCCTTCTAAGTGGAATTCTTTCCTGCTCCCCTGGCACTTGGCTGATTCCCACTACTGACTGACACATAACTCAAGGAATATTCCTGGCTTTCTTTGATTCTGTGCAGAATATGGTGTCCATATTTTTACCATAGCTTTACTACACTTATTAGAAATAATATTAGAAATATTAGAAATATCTCAGTTTAATCATGGGACTGACAAACCAACCTCTTATAAGGCAAGAGACTGTCTAATTTATTTTGTAACCTCAGTGTCTGAATAGTGTCTGACATAGTGTTGCCTGATAAGCGTTGACTGATTCACCGACTGATTTGAAATCCATAAAAACTCCATATTGGAGTCGGATGGAGGACATAAAGGAAAACACAGATCTGCTTTAGTGAAAACAGAAACTAAAACAAAAATTAAAGGCACCATAGAGTTTTAGATTTTTGGGGAAAGTAACTTTAAGCAACTTGTAACAAGTCAAGAGCTTATTTTTGAGCATTAAGCATACCTATAAGGCAGCGTCTGGCTGGTTAGTGGAGCATATGAGTCTTGACCTCAGGATTGTGGGTTTGAGCTCCATGTTGGGGGCAGAGATTGCTTCAAAATAAAATCTTAAAAAAAAAAGAATACCTGTCACACCAGAGGCTACATGTGACTTTCTTCATCATGATCACAGGCCATTTCCTTCTCTGCTAAACAGCCAGAGAGTTGGGGTTATGGTGTAGCGATAAGCCTGAGAACCCAGGATGGAGAGAAGTGATTGTTGTCGCACTAGTGGGTAAGATCAGCTGACAGTTCAAAAAATTATTATTAATCATTATTATTGTTATTTTTGAAAGATTTCAGATGCCTGAGAACACTATAATTATTATTATTATTATTTTTTGTGGTTTGCACTTAATACACAGGCATTTTTTGCTGCTAGGCACTGTTTAGTCCATACACCATATTCTGGGCACCTGAAACCATGGCAACCATGATTTCTGATCATTTGTAGGCAATTTAATTTGGCTTAAACATTTAGATCCATTATTCTGCCGGTTATTTCTGAAAATGATTTAAAACACACTTCAACAGGCATCAATTTTTATTTTATTTTTTTCTGAACCATTAACATTATCTTTTTTTTTTTTTTTTAAGATTCTAGAGGTAGAAAGTGATTTGTAGCCATCAGGTTATCCATTTGCTTATGAACCATTTACTTAGTCTTTGAAATAGGGTTCAAAGAATTCAGTGTAGGGCAGAGATGGGTAGTATTTTTATTTTATTTTTAAAAGAGATTTATTTATTTATTTTAGAAAGAGAGAGGAGAGAGAGAGAGCAGGAGGGGCAGAGGGAGAGGGGCTTGGAGCTTGATGCTGGGCTCAATCTCACAATCCTGAGATCATGACCTGAGCTGAAACCAAGAGTCAGCCACTTAACCAACTGAGCCACTCAAGCGTCCTGACAAGTATTATCTTTTAAAAGAATTAATAACGCCCCTTTCTCATTTTCCTCTAAGTTAACACCATGATGAGCTCAATAGATTTTTTTTTTTTTTTAGGTTTTACTTATTTGAGAGCGAAAGAATGAGTGTGAGAATGGGGTGCAGCAGGGGCAGAGGGAGAAGCGGACTCCCCGCTGAGCAGGGAGCCCATGGGGGGCTGGATCCCAGTATCCTGAGATCATGACCTGAGCCGAAGGCAGGCGCTTCACCGTCTGGGCCACCCAGGGGCCCCTCAAGTACTTTCAAATCCTGAAATGCAAACTGAGATAAAGACAGTTACTGACGTACATGTGTGTTGGAAAGTAGGATGGTACCATTATTTTTTAAAGCTCTTAACTACAGGAATAAAATATGTCCAGTTTCTAACATCTCTGTACATCCAGAATCACTGTAGCTTCTTAATTTACAATAGCTGAATCATCTAGAGGTTATGAAGATTGGGGTCAGAAAATAACAGGCCGGGTTTCAATCCTCAAAGCTCAAGAGGAACTAATGTCCTTCACAGGTTTCTCCAATTGAAATCTAGAAGCTTCCCTTCATAATGACTCAAGATAAATTCCCCACATTTGTCAAAACTTGTGGATATATAAGGAAATTTTTCTTCTCTCCAACTTGAGAAAGACAGTTTTGTTTTCTCATAGTCAGTGGGTGGGGGAGTTCTAGTACTTCTTGTTGATAAAATATTTATAAGGCAATATTCTCGAAGTTGTACAATTGTGATGGTAAACACATTTATATGAAATTTAATGAGGCCAAGTGGGAGTGTAGTTAAATATCGTCTTGGAAATCTTGGCAAGTTACAACGGAGATTAAGATTCTAATTCATTTTAAAATGGGATTCAGTAATTTGTTATCTTTCAACCCTTTTGTAATTGTACTGGGGAGTCATACAAAAAGCACAAATATTAAGATTCCTTATGCCGGTGTTAGTTTGGCTTGTCAGTGTCTCTAGAGCTTCTTTTTCTTTGTTCAGATTACATACTTGGCTAAATGTTATCATTTGCATTTTGATATATACACTGGATTTTGTTAGTGGCAGAAATATCTTTATAAATAAATTAGAAGAAATTTTAAGATGTTTCATTTCTGCATGTAAACATCTGTGGGCACAAAAAGCCTGATGTTGTCAACAGAACCTTGATACTATGGTAGGGTTTTGTAATAAACAGTAGGGAAGTGTTAGTAATTGGGCAGACAGTGCAAGGAGTCTTGGTCTAAGCAGATGAGCCTCCGTGGGCCTGATGCCCTTTTAAGCAAGCTCTGTTGAGAACTGAGGTGTTTTTGTTTTTGCTTTTTTGGTTTTGCTTTGTTTTGTTTTGTTTTTTTTGTTTTTTGTTTTTTTGCTTTGTTTTGTTTTGTAACTTGCAGACCATCCTCTACATTGTAAGAGAAACTCATACCTTAAATGTAAAGTTGGCTGGTACAAGCCATTTAAGAATATTCTCTTTGATTTTTGAAGGCAGATTGTATGACAGACTTTTAGTCCTGCATTTTTATTTATTTGAAATATTTTATTCATTCATTTATTTTAGATGGGGAAGGGGAGAGCACCTGTGTAAGCAGGGAGAGGGAGAGAGAGTCCTGAGTAGACTCCACGCTGAGCACGGACCCTGATGTGGGCTTCATTTTTTATTTATTTATGTATTTATTTATTTAATTTATTCATGAGAGACACACAGAGAGAGGCAGAGACACAGGCAGAGGGAGAAGCAGGCTCCACTCAGGGAGCTCAATGTGGGATTCGATCCTGGGTCTCCAGGGTCACGCCCTGGGCCGAAGGCGGCGCTAAACCGCTGAGCCACCCAGGCTGCCCCATGCAGGCTTTAATAGAACCACCTTCTTAAACCAGTATTCTCACATGGCAGTAGTAAACAGTCTTCTCAACCTTTATGTATTCTAGTCAACTGCATTTTAAGTGTTTCTTTTGTCTAAATACACAGTCAGATTTGCGTATTATTATCTCAGCTGTTCCAGCTCTGTCTCCCAGTCTTCTCTTTTCCCTACTCATGGTCCTGCTTCTGTTTCGCTGGGCTTGAGATTCCATTCCTGGCAGTGGAGGGAAGGGAGGGAGTTGCAGTATTTATACAGCATACGGTGTGGCTGCAGAAAGGCTGGTCCACTCCCTCAGTATCGGTTTTGCCCAGATGCCAGTGCCGCCCACCTATTGTTGTCCATAGCTGACTCTCTAGACCGGAGGACATGGAACATTGGCTCTTTTGTGTGTCATGGTGGATGACACATTCTGTGTCCAACTGGTACCTTTTGTAGCATAATGCAGGGGGTCCTATAGAGGCAGCATTGCTTTCCCTCCCCTTTTTTCAAGTTTTTGCTAATGTGGTCCTCTTCATTCTTTTTTTTTTTTTTTTTTTTAAGAGAAGTAAGCCTTTGTTTTCTTGTTTCACAAATAAAGTTGGCTGAGTTGATTACTTTTCCATGATTAGCCAAAGAGACCAATCCTGCATCATCCTCCAACTCCTACGACTCTTCCTTTGTTTCAGCCTTGGCTGCGACTGCGGCAGCAGCAGGTGTGACAGTGGAGGTAGTGGCCACGGTGACAGCAGCCAAAAAGGCAGATGGGTCAGGAAGGCCTTGACCTTTTTAGCGAGTGGGAAGGTGTCATCAGCCTCTGCGACAAAGCCAGACCTGCTCGTATCTATTAATGATGGAAAGGGGCACTGACGCAACGGTTGGGTAACCTACCTGTAGACATACGCTGACAACGTTGTGGATGCCCTCCAGGAAGTGAGAATGCAGTTTCCTCTGTGATGTCAAGCACTTCAGGGTTGTAGGTGCTGCCACTGTCACCCACATGCTGGATGATCGACTCAAAGGAGGAGGGGGGAAATGTTCAGCATGTTCAGCAGTGTCGCTTTGCTGGCTCTCATTTTGTCTCTAGTCTTTATCAGCTACAATTCACTAAGGATTTCAGTGGTACCCCTAGAGATTTTAGTGGCGGTGTAAAGCCTGGAGAAGGAGGCCTTCTCGGGCCCTGGACCGGTGTTCGAGGCTGGCACAGTGACTTCACACAAGGCTATGGCACCAGCTGGCACGTTATTGGCCAGCAGCATGTCCCTGAACTCAGCAAGGTCTTCCTTGGTGAGCACAAAGCCCCCATTCCACCAATGCGAGGCTGCAGGTTCTCCAGATGCCCTTGGATGGCCTTGTGCATCATGGTGGTCTTGCCCATCAGCATGACAGCCTTCCTGTGGGCGGACATGAATATGCTGCATCTGCTTGAAACCTACAGTGAGTGCCTCTACAGTGAAACATTTTGAATAATCATCCAAAAGTTGGATGATCTTAAGGAAGTAGTGGGACTCCCAGCTTGTCCTGACCCCCGAGCATCACGGTGGTATGTCAGGGATGGCCACATAGGGTTTAAAGACAATGTCACTCTCACGAGGATGCCTGTAGAGACCTCTTCATTCTTTGGGTGGGCCTCCTTTGGGGAAAGCAAGCTGAATCATCTTACTAGATACTTTCAAGTGCCTATTCTAAGTTCACAAAAAAACTAGAAAGCCCCTGTCCCTCAGACTTGCTGCTTAGGAAACCAGAGGTGATGTTTACTTGTTCCTTCTCCTCTCTGCTGACCCTTTTCCCAGGCTTGCCCTGCATCGGCATACTTCTAGGTCTGCTACTCACTTCAGAAGTGGTCGGCAATCCTCTCCATCCAGAATCACCCTCACACTTCTGGGGAGATGCTCTGAGGCATCCACTCTCCCCTTTGGGTTACAGTAGGGAGTGGGGAGTGGGTGTCCCCAATATGGTTTCTACTTTTTTTCTTTAGTATGATTTTTCCAACTTGCTGTGTATTTTGTCCTCTAGAAGAGAAGGAAAGGAACATAGAATAAATCTTCATGTCCAGTCCTGACTGTTTTTATTCTTACAAGTAGCTAGATGTGCACTGAATAGTTTGTAATCTGAGTCTGTGTGTGTGTGTGTGTGTGGGGGGGTGTTGTTTTGAAAGTAGAGAGTTGTTAAGGGGAGGAGGGAAGCAGAAATCATCACTCTTTGTTTCAAGTTGCTAAAAATGACTCATGAGAGAGAAGAGATTCGATGTAGGAGAGGGGAGAGCGTTGCTGGAGTGATTCTTTAAACAGGAAGGGGGATGGTAGCCGGTGCTCTGTTGGTCTGCCTGCCTGGACCTTTTGCGTCTTGCCTTTCAGGTGAAAGTTTCCTGCCTTGTTTACTCTTTCCTGGTTGTTGCTTTGAGTGTTCTGAATAATGTAGCCGAGTGTTTCATGAAGGATCAAAGAAGGTCCAAGTTTTGGACTTAGATTTTTTCACAACAGCTTTGATTGTGAGTTTAAAGTAGGATATTCAACCAGGAAGAAGCAATAACAGCTTATGGATAATTGTGGTTATGTTTGTATGTTGATTTGTTTTCCTAAAAGAAAACGCAAACTTCTCCCATAATGGTAATTGTTAGTGTTGGAGTTGGGAAAGCAGTTGGGGCATGGCCTCAGGGTAAGAATAGAGGACCAGAGGGTCAACCTCAGAACATCACGTTGAAGGATGTCATCACTACTCTCTGAACGTGTAAATCATACAGCAGTCTTTCCTGTCTGGGATGAGCATGTGCATCTGTGCTTTGCTTTCCAAGAATGAAAGTTACAAGGGACGCCTGGGTGACTCGGTTGACCGTCTGCCTTTGGCTCAGGGTGTGACCCCGGGGTCCTGGGATCAAGTCCCACATCGGGCTCCCTGCAGAGAGCCTGCTTCTCCCTCTGCCTGTGTCTCTGCCTCTCTCTGTGTGTCTCTCATGAATAAATAAAATCCTTATGAAAAAAGAATGAAAGTTATGCTTGTTTTATAGCTGCATAAAGCTTGACCTAGTTGAATATGCAGGTACCTGCTTGAAGATACTGTTCTATAAAAAGGATCCCACTCTGAGCTCAGAAAGAAAGGGGTAGGAAATCTCCTTAGGCTTCAGAGGCTGAAGGCACAGAGTTCTTCATAGACTATGGAGACGTATCGGGAGTCAGAAGTGGGCTTCTCGTAGTGGAGCATAGGACAGGCCAACAGAGCTGACACCAGAATGTTAGGAAGACACATTTGGGAATATCCAGTAAAGAAAATGGCAATGTTAGGAAACCTAGCAAGAGACAAAGATATCCAAGTGGAATGAAAGCGAATGTAGGCAGGAAGCCCTGGCGGGGTTGGAAGTTGAAGACCAGAGGGGAGCGTGGAAGAGAGCAGAAGATAATACCAAAAAGGGGCCAGGTGTCCAGTGGGGAAGGCACGCCTGACAGGTCTCACAGGTGGAAACAAAGTGTTAGCTAGAAGCCTCTGGAGACATTAGAAGTAAAGTGGTCAGGATCCAGGCAAGAAGTTCATTGACACTTACGGGGCATAGGAAGCAACCAATAACATGAGCTTAAGGTAGGATTCCAAGCTCAAAATATTCTGAGACAGAGACCAGATACAGTCTTGGTGTGATGGATAGAAATAGGTTAATGTGGCTAAAGTGAGTAATGGGGTCAAGCTATTCCAACACTCGGCTCTCTGGAATATTTTACATGCACACGCAGACGCAGGGAGGACTGTAAAGAACAGAATGCCCACAAAATCTCATAGAAGTAGAAGGAAAATATCAGTAATTTCATTCTATTTTTGCTTCTGTATGCTTTCTAAATGGTCTTCAGTGAATGTTATTTTAAAAAATATTAATATAAAAATGAAAAACAAAACAAAAAAAATGAAAAACAATCGACACAAATGAATTGCAGGGTACTTGCAGAGAGTTTGAGATTTGGTATTTTGTTCGGTGACTGGTGATGGATCCTGCCTAGAAGGGGCACAGATGCAAAACTAAATTATTGCAGGACACAATAAATTCTCTTGGAATTGTAAATTTCCATATCCAATCTGCGGGCCTTTTATCTTCTAGGGGAAATTTCTCAACGGACTGATAGAACAGCCACTTTCTTCCAAAACCGTCATTTAGGTTGGGTCTGTCTGGGACAAGATGAAATAAGATTTGGAAATTATTGAACTGAGGTGATTAATTGGAAGGATTCAAACTGAATAAATTAAGATTGGACCCCAGTCCCTGTACTCAGCTGGATACTTTTTATTGGCCGATTGAGCCCATAATGGGATAATGGAATAAGAAGAATGTTGGGCTTTGTTTTTTAGTTCATTTTGCAAATGAGAAAAGCCTTAGGCAAAATTCCTTTTGTTCTTAATGCCAAAATATTTCACCATTAACCCAACATAAAATGTATTAGATAATAATTTCTAAAAAACACTGGACCAATAAACCTTGTAAAATTTTTTTTTAAAAAATCTTGTAAAATTTAAAAATGTTTCCTGTCCCAAATACTTTCATTAACCCCCAATGATAAAAGTAGAGCCAAAGATATTAATAATGAGAAGATAAACAAATCTTTCTCAGAGCTTTTATTCATACCTCAGGAATTGGGTTATAAGAAAATAAATATTTGGTTACATGAATGAAATCGACTATTCAAGTGTATCACACACACATGTACGTGACTAAGTACAGTTCTCTGGTCCAGTTGCAAAGTCAGTTTGAATAACTGTCATGATTTTAACTTGTTCTTGTTCATGTGTGTCCTCTGAATTTTGGAAAGGCACAGTAGCATTAGGACAATAATTGGATGGCTTGGCTATAGATTCCTTGGATGTTAGATGACTCACATGCTGTGTCTTTAATTAATGCAAGCCAGTTGTGTTTAGCAAGGGATAGCAAATGGGCCATTGTCATGTTTGGTAGAGTCATGCCACCCTTACCCACGGGTTGGGTGGATAAAGGTCACAAAGGAGCCCCTAAGGAATATGATGATGCTAAATGGACCCTAAATGTGCTCTTCCCCACATAAGCACCGATTGAGGTTGTAATATGGAATTTATCAGGACTCTGCTAATTACAAATCCTTTCCACTCTTTGCTAGAGTAAAATAACGAACCTCGTTTAATACCGTCATTAACATGCTGCGAGTGCAGTGTTTGCTCCCATCCACAGATACCCTCAGCACGACCCCCAGGTGGGCGGCGGACATGCATGTTTTCTGATTCGGTTATTTGCTTTGTCATGACGGCTTTGGATGAACTTATTCAGGCTGAATGGGATTTACTTGTTAAGAGGACAGGTCTGGGATGATTAGGCCAAAGCAGCTGGTTTTATTCATGTTTTCCATCTCTTAGTTCCACTTAACAGATACAACTCCTCATGAGGCCAGCCCAGAGGTGTAAAGTGCCATTTTTTTTTCTTGTTGGTACGACCATTTATCCTCTCGCATATATTTGCACAGGTTTTCTTGCTTCTAGATGGTAGTTGCGAGACTGCCGAAGTCACTTCTCTTTTCTGGATATGTGTGTGTGTGGACACTGAGCACCAGCATGCACAGCCCTCTGTGGCCTGGGCTCCCCCTGGGCTCCATCACTGCTCTATTGGTTCGGGTGCATTGACTGGGCATGGGCGCTGAGCCTGGTGTAGAGCCTGAGGCATTAGAATGGTTTCCCTAAACTTCCCTTCTGGAGTGGGGTGTCCTTTCCTTTTCTTTTTCTGTGTAGGGAAATAAGCTGCTCAGGCCCAGGGTCCGGGCTATGTGGACTCCCATAAAAGCCCTGGGCCCTTTCTGTGTGATCCTTTATTTTTTGTTCTAAGCAACTAAACAAGTTTGTCTTCATGCTTCCCCTGTGTCATCCTGCACCTGTCCATTAGGATCAATCACCAGATTCCCTAACCAGTGAGTGCAGGGTTGGCAGAGATGCCCACGATAGCTCCTTGTGGGATGCGTGAGCTGGCACCAGCTCACCACTGTTTATGGGTATCTCACACTTTGTGTGGTGTTCCCAATTCCAATTAAAAAGGGAGTCAAAATTCAGGGGAGTCAATAGTATAAAGGCGTACCTTGCCTAATGCAGTAGAAATGGCCCAGAAAGTTGCACCTGAATAGAATATTTATTAATCATAAGGGAGGTCATTATATCGGAGAAAACTATAGTGAAAAGTTTAGTAAAGCAAAGATTTAAAAAAAAAACATTTTTTCCAAATAAACCATGCCTCCTGATTTATTTAACTTGTACACATGGAGTTTACGTTTCACATTTTCTTTAAAGTAATATATGCCTATAAAACTAAAAAAAAAACGGTAACAGTTTTATGGGGGGCTGGGGCTGGAGCAGAGATCTCATGAGTCTTTCATTTTTTAGGTTGTCTCCTTCCCTTCAGATGGAAAGATGACTCATTTCTTTGGCAGCTTCTGACAGGTGCCCAGGAGTCACCTGCAAAGACATCGTGTTTTCCGTGGGGGAATCTGCATTTCTGTTTGGTCATGTGCTTCCTCTGTTTCTTGAACGGAGGCATAAGGAAGTAGCAGAGCTGGATTTGGGCGCTGGTTCTGCTCTAGATGGCTGCATGATTGGAACAAAACAGATGGCCTCTCTGAGTCTCCTTTTTTAAATCAATAAAACGAGAAGAGTCTGCTTAATGGTTGCTAATTTGCATCTAGTGGTGCAGTTTTAAAAACAAAAATAAATGTGAGTGTCCATCTTTGAAAACATTACCAAATCATGAATTTCTCTATTTATATTCAAATGCTAACTATGAAGGACACATGTGCATTTATGAAGGCGAATAATGGCATAGAACTGTAGGGAAACTTATATGTTTAATAGAGCTAAGCGATTCACGCCCAGTAGTGGCAAACTGCATTCCTGAGTAATGGTGGAATATATTTTCTCAGGTGATAGCTTAAATTCAGCTCTGTTGGGGCTTAATTAAGGAGTGCTGTCTGTAGTCATGAGCGACTCTGTGGAGTAAAATCACTGGAGAAATAGAAACGCTCCAGAAAGCAATGCCAGTCTTTGGCATTGGAGGAATAATCTGGTTGAGTTAGTTTGGGCTCTTAAATTTGAAGGAGATTCAAGGCTCTGTTGAACGGACCAGGGGTGAGTCCCAGTGGTGCTGGTCTGTTGGAAAGAGCCAGGGAAGTCGATTTTGTGTCTGGGCTGTTGGGCAAGTTCCCGAAACCAATTTTCTGCTGGAAACGGTGTGTATCCTTCTGGCAACAAGCTGCTTGAGCAATGAGCTGTCACATTTCAACGCAGAAACCTTTTGTTTGGCAATGAGATAATTTTAGTTCTTTTTCTATCAGGAATCTATTTAGAAATTCAGCATAAATGCATTTGGAGTATACTAGCCTCTTCATAGGGGAGCTGAGGTCCAGAGCAAATCATAATGTGTGGGTGTGTTCCTCCGTTCTCATCGGCACCTCCTTCCATATGCCAGGTTTAGATACAGGGAAAAAAAGCACCAAGGGCAACCTTGGAAGGTGGTTCCCAAAGCACAGTATGTGCAGAGTGCAAGGAAGCACATCCATCCTTTGCCTTACCAGTGGAGGTCAGAGAGTGATTTAGACGCTGAATCTGTAAAAAAATAAAAAAAAATAAAAAAGAAGCTGAATCTGTGTGTTTCGGTTCCTGAGGTTTTGTTGGCATCTACTGGCTTTTGCACTAGATAAGCTTTATCAGCCTTCTCAGCTTTAAACCACTAAGATACTAAGTATTATAAGGGATGTGCTTGTATTAAAATTGCTAAGAGTTCTACCAAGACAGACCATCCAATCATCTTTATTTTTATCTTTGGTTTTTATAGTATATAATACTGCTCATTTGTTCTTACATGCGACTAGGATGGTATTCGAGCACATTTTCTGATATCATTTGTGATACTCTATTGCTTATGCAAGGAAAAACGGACACGACAAAATTACACTGCTTTTCAGGTGGCTTAGATGCATGTCTTCTAACATAGAGTCTGTGTACAATATAATCTGAACAGAATCATGGTATCTTCCTTCCTTTCCAAGAAATCCCTGTTCACTTATCTTTATTTATGTACCAATAGAGAGCAAACTGCAGCTTTCCTTTACATTTCCTTTCATTTTCTCTGTTCACCTAACCTTTCAACAACCCTTTTGAATTCAATAGAGCATGTAATTATTGCACCATATAGAAACAGTTGGGGGAAACAAATGGCATAGTGCAAAAAGGTGTAATTTATGGTAGCAAGTCATCCAGAAAAACGTGGAAGGAATGTTCAACTTATTTTAAATATCTTAATACCATTGCCTTTTTTCTTTCAGTTGTGCACATTAAATTCTTCATGTGACACATGAAAAATTATTAAACACAAGCTTATATAAAAATCCAGCAGAAGTTGCTATAAAAATTAAAATGTTCCAATTTAAATGACAATAGGAAACCAGCAGGGTTTAAGGCATTTCTTTTCTTGGTTCAAATATGTGACTGTAACTAGAGTCTAGACATTTTCGTTTGTCAGCAGCTCAAAAAGCTTCTTATGTTCTTCAATCTTAGAAAGATACAAAGGTGAGATTCTGGCCTCATAGAGCAGCAGCGTGAAGTAAGAGCGTGTGCGTGTGTCAGTGTTGTGGTTGGATGGAAGTACAGCCGACACGTTGATGTTGATTTTATGAGAAAATCTGATTTATAGAGCATGGGACTGTAGCAATGTGAAAATAATGCTCTCACATAGTAATATTACAGCCTACATAGGTGTGTATATATGTGTACGCTTTGTAAATCTATAAATAGCATGCTAGCATTTAATTTGGGAGTTAGGACTTTCAAAATCAGAAATATAGTACACGGGGAAGTATTATTTCAAAGTGTTTACTTCATTATTTGGTTTCTGTGAAATCCCAGTGCTCAACTATGGATTTGACCTGTGTTTTAGCTCAGGTCCTCTCAACACTGGATTCAATAAAATAATCTGGGGAAAAAAATCCCAATGCCAAGACCCCATCTCTGGAGATTCTCATTTAATTGGTCGGGAAGTGGGGCTGGGCATTGCTGATTTTTAGCAGCTCCCTTGATGAATCTAATGTGCAGTCAGGGTTGACAGCTACTGCTTCTGCCCTGTGTCGATGAGCAGTCGGTGGGGGTATCTAACATCCCCCATGTGGTGAGCCTGTGATCCTGGAGGTCTTCCTGCCACGGTGACCGCGGAGACCTAGAGCTGCTGATGTCTGCAGAAGGGTCCCGTCTCTATGTTCAGGCAGAAAGACCCAGGATGGGCAGTGCAATGGGAAATACCTCAGGAAGGACTGTGTTTTATGTGATGCATACAAGATTACAAACTTAGGTGGAGTCAGGCCTTGAACCCAGTCTTCTGTAGTGAGAGGGTCGAATGTGAGTCTCTGGAGTCAGACTGCAGGCCTGGCTATGTTGGCCTCTGCGTTAGCTGGCTGGTGCAGTGGTGATGCATGTGTCATTTATTCGTCAGCCTGGTAAAGACTTTGGAACTCCTCACTTTTGAGCCGGTTATATTTGGGGAAGAAAAATATGGCACCAGCCACAGTCTTACATGACAGGTCTTAGTTACTTAACCTCTTTTGGCCAAAGTTTTCCTTTTTTTTTTTGTTTAAAAATTTTATTTATTTATTTATGCATGAGAGACACAGAAAGAGAGGTAGAAACACAGTCAGGGGGAGAAGCAGGCTCCCCGCGGGAAGCCTGATGAGGGACTCAATCCCAGGACCCCAGGGTCACGCCCTGAGCCGAGGGCAGATGCTGAACCCCTGAGCCACCTGGGCATCCCTGGGTTTCAGTGTTCTTACGTCTCAGTTAGACGGGTGTCCTGTTGGGCATGAAGATCTGGATTTGCTCTCTGCAGTTGCATGGACTTGATTTAGGTTTCAGACAGACTGGAGTTTGAATTCTGGCTCCATCTCTGGACTTTGTGCCCCTATGTATCCTCTATGAACGAGAGTTATTTGGCCTATTAATGTGATGGTGTAATAGTACCTACCTCAAGAAGTGGTTGCGAGTTGGCGTACGTAGAGTGCTTTGTGCTGCCAGGCACACATGGGTGTGTACACACTGTAATATCAGGCACTTCACGTCCCTGGGAAGACATGTGTATGTTTCCAAATGTCTGGAGTATTTAAATATTTACATGCTAACATTCAGAAGTGTGCATGTGTTTAATACAGAGGGAGCGTGTGCATGCAGTTGGGAGGAGGCAGAGGGGATCTTAAACCGGCTTCATGTGGGGCTCGATGCGGGGCTCGATCTCACCACCCTGAAATGAAGACCTGAACCAAAATCAAGAGTCGGATGCCTAACTGACTGAGCCACCCAGGCACCCTCCCCCTCCTTTTTTTAGACCTTTGAAAGGATGTAGCGTCCCTGATGAGATTGATGCTCTTGACTCGATGGGTTAGGCAACGACGGTCCCTTAGATGGTCAAGAAGTGCCTTGATGCAGACTTGGTGCAGCTGATACAGAAATGCCTCCTCATGCGCAGCCAGGAAGCTGCTGCCTTGTGAAAGCAAAATAAATGTTATCGTGTATTAGCTCAGGAGCAAAGGAACATAATTTTTAATGAATGACGCTTCTCTCTTTAAGCTACTTTAAAGTCATTTGTCACCATCTATGCTCAGAAAACAGCGAACATTCTCACAGAACATGCATGCACATCTTTTGTTGCCGGCTCTTCCCACCCCTGCCTTCAGCGGGAACCCACGCTGTGAACCATACGATGAAGTGTGAGGAATGTTAAGGCTGGGGGAACATGAAGGGGTGGGTGGGTGGGTGTGGGAGTCCCTGTGTGTAACTGCCTTCTAAAATTAAAGATAAATTGTTTCTTAATTACCTGCTATTTCGGAATTAATGTGCATTCCTCTCTCCCACTACTTTGGATGATCAAGGGCTGATCAGACACAGTTATTTTAGGGTATTTTTCCTCTGCTCTGTAACACCTGATATTTAGAAACCGAATCCCCTTCTAGCTCTCCTTTATTTTTCCTGTGTTCATATCAGTGCTCCCCAGGACTTCGTTTGAACAATTCAGCCTTGTCAGAGGAGAATCATGCTCTCCCCGTATTGTACTTAATTGTGCGCCCTGTTGCTTCTAAGCCGTGCACTTTATGTACCTTGTGCACTTGTCAGCAGCGGCATTCCTTTTCATAGTCCCACTAGGTAAGAATGACACCTTATAACCTCGCTTTCTCTCCTTTCTCTTCTTTGTTAGGTAAAAACAAAAGGGGTATTTTGATTTATAAGTGGCAGTCTAGCTTGGCTCTCACCTTCAGGATATCCTTGCACAGGGAAGAAGACGAATGTTTTCTGCTCTATGAACAGCCTATAGAGAATTTGCTTCGCATGTTCTTGAACTTCCTACCCCTTGCTTTGGGTCCCTCCCACGCCATGGAAAGAGAGAGCTGTGGAGAATGTGGATTCTTGGAAATTCTCTGCTGAAGCCAGATGTCTTGCCTCCAGCAGCGGTATATTTGGGGGACGTTAGGTTGCTTGCCTTTTATACAGTTGTGTCAAGGTAATAATTCATGTTGTCTGATCAAACAGTTGGCAGGGCTCAGCTGTCAGGCCAATCTTTTAGAATTTTGCATTGGTAATTTCTGAATGAAATAAAGGCTGCAAATTATATTCAGTCCCGGGAACTTGACCCTGGGCATAAAATTAGAAAATTGGGAATGGTTTGTTAGTTGGATAAGTTTAGTTTTGCAGTCAGCTGATGCTTCATTTTATCTATCATCTATCATCTATCTATCATCTATCAATCATCTATCATCTATCACCTATCTATCATCTATCATCTATCTCTATCATCTATCATCCATCTATTTATCTATCATCTATCATCTATCTATCTATCTATCTATCTATCTATCTATCTATCTATCATCTCTCTATCCATCCATCCATGTATCATCTATGTGTCTGTCTATACCTGTCTTTTTACCATCACTTTTTTGAAGGTGATAACTTTTTATACAATGAAGTGCATCAATGGCAGGTAGAGTTCATTGACATATGTATATATTCAGGTTTAACCACCACCCTAACAAAGTTATGGAACATTTCTGTTATGCCTGATTTTTCCTTATGCCCCTTTCAAGGTGATAAGAACAGCCCATCACAGACTGTCATTCTTAAATGAAGACACATCATCAAAACTCAGTTGTAACTGTGCGGCTAAGACTGACTTTAACAAAACCAACACTCAATATAATTACTTTATTGTAAGTAGAAACATGCAGGCACTAAAGGAGTTGCTTCTCTTGACTGGCAGCTCAGAGGAGGAAGGGAGGAAAGGGTGGAAGTGAGTGGATGTTAGGGCGCAGCGTATTTACTGCAGTTAGCTAAGGATGCTCAGGCCTCGGCTTTTGAGGGACCTGCTTTTCTCTGCTTTAGCAGAAGGAAGGACAAGATGCAGTGAAGGACAAGATGATCCAAAAGGAAAAGTGTCACATGTAGTAGAGGTCAGAGAGCCTTGCTGAATTGTTATTCAATAAGTGCAAGATTGGTAATTGTTATTCAACAAATGCAGGTTTGGTGCAGAGACCAAAGGCAGCTGCCAGGGAGGCTAGAGATGTTAAAGGTATGTATAGAGTACACTGGCCAAAGGATTAGCTCTTTATTAAATCAAAAAAATTATGCCTGGGCACGGCGAAGGAGGGACTTCATAGTGTTTAACATTGTGGGTGGGAGGGTTGAGACCAAGGCAAGGAGGCTGGTGATCCCAATTAAACAGGGCTTATCTTTGATGAGATAGGTCTGAGTTCTTCACCCGCCACATGTCTGTGGGTGTTTGATACCGTTCAGACAGCTCAATTATAGGATTTTGATGCCTTTAGTGACTCAATCAATCATCTGTAGTAAGGTTCAGGTTGTTTGCGTGCTGCAGTGTGCTGGTGAAGACGGCAGTGAGTTCTTTCACTGTAAGAATGGTGGGGTTGCAGCGGGGGAAACACTAAAGCTATTTCGGATTTAAACTGCCTGCATACCATTGGGTCACAAAAAATAGCTTGGAAGACGGACTAAGATAGACATCTCAGTTTTACCCAAATGCCAGCCCTTATTTGTTTTTCTATTTATGCAACATTATTCAAATTGAAGTGACATGCAACTTGGTCCAAAGACATCAAACAAGTAAGACTTCTCTGGAGAGTGGATTCAGAGCAGTTAAAGTGGGGAGGAGAGTGCAGTGGATGCTATGACCGAATTCTGCGTCCAAGTTCAGAATAATTGTCCAAAGTTAGAGGATTCTAGGAAAGCCAGAGCATCGTGCAGAGTCCCCAGCAGTAGTGGCGCATTGGTGCTTTTGCCATCCTGACAAGAAAAGTGCTGGCGGTGTGTTGATGCCATGGGCTTTCTACCGATGCCTGAATTTCCCTTTGAGATTGGATTTCACTAGAAGTCAGTCCGTTGGGGTTTTTGGTGTTCCTCTGATCATCCTCAGAAATGGAGTGAGCTGTTCCTTTTACGTGTTCTGAAATACCCTTTATCCTTAACACATGGCAGCTTATTACTTTTTAAATAAGATATAAATACTTCTTAAGTATGTATGTACTTTTCAAACACATACTTGAATTACCAACTGTTTGTTGTTTTTTTTTAAAAAAAATTGTGTGTTTGATGGTCATATTCCTCTTATGAATAGGCCTGTTATTTCATTTTTAGTACATGCTAATTCTCCTAAGACTACAGCCCTCATTTCCCTGGAGACAACTAAAATAAAACCCAATTTATCAGGATCAGAATATTGTACAACTTGAGAAATTTCAGTTATGATTTTTTTCCCCAACTAAAGTATGTTTCAATTAAGCAAAACAAAACAAAACATGCAGACTTCCTTTCTCTAAATCATGTTTTGAATATAGTCTCTTCTCTCCCCCCAACCTATGGAAAGACTAGTTTTCTTCTCTGTCAATTTTTTCTGTTTTCATATTTTACGTATGGTTGGATAACAAGACTCTAACTTTCCATTTTATAGCTAAAGACCTTGACCTGTTGGTTCTAATAAAGAGTTATGAATCATGCCCTGATAAAATGACCCCCCCCCCCCCGGTAAATTCCCTTGGTGGGTGATAAAACAATGGATTAAAGCAGACACATTTGGTTTCTGTTAAGGCTATTTACAGTGATTTCTCTGCGACAAGCATTTATTTTAGGGCAACCAGATGCTCCTCTTTCAGGGTCCGTCTTGTTACGCATTCTCTCAGTATCCTGGGGAAATCATTGGGGGCCAGCAAATTATCTTCTCTCTGCTAGTACAGTTATATAACTTAGCTCCATCCAGGAGGAGCTGTGAATATAGAGAGGGGAAAAACAAAAAAACCAAAAAAACAAAAAAACAAAACACAAAAAAACAACCCAAAACAAAAAAGCAACCACAGAATGGGAAAAGCCACCTTGGAAAAAAAGAAAAAAGAAAAAGATCACTTAACGAAATCCCATTTATACCGTTTGCTTTCTCTTTGTCCGTATGCTTCGCTTCCTGTAGAGGGGGACTTCAGAGGCAGCCAGCAGCTGTCCCAGGACATTAGTGATGCTCGCTCTCTGCGGTGTTCCTGAAAGAGTGCAAAGTGCCCGAGCCACCTCATGGCTCAGGGAAACCCGAGTGGGGTGTCCTCAGAGCGTTAGGCTTAATGCTTCTACGGCTACATGGCTGAAGAAGACGTTGCTGAAGACCTGCGTATTTATGTACATATTTGGAAGATTTGGACGACTTATTATAGATCATAGTTTTTCAGTTGGCTGGTTGGTGTTGTGTCACCTCTTTAAAGCTTCAGCATCTTCCATCTTTGTCTCTGCCCCAGGTGTTCTGCTTTTTTTTTTTTTTTGACCAATAATAAGAATAATAGCACTAATGATATTGTTAAAACTGTAGTCTGCTTTTCTTCCTAAAGCATCGATGAGTGCTTCCATGTAAGCCTTCGGGAATGTGGAGGAGTTCGTCTTTATTCCTGCAGGGGAGTTCCCGTGAGCTCAGGGAGGCTGTAGATTGGGCCTTCTCCTCCTTAGCCCTGCAGGACTCTGCTGCCTCTGTGCTACCAGCGAATCACACAGTGTGGCCAGCTGGAGAAAACAACACCCCTAGAGCAGACTATCAGATTTCATAGAGGCAAGGTACTTTTCTTCTGTTTCAAGAAAATAACTTCCTTTTAGCAGTGAGAGGGCAATGGGTGCTGAGGACTATATGGCAGCTTTCTTCTCACCAGCTCTGAGAAGTCCAGTCTATGGGAGCAGATTTGAAAGAGAAGAACTGTTTGCTTCTTCAGGGAAGAAATCAGTGTGAAAATTGGATGATGCTCTACCCTAAAGCCATTTGGTATCCCTAGCACGATGCGTGGCAAAAAGTTGGCATTCAAATATTTGCTGAACTAAAATCTCTGTGTTAAAAATATCTGTGATCTGGAAAAAGAAAAATAGCATTTGAGATACTAGGTCCCAATAATGGTTATTGTAGGAATAAGACAACATAATTAATGTCAATGCATGCACTTACATTTGGAATGTTTTTGTATAGTTTGTGGAGATTTCACATTTAATCCTTTTATGATTGGATAAAATTCCCTTGTTCTATATTTTGACCTTT
Source organism: Vulpes lagopus (assembly GCF_018345385.1). NCBI lineage: Eukaryota > Metazoa > Chordata > Mammalia > Carnivora > Canidae > Vulpes > Vulpes lagopus. Next base: position 32,319,238 of record NC_054847.1, on the reverse strand, counting down.
GACTATTTCCATTGTTGACTTTGGAACTGGCTCTCAGGATCTAAGTTTCCTATATGTAAACGTGCCATTTAAAAATTATTTTAGAAGCCTTGATATTATCTTTCAGAATTTAATTTTCTGAACTGAAGTCTGCTTTTGGCAAAAAAGAAAGAATAGGATTGTCTATGTACAGTTGAGGCATAATTCAGGCAAGGTTGTTATATCAATCAAATTAAATTTAGAGAAATAGAGACCAGTCCAAACCTCTAATGTGATAGAAAAATAACTCTTGAGTTTGGTGAGATCTGACACTCCGAAAATTAAATTCAGTTTGATTCAATTTTATTTAATTCAACTAATGAAACATTGCTTTAAACTTTGCACCAGACATTGTGCTAAGTGATAGTGGTTTAGGTACAATTTGTACCCTTCAGTAGCTCACAGACTGGTGGGAGGATAAGTGTTTCCACTAGAATCTGTCCTCTATGAGAGCAGAATTTCATTCTACTCATCTGTGCATCCCTAGTGTCTAGAATAGCTTTTGGCACATAGTTGGTATCAGTCTGCTCAGGCTGCTATAAAAAAATAGCACAAACTGGGTCACTTCAACAACAGAAATTGATTCTCACAGTTCTGGAGGCTGGAAAGTCCAAGATCAAGATGCCAGCAGATTCAGTGTCTGGTGAGGGCTCGCTTCCTGGTTTGAAGACAGCTGCCTTCTCTCTGTGTACTCACATGGTCTTTCCTTGGTGCGTGCTCTTGAAGGGAGAAAGCGAGCTCTTATGGGGCCTCCACCCTCATGACATCATTTCAACCCAATCTCCTTCCAAAGGCCCCACCTCCAAATACCAAGTTAGGACTTCAGTGTATGAATTTTGAGGGGACGCAGTCAATCCCTAACAGTAGGTGCTTGATGAATAACTTTTGAATATAAAAGAATGGATGCATGGTTATGTTGAAGGAAGATTCTGATTATTATGTGCTTGTATGAGAAATGGTCAGCAGTAGGAGAATTGGGTGCACTTCTTTCCGATCCTCATCGTCATCTATAGAAGGTCACGAACAGTGCCATACTTTTCAAATTCTAGATTACAACCTGGCATATTTGTGTTGATTCTGATGTAAACTTCACATCACCTAGTGTTGTCTCAGGCCATCTTCCTGTATGGGACAAAGCATAAATTAGTGATTTCTTTAAGATGGGTAAGTGTCTGGGAATTCTTTTGCAAACACTGAATTCCCAGTTCTTTGTCTCAGGAAAAGGAAGACGAGTCCACCTTATGGAAGCTAGTATATAGCAAAAATGGTCTAGAAACTCTGGATCAATAGTAACCTGACAGGTTGCAAAAACCAAGCTTCTCCCAAAACCTTAAAAATCAAATAAGAGGTGGTTAATCAAGAAAATAAGCTAAAGAGTCATAAAAAAAAGAGGCATGATAACTTACACAGTTTATTTAAACGTACTTTAAAACCTGCGTACAAAGGGGCACCAGGGTGGCTCAGCCAGTTAAGTGTCTGCCTTCAGCTCAGGTCATGATCTCAGGGTCCTGGAATTGAGCCCCATGGCAGGTTCCCTGCTCAGCAGGAGGTCTGCTTCTCCCTCTGCACCCTCCCCCCGCACACTCTCTCTCTCTCAAATAAATGAAAAAAGTCGCAAGAAACCATGCATACACATATTCATTCTTCAATATTTTGATAGGGGAGTTGGAGCATTCTCTAAGTACTGTTCTGACTGAGATAAATAACCGTTTTTCTTTCTTAAATAAACCATGTCTGTAATGCATCTTCCATGATTTCCTGTGTCTTTAGATTGAGAACTTAAATATAATTGGAAGGCATTCTGAGAACAGAATCTTTCTATACTTCTATGGTTTTCTGCAGTTTTGCTTATAAAGCTCCCAATTCCTCACCAATATACTTCTATTAAATCCTTTCAAAACAAATTCATTTTATATTAGTGTTTCACTGGTGTCTCTCAATATTTTATTAAATTATGGAATTGCAGTAACAAGTACAATTGTCACAAACTAGTTTCAGAACAAACTCAACTGATTGCTGATAAAATTACAACTCCATGGGTGGTAGCAGAAATGCATTCTGCCAAGCAGTCAGTTAGCTGCTAGTGGGAAAAAGGTTTAGTAGGTTTAGCACAAGATTTGAGTGGCCTGCAAAACTGTGTTACTAGCAGTCATCCACACTGGGTGATAAGAAACAGCATGCAAGGTCTTTATTGAGTGAAGATGTGTAGCTCATACTTTTAATATAATTTTAAAGGAATTTCAAGAAAATATAAAAAACGGCACTTATGCTTGCTTGACAGCTCAAGAGGGATTTATTTGTGCCAAGAGAAACAGAATAGTATAAAGATTCCTGATTTGGAATTAGAAAACCCATATCCACGTCTCAGCTGTCACTCATAGCTGGATCGGCATGGGCTGCAGTTGGGTCATCTCTGTGTGTTCAGCTGGACATCTGAAAGTTGTCCCGTGAATAAAGACACTTTGGTCAGAGCTCTCCCTTACTAACAGTAGACATTGACTCTTGAGTGATAAAGTAGAAAAAGAGTTTATGGAAAAACAGGTTTTTAAAAATTATTATTTATATATTCATGAGAGACACAGGCAGAGGGAGAAGCAGGCTTCATGTGGGGAGCCTGACGTGACCCGGGGATGGTGGTGGTGGTGGGGACCCGGGGTCATGCCCTGGGCTGAAGGCGGCGCTAAACCGCTGAGCCACCTGGGCTGCCACAAAAAAGAGTTTATCACAAAAGGATGTGGGACAAAATACAGGATCCTTGGGAAGGCTGCAGTGCCAAGATGGGCAAATCTGCCAAAATCAACATCTGAAGTTGTGCACCAGAACAGGTCTTCAGCTGCCACCAAGACATGGATGCAAACGTCTGTGACTTCTAAACCAGGGTATTGCTTCTATCAACCACAGCCAGTGCTGACACCACTGCCGTCAAAGACTCGCCCTCACAGCCACGGCTCCCTGCTGCCATGTGTCGGTGTGCGCGCACGCACGTGCGTGGGAGAGAGTGGGGCTGCTGGGGAGAGCGAGCGAGGACTGTCTCTTCCTATTAAGCCCTAGATCCTGAGTCCAGTCCAGTGTGGATGGGTTTCTTCTTGGTTGGTTACTAGCTTGAGCCTAGTCATAAATAACACAAAGGCAACACGTACCTGGTGTTTTTAGTGTCCATAGCAAGCTCTTCAGATACAAATGAATCCAACAGAGAGAAAGCTTGGGTTCTGAGCTGAGGAAGTGAAGGTCACACATCCACCTGGGCACAGAGGAGCCGTGCTGGAGACACCATCTAGAGCGAGAGGCCCAAAAGATGCAGGCCTAAGTGAGTGGCAAGTGTCCAGGAAGGAGGGTCAAAGGGACTTCTGTTGTTCTTTGAGGAGGCAAGCCGCTGAGCCCGGGAAGCTGGAGGGAGTGGTGATGGTGGTGGTGGTGGTGGTGGTGGTGGTGGTGGTGGTGATGGTGGTGGTGGTGGTGGTGATGGTGGTGGTGGTGGTGGTGGTGGTGGTGGTGATGGTGGTGATGGTGGTGGTGGTGGTGGTGATGGTGGTGGTGGTGGTGGTGGTGGTGGTGGTGGTGATGGTGGTGGTGGTGATGGTGGTGGTGGTGGTGATGGTGGTGGTGGTGATGGTGGTGGTGGTGGTGGTGGTGGTGGTGGTGGTGGTGGTGATGGTGATGGTGATGGCTATGGCTTGCACATGTGGCTTGGCCGTCATTCTTGAGCTGACGAGGACTGAGGTGGGTGTCCAGGCCTTCACTGGCACGTCCCACGCGATGACTGAGGACCCCTGTGTGCCTGCTGGAGAGGGAGCGGGGCGAGGATGCATCCCTACCGGGGTCAGGGAGCTGTGCTGCGGGGCGGTGGTTTCCCAGTTTTAGTGGGACTTGGGCAGCTGGGATCAACCGGGCAAACTGAGGGGGCATGGTTTGAAGGGAGCCAAGCAGCTGTGCCCAGCGGCGCTTGGTCCCCTGATGCCCTGAGGCCTCCGTGGAGCATGGCTCAGCCCCCTCGGGCCTGAGCCCTGTGTGGGGCTTCCAAGGTGGGGGCTCCCGCAGCCAGAGGGCCTGTGGGGGGCCGTGGGGTTCGCACAGGCCGGGAGCCAGGCGCTGGCCTCGGGAAGCAGAGCAGCCGGAGAGGACTCTTGTAGTGAGGCATCGGACAGATGGCCCTTGCACTGGGGCCCCCCCGGACCGTGGAAGCGCTGCTGGCGCAGGGTGGTGGGCAGGCAAGGCCCCGGGGACGATGCCTCTCTGCCCGGGGCATGTAGTCGCCAGTTCAAGGCTCACATGACACCCGCCGGGTGTCAGCCACACCAGCCTGCGTGCCCTGTGGCTTCTTTTGCCTTGTTTGGGCACATGGCGAGAGGAGCGCGGGTGGTCCAGGAGTTCTGGTGAAGTCCAGTCTGAGACTCTCCCAGAAAGAGAGGAGCCGTTTGCCCTGGGCCCAGGCAACTCTTGTAGTGACACGAGGAAGTCCACCCCCTGCCTTTCTACGTGATGCCATCGATGGTGATTCTAGACACATCCTGTCCAGGATGGGAATGGATCCTTCAACAGTGACAAATCTTCATCAAAGTATTTGGGGGCTTTTATGGGAAAGGTGCAGGTACTGCATGAGGTGGAGAAGGAGGAGTAGGGAGTGCTGTGTGGGACGGAAGCCCTGGCTTCCTACACACCACGGGGTTTACGCGCTCGAGCAGATGCTCCGCCAGTGCTTCTCTGTCCACCACAGTCTAGCCGGGCCCTGCACTTGGAAACCATGCCAGGTTCCACGACACTGTTCTCTTGCCCTCGCTCTCATGTGCAGAAAGGACTGAGGTGCAGAGACGTTGAGCGCAGGTGCAGAGGTCACGCGGGTCAGCCCGAGAGCTGGGCAGGAATCCAGTGTTCACACCCTTAGCTCCTGGGCCAGGCCGGGCTCAGGGGAACATTTTTCGTGGGAATAGAGGAGACCCAAGTATGGGGCAGTGGATCTCTGCTGCCGTGGGCCAGACTTCTGTTCCGTCATGACCTGGTTGTACCACCTCTGGTTCCATTACAGAGATCGGCTGCCCAGGTGGTGGCTGAAGAGACGGATGGAAAAGGAACATGATCCAGGGTGTCATTGACCTTTGCTTCCTACTCTGGTCACTCTCAGGTTAGTCTCTGAGCTCCTCGAGCTCAGGGATGATGTCTTCCTTAGCTTGGCAACCCTTTAGTAGCCAGAGCAGTCCGTTGGCCTGCCGTATGTCATGGAAGTGCCTGGAACTCCCTTCCTGGAGCCAGGCCTAGCTGGGGCTGCTCTCGGAATATGTGACGAGAGGAGTCATATCCGTAGAGATGTGTCCACAAATTCTCCAGCATTTTGGGCGTTACTGGTGACACTGGTATTTCATGTTAACGGTTTGGTGGAATTTGCGGATCCTGCAAAGGAAGGAGGTACTTGCTTGATTACTCCGGGGCCTGGTCTGGTGGTCCTGTGCTCAGCTGGAGCCCCCGGGACTGTCCTGCCGTCCCTTGTAGGAGCACCGGCTTCTGGGAGGTGGAGCTGTATTCCAGTAAAGCGCTGGGCAGGCTCCGCTAGATGAGCTCTTAATCTTTCCTAATGCAATACCGCCTTCATGGGGGGAGGGACAGTTAGGGATCCAGCCAAAAATTAGCACTTTCCTGAACAATTAGAGCTGGTCATTGTTCACGGTGCCAGCCAATGAAATTTAAATTGGGTTTCATGGCAAGCGTTAGGTTTCGGGGACAGGTGCTCTCTCTTTTCTCTTACTCTGTTATTCTTTCCACCTGGAGTAACCACAGGAGGCCGAGGCTGCAGCATCCGTCCTTTTACAAGGAAGCAGGGCAAGAAGACCGAGTGCGGCCTGTGAGGGGTGGCACAGCAGGAAGCCACAGTCGGGGGCGTCTTGAAAGGCTGCCCCATGCAAATTATGTGAAAAAAAAAATGAACCTGTGGTCAAGTGTTTGAGAAATCAGGTATTTCCCTCCCCAGCTACTTTTAGAGGAATGTAATGCTGCTTGATCCACGTGGCATCTTCAGACCTTGAAATCAGTACAATGTTGAAGACTGAAGGCATTGACCAGCGCATGGAATCAACGACCTGCTGAAGGAGCATATTGTAAACATGCTTTTTAGATGAGAGAATAACACATTTTTTCCAAATAACTTCATCAGGAAGGCTTCACTCTAACGTATAAGTAGCGTACGTTGAGTTTTTGAGAATTATTACACGAGCTATAGCTGTCCCGTAGTTCACTGACGAAGAATTCTTAACCTGGAGGGTAAAACATTCATGAATTCACCATTGTCGAGGAGAGGATTGGGTTCTAAACACCAATACTAGTTATCAGACTTCTGTATCCGTCAGTAGACAACAGTGATTCACTCAGTTCCCTTGACTGTGGGCTTGGGGCCAGCAGCACTGGCCTGGGAAGTTGTAAAAATGAAAATTCTTGGGTCCTATTACAGACCCACTGATTTGGAAATGCTAGGGGTGGAGTCCAGCAATCTGGTGTAACAAGCCCTCTAGGTGATTTTTTTTTTTTTAAGATCTTGTTTATTTATTCATGAAAGACACAGAGAAAGAGAGAGAGAGAGAGAGAGAGAGAGAGAGAGGCAGAGACCCAGGCAGAGGGAGAAGCAGGCTCCATGCAGGAAGCCCGATGCAGGACTCGATTCCAGGACTCCGGGGTCATGCACTGAGCCGAAGGCAGATGCTCAACTACTGAGCCACCCAGGCGTCCCCCTCTAGGTGATTCTGATGCAAGCTACAGACTGAGAAATTAAAATTACTTTCCATACCTTAGATTAATTTCCATGCATAAGGCTAACCAGGACTGTTACCCCCACTGGTTCTGGGGTCATTAGCATCTTTCTGATGTGACTCCGTCTCCTAGTGACCATCTCCAGAGGGAATATCCTGTGATGGTAAATTAAGAAGTTGGCATTCTGCTTTCTAAATCAATGTCATGTAAAATGTGCTCCTCTTATCCCCGGAACCCTAGGTGAACCACTAATAGCACAGTTCTAAACCTGAATTAATCTATCTTACTGATGGGAGATCAGTCTGAAGCAAATCACCTCTTTTTATTCATCTGTACTAAGAGCACTTGAATCATACTAGAGTTTATTTTCTTAAATTTAAAAGGCATGAAAGCTAAAAAATGGGATTTACCACCAATAATCTGGAATGTCAACAATCCAGCATTAGCTAGTTGGCTATTGACTCTAAGTAGACAAGAGGAAAAACAGCAAATAGGTCTTTCTGGCTAGCTAAGAGGATTTGCTGGTTTAAACATTTTATAAAAGGTAAGTTGAATTCACCAGACACGAAGAAGGTAAATAATGTATGGGAAGCTTTGTTTGTATATTTGCTTATACTAAAAGCTATTAGAGTTAATGATTTACTTCTTCCCTCATAAAAGTCCTTAAAATGAAATGTACCTACCTTTAAATTAAGTTTGATTTGATTTATTCTGGATTTATTTGATTTTGATTTAATATCTTAAATCTTCTTTCATGGCTATATTATAATTCATCGTCCCAGAAGATGAAAGCAGGTACATGCAGGAGAGGAATTCGATACTAGTACAGCTTATGTTCGAAAATACCAAGTGCATGAATGAGAATGAGACACATGTTCAGTAGGAGTTGGTCATCTTTTTTTTTTTAGGATATTTTATTTATTATTCATAATAAATAAAGAGAGAGGCAGAGACACAGGCAGAGGGAGAAGCAGACTCCATGCAGGGAACCCGACGGGGGACTGGATCCCGAGACCCCGGGGTCACGACCTGAGCTGAAGGCAGATGCTCAGCTGCTGAGCCCCCCAGGGGCCCCAAGATGTTTGACTTTTAAGAACAAAATGAATTTCTGATTTTATCATGTGGATGTTTTCTGGTGTATGTTTATGGGCATTTTTTATATGTGGTAAGGTATGTGGAGATAATATAACTCAGCTAAACATAGCAGTAAGGACTAACTAAAAATACACTGGATCCTTATTATGCATCTGCTATAACAATGTATTTAAAAGAGTGCAAGTCCATCTGGTCCCAGTCGGAGCATAGCTTCCAGTGTATTAATACACCTTCACTTTAGGCTATTACCTGTTTTATTGAGGATTCAAAGTGTGTATGTCAAAGACTGTAGTAGCGTATGTCATAAAGGATGGACTGATGTTCAGTTGGTAGGCACCAGTAAGGCCTCGGGTGCCTGTACTCTCCCCATAATTAAATGTGTTGAGTGTCACTTCTGAGAAAGCACAACCCTGAATAGTACAGAGTAGAGGCAGCATGGCTAAGTAAACATCGCTCCAGCTTGTCCAGGGATCTGGAAATATTTTCTGTCTTCGATGTGTCCAGATAAGGATACAACATTCTAAGTCCATGCTGGAAGTCCTGGTAATAGAGAACGATATTTCGAGTACGGAGGAGAGAAGATCATTAAGTGAAGAAAGTGGGTAGAGGTAGACTAAAGATTGAATATGAAAATACTAGGGCAGAGTCAAGGGAAATAGGATACTCCCAAGTGGGCATCTCCAGTTCCTAGTTACCCATCTGCTGGGCCAGATGTGCCACCTGCACTAACCCTATTCTCAGTCGTCTGTCTTTATTGCTTTGTCTCATGTTTTATAGAGACCTTCTGTTGGTTGGTGATAGAAGGTTTTAAATCTAATAATCAAACCACCCAGCTGTTAAAAGTATTCATGCCATAGGACCCAGTTCCAGACAGGTTGACTTTGGCGCTTGGTCATAAAGGTACTTCTGAGTTTACCTTCTTTTGACCTTAAGAAAATAAATACACAGAGAAGAAAAGTCTGGGGTGGGGATTCACTCAGCCTCTGTAGGCTTGTGTACAGAACCAAAAGGCATTAATTGGTTTGCTGACCAAGGCAGTTCTACTAGACATGAACCCCAGCCTGCTCTCTGGGCTGTGTTGAGCTCTGCAGATCCCTCTTCCTCCAGCAGCTCCCACAACTTAGAAACCAAAAGGCAGGCCAACTTCTTCTTTGCCAGCACTCAGTGGAAACATGTCAGGTCTGTTTTTGACATGTGTAGAGAAAGATCAACTTTCTGAGTGGAAAATTGAGATTCGCAGTGCTGAAGAATTACCCTACCGGGGACTGCAATCGGGAGTAAAGCAAACCCTGGTTTGGAGAGGTGGGGGGCTAACTACTCTTCCTTTTGGAGCCGTTGTGTCGGTTTCTGGCTGACAACTTGGTTCCCCATTTGACTTCGTTTGATGACTGTTCCTGTGCTAAAATTCAAGTGTGAGAATCTTGACGCAGTGAGTATTCGATTTACTAAAGGATTTCTACTGCAAGTAGAGTGATTCCAGTAAAGGCTCACGTATCATCAAGGAGCTGGAACCACTTCTTTTCCCAGACGCTTGGATTATTTGGTGGACTCTCTTTGGTGGCCACCCATCTCTTCTCAACACCCTCCACTATTTTTTTTTTTCCTTAGGGGCTCTTCTGTGTAAAGATGCACATCATTTAGCAACTTGGATCCTCTCTTTGAGGTGGGCGCACAAGTCTGTGAGTTTGGACCTCTGAGTGTGCGCCCACTTCATGTTCCTTCTAGGTCTGTGAGCTCCATGCACATCAAAGGATGTGACTAGATGGAAGGTGGAGAATGTCATGAAATTCTTCAAGTCAGATGGCCGTAGACCTAGTTCTAATTCTTCTGGAACACACACACACACACACACACACACACAAATTATCAGCTCCTTTGAAACTTCAAAATATCTTCTCCCTATTGTGTTTCTCTCTCTCCAGCTCCACTTTCCAATTTGTGTGCACGATGTCAGGATGCTGATTGTCTCTCCATGCCTAGATTTAGCTAAGGAGGTTGGTAAGCTTCTTTTTGTCATCACTGTAATGCAAAGACTTATAAACCACTCTGCTTATAGTTGATATTGTAGATGCCGTTTCCAGAGCATTGTATTGCTGTGTAGGCTTATTCCACCCGTGTTCATGTGTAGGCCTTTGGCCCTAAGTGTCCCTGTAGTTGGCAGCTGTCGTGTGGCTCTTAAATGCTGCCTCTTTCTTTGGGCCATTTGTCCACTTAAGCCAGGGTGTCCTGTTGTCCCTTCTCCACATCAGAGTTCTGTGTGCCAAAGAGTACAACTTTGGGCAGCCCAGGTAGCTCAGTGGTTTAGCACTGCCTTCGGCCCAGGGCGTGATCCTGTAGACCCAGGATCGAGTCCCACGTCGGGATCCCTGCACGGAGCCTACTTCTCCCTCCGCCTGTGTCTCTGCCTCTCTCTCTGTGTGTCTCTAAATAAATAAAATCTTTTTTTTTTTTTTAAAGTATAACTTCTGTGGTCTAGGAATTAGTCTTTGATTGTTACTTTGCCGTGGTGCCTTTTGATCCTGACATTCTGGGCAACTGTCTAGAGAGTTTTTTTTTAAAAAAATCAAGGCCTAGTTTTCCACTCCTGGGTATTCTGATTTAAACAGGAGGGTGGGCCCAGGCATTAGTGTTTTTAAGAAGCTTACCATGTGATTCTAATGTTCATCCAGAACTGTGAGTCACAGCCCTATGGTTAGTAGGACTTTCAGGTGATGATCATCCAAATAGGGCCAGCTGAGGCCTCCCTAGGTCTCTAGAGCTCCACAGGATAGACACGATAGTACTCCAGGTGTGGTTCCCATCCCAGCAGTACCGGCACTACCTGGCAACTTGTTAGAAATACAAATTCCCTGGGCCCACCCCAGACCTACTGAATGACGGCTTTGAGGGTGGAATCCAGGAAAGTGTTTTAACAAGGCCTCTGGGTGATTCTGATGCAAGTTAGAGAACCAGTGCTTGAACCCACCATTTTCATGGCCTGATTATTTTCAAGGCATATATTTTTTAAAGATTTTATTTATTTACCCATGAGAGACACACAGAGAGAGGCAGAGACACAGGCCGAGGGAGAAGCAGGCTCCCTGCAGGGAGCCCGACGTGGGACTCGATCCCAGGACCCCGAGGTCACAGGCAGAGTTTACTGAAGTTAAGTAGGAGGTTACCAAGGAGGTCTTTATATTCACATTCCCCACAAGAAATGAGTAACAGTGGCCTATGAGAAATTTCTGTTGCTTCTTTCCAGCTGTGCTGTCCTTGGGGCTGTTCTTTTGACCCCTGCACCATATAGAGCTTAGCTTCTTCCCTTCCCATTAGCTCCTTTGGGTCTTCAAACTATAATCTTCTTATTGTGTTGCTCTCTCTCAGTTTCCACTTGTTAATGTGCATTCACAAGCCCATAAGGAGCATAGACCTAGTTCTAATTCTTCAGAGGGAGAACAAAACCCTTCTGCCCTTTAATTGGATTTACCCTGTCGGACAGCAGTTATAGGGCACACATGTTTTTTCCTGTTTATTTTCTGCTGTATAACCCGAAGCTAAGTGGGCCAGGGTCCACTGTCAGTTCCCACTGCCATAGAGCGTATCAAATACCATCATGGTGGCTCTCCTTCCTGTTGTGACTTGTCACTTGATCCTCTACACCGAAAAGAATCAGGATGGTGCCCAAATACATGACCGAAACATAAAAATTCCAATCCGTTGGTTGCTTTGCCTAATACCAAGCCACCAATCTGGCATATTTTTTTCCTCTAGAACTGAGTTTTTGGGGGTGAGGGATGGTGCAATGCAGATAGAGCCTGTGATCGTCAGTCTTCAAGGTGATGAGTCTGGTCTACTTCATTTCCAAGTGGGTGATAAGGGAAACGCAGTGCTTTAGAATTAACAAAGATAGGAAAATTCTTTCAGGGAATAGATCCTCTCAATGCCAAAGGACAAGTTGAAATTTCTATTAGACTTCTCTAGAAATAAGAACTGTTAATGAATAAATCACCTTGGTAGTGATTTTGAATGTGTCCAAGATGAGGAAGTTTTTACTTTACTTGACAAGGAAATAAAGACAGTGAATAGATGATTCAGTGCACTGCTGAAGGGGCTTCCCATCCATCCTGGCAGGTGCTCCAAGCTCCAATATACATGATAATAGTTTAAATGTAAATAGGGTTAATGAATTTTAATATTCCTCTGAATCGTGTATTCATCCTCCCATTTGCATAGTGACTTATTCCTCAAGTCCTTTTGTAAATATTGTAATGAAATCAACATAAGAGGCAGCACAAAGCAGACGGGCCCGGGGCACACTGGAATCCTATCACAGGATCACAGACCAGGGACTGACGAGTCTCAGAAGTAAACCAGCTGATCCTTCTTTTCTGGTGGGGAATATTCAGTTTAGGAGGTTTTCAAAAAGTAGTTGGGTTCAACTCTCTGTGCCTCAAGGGACAAGGTTTCTGAACTTGCCTTCCATGGAATACCTGCTGTGCTTCCCTCTGAAGTGATCATGGTCCCAGGATGTGTGTGGGGGGGTAGCAGATGAGGGGGGATGGAGGTGCTGCCCCCACCACCTTGGGCATAAACACTGTCGGAGCCAGAGGGCGGCCCCCACCACGGGGCATGCTCAGGCCCCAGGGTTCAGCTGGGAAGCCCTGCAGCTCAGAGCTAGACTCACTGTCTTTAAGCAGTTCCCACTGTTTCTGTTGCCAATTTTGAAAATAATAAGAGTTACTCCTTCCCCTCACCAGTCTTCCTGGCAAAGATAAGATGTCGGTCTTAACTCTTGCGGATGAAGATTGCTATTTAAGTTTAAGGCACTAAAAGATGATTTTATCTTTCAGCTTTTTCTTTACCTCAAGCCATTCTGTAGAGCGATGATACTTAAACTGTTCTTCGCTGAGTTTACTGTACTTAGCTGGGCCTCCCCGCACTTGTACTCGGACTGTTGCAGGGCCCTGAGCTCGTGGATGAGAGCCCAGGGTGGTGCTGGGGTGGTGGGTGAGAGCCCAGGGTGGTGCTGGGGTGGTGGGTGAGAGCCCAGGGTGGTACTGGGATGGTGGGTGAGAGCCCAGGGTGGTGCTGGGGTGGTGGGTGAGAGCCCAGGGTGGTGCTGGGGTGGTGGGTGAGAGCCCAGGGTGGTACTGGGATGGTGGGTGAGGGCCCAGGGTGGTGCTGGGGGGTGGGTGAGGGCCCAGGGTGGTGCTGGGGGTGGGTGGGTGAGGGCCCAGGGTGGTGCTGGGGTGGTGGGCGAGAACCTAGCAGGGTGCTGGGGTGGTGAGTGGGAGCCCCGAGGGTAGGGTTCTGTTCAGCCCTGGGTGTCACGGGGATACTAGTAGGAGCTCAGTCCCAGGCTTGCGTGTGGGGTAAATGAGTTACCTGCAGTAAAATCCTGGGGGGCCTTCTGGTTGCTACGTGCTGAGGAGCTTCAGGTTTTACCAGTGTCTCTGCCTGAGATGCCCTTTCTCCTCCTCAGTAAACTCTTAGGCCAGGGGTCAAATGTCCTTACACGCCATCCCCAAGGTTTCTGATTCCAGGCCAAATGAAATCCTCCCCCCTCTTTCTCTGACACATTCCACCTGTTTTTGCTTTGCACAGCGTTTCTCGAGCCGTATTAAATTTAATCCCCAAATATTTCTCTTATTCCAGAACTATAACTCCCTTGAGGGCTGCACCATATTTTATTTATCTATTTATTATCCTCCAAGACCCGAAACAAGCCCTGGGCATGGCAGGTGCTTGGGGGGCTCCTTGCCGGTTAAGCGTCTGCACTGCGGCAGCACCCCTTGGGAATAGGTTGGGCTGGGCGTTGGCGCGGCCCCTCGTTGCCCCCGGTGTGCGTTTGCGGACGATGCTCATGGCTGTCTGTTCAGTGCAGGGCCTGAGTCCTTTTCTTAAAAGATTTTATTTATTAGAGAAAGCAGAGCGAGAACGAGAGCAAGAGCGGGGGGCAGGTGGGCAGAGGGGGAGGGAGGAGCAGGGAACCTGGTGAGCAGGACCCCGATGAGCAGGACCCTGATGGGCAGGGACCCCCACTGAGCAGTACCAAAATGAGCAGGGACCCCGGTGAACACGGACCCCGATAAACCGGTACCTCGATGAGCAGGGACCCCATGAGCAGGGACCCCGGTGAACAAGGACCCCGATAAACGGGTACCTTGATGAGCAGGGACCCCGCTGAGCAGGGATCCTGCTGAGCAGTACCTAAATGAGCAGGGACCCTGGTGAACAGGGACCCCAATAAATCGGTACCTAGATGAGCAGGGACTCCAGTGAATAAGGACTCTGATAAATAGGTACCTTGATGAGCAGGGACCCTGATAAGCAGGGACCCCCGATGGGCAGGGACCCCGCTGAGCAGGAACCCCATGAGCAGGAACCCCATGAGCAGGGCTCCGTGCTGGGACCTGGCCTCGGGGCTGGAGCCAAGAGAGGCCCGCCCGTTGCCCCAGCGCCCAGCACCCTGTCCCTGGCGCACAGTCACACCCTGTCAGAGGGCCAGCCGCGGGATGGAGCTGGAGGGCCTGGGACCCTGCCATCCATGTAGACAGAGAATGGACGCTGCTGGGCTATGCAGCTGTGGCCGTAGCGTTTTGGGGTTTGGGGCGGTTCCTGGCGCGGGGGTGCAGGCCCCGGAGCCTGAGTGGCCGTGCTTGGGGGGAGCGGGGCCAGCGGCCTGCGGTCGTGGAGGCCGGCGCGGCAGGGCAGGTGGCGGGATCAATCCCTGGGGTGGCGTGGCCCCCTTGGCTGGGGCTCAGGGGGGCTCTGGCTTCCCGCAGATGCCCCGTGATGCCCATCTGCCCACCCGGATGGGTGGCCTCCCGCTGGGACCCCACCTGTCAGCGCAGGGCCACCGACCGAGCCTGAAGCCTAGGGAGGCCACAATGGCCTGCCCGCGACGGCCTGCCCACGATGGGCTGGGTGCCCACGACGGGCTGCCCATGACAGGATGGGTGCCCACGATGGCCTGTCCGCGATGGCCTGCCTGAGACGAGCTGCGACCCAGGTGCCACCATCCCAGCCCTCCTCTGTGGCTGCTGCACGACCATCACAGAGCTGGCCCGGGCCTAGGAAAACCTGAGAAGTCTCCTTGGTAAGTACAGGGTCCACCCCTCTCGTGCCCACCGTGTCCTCGGGGCCTGCCGAGCGGGAAGAGGCCGTGACCCAGGCCCGGCCATGTGGCCCGGGAGGCGAGGCCCGAGCATCTTGCCCTTTGTCCTTGGCCTGCGGCCCGGCTCCGACGGCTGTGGAGGCGGGAGCTCAGGGCGGCTGCCCCATCGGGGTGCTCCGGGTGGCCGGCGCGGCAGAGAGCAGCATCCCGGCACTATCACCCGTGCAGACTTTTCTCACTCCACGCCGAGGCCTTTGGTCCTCCTCTACGCGTCTTTGGAGTCTTAAAGGTGTAATACGTTCTGGGTGTGAAACATCAGGCTCGGGCAGGTGACCAAGCCCTTGGGCCGCAAGCCAAGCCCGGGCCGCCGTTAGCCGCTTCCGCGCACCCAGGGGGTCCCCTGCACCCCACGCGGTCCTGGCGTCGCTGTCTACAGTCCTCTCACTGTTATTCACCACCCATTTCTTTCTGTAGTTTACCTGGCTTACTTTAGTGACCCTTTGACAATCTTAAACGAGTAGAAAATGATCATTATCATCATCGTCATTATTATGTTTAGAATATCATTTTTTTTTTCTTTTTTCATTTTTTTTTTTAAAAGCATCTTCTTTGGTGCTCAAGCTTTCCCTGGTCTTAAACTCTGATTTCGGCGGTGGAAACCAAAGTCTATTTATCAGTGGAATAAATGACAATTGTTGTCACGTTTCTGTGCTTTTCTATTGGGATTTCCTTTATGACCTTATAAAAGAAATTGGAAGATGTTTTCTTGGGTGTAGACTGATCTTAAAGGCACATAAGATGTCATTATTTATAAAAGTATTTACTTCTGGGAATAAGTTTGGTATAAATCTGGGTAGAGTAAAAGGGACACCCGCTCTTGTGTGTCAGTTTAATGACATTGAATTGACCGCCTCCCCGCAGCCTTGCAAAGGTGCAAGCCGTGCAGGGAAGGCTCAGTTAGATTTGGCTCCCTAAGGCTTGTTTCCTCGATCCTGTACTTGTACTGGCCGTTTCTAAAAAGCAGACCTTTTGATGATTCCACGCTGCTGTTTTCTGAATATTAAATCTTTGTGTTATAAGCCATCAGAGTCTTTTGATGTCTAAAACCTTCCCAAGAATATTTATATACCACTCTGTGAGCTTTGCATCGTTACCAGCTCATCAGTGGGAATTGATCGTTGTCCTTCAAGGACTTGACATCTGCAGTTTGCAGTGACTACCCTTGGATCTCAAGGTCCGCGACATGTACCTGCTGAAATTTTGAAATGGTGTGGATTGAGGTGGGGTGAGGGATAGTAGGTGGTAGCTCGGTGTTTGCTTCTCAGGGAGCTTAGATAGTGGCCTAGCACCTGTATTTTAGGCTAGTTTGAATGCTTTACTCTCCACTCATTTTCACACACAATGGCTGTACGTGTATGTGTGTTTGAAAGTGATTATTGAGTGAGAGGGTGAAACCTGAGTGACATGAAGATGTGCCCAGGAAACATGTGACTCTTGATGAAAATATGATTTGGAAGAGAACAGAGGTATCAGAAATGATTCTGATTAAAAATTTGGGAATTTAGGGATGCCTGGGTGGCTCAGCAGTTTAGCACCTGCCTTCGATCCAGGGCGTGATCCTGGAGTCCCGGGATTGAATCCTACATGGGGCTCCCTGCATGGAGCCTGCTTCTTCCTCTGCCTTTGTTTCTGCCTTTCTCTCTCTGTGTCTCTCAGGAATAACTAAATAAAAAATATTAAAAAAATAAAATAAAAATTTGGGAATTTATTAATGTCTGGAAATGTGTACTTGTATCAAAGGGTTATTTTACATGCATTTTATTTCTTAAATTTTGAAATTTAAATTTATTTAAGTAATGTATAATGTATTATTGGTTTCAGAGGTAGAAGTCAGTGATTCATGAGCCTTATATAGCACCTTGTGCTCATTACATCACATGCCCCCCTCAATGCCCATCACCCAGTTACCCCGTCCCCGCCTCACGCCTCCCCTCCAGCAACCCAGTTTATTTTCTATGATTGAGACTCTCTTATGGTTTGTCTCCCTCTCTGATTTCATCTTGTTTTATTTTTTCCTCCCTTTCTCTATGATCTTCTATCTTATTTCTTAAATTCCACACATGACTGAGATCATAGAGTCATCTTTCTCTGATCGACTTATTTCACATAGCATAATATCCTCTAGTTCCAGCCACGTGGTTGCACATGGCAAGATTTCATTCTTTTGATGGCCAAGTAGTATGTCACTGTGTATATAGAGACCACATCTTCTTTATCCATTCATCTGTCAATGGACATCTGGGATCTCTCCATAGTTTGGCTACTGTGGACATTGCTGCTGTGAGCATTGGGGTGCAGGTGCCTCTTCAGATTGCTGCATTTGTATTTTTGGAGTAAATACCCAGTAGTTTAATTGCTGGGCAATAGGGGCCAGAGGAACTTTCTGAGGAACCTCCACACTGTTTTCCAGAGTGGCTGCACTACTTTGCATTCCCACCGGCACCGTATAGGGGTTCCAGTTCTCTGCATCCTCGGCAACATCTATCGTCTCCTGACTTATTAATTTTCATCATTCTCACTGGTGTGAGGTGGGATCTCATTTTGACTTGTATTTCCCTGATGGCAAGTGAGGCGGAGCATTTTTTCATGTGTCTGTTGGTCGTTTGTCTTCTTTGTGGAGAAATGGCTGTTCATGTCTTCTGCCCCTTTCTTGACTGGATTTTTTGTTATTTGGGTGTTGAATCTGATAAGTTCTTTATAGCTCTTGGATACTAGCCCTTTATCTGATAGGTCATTTGCTAATTCCTTTTCCCAGTCTGCCAGTTGTCTTTTGGTTTTGTCAACTGTTTCCTTTGCTGTGCAAAAGCTTTTTATCTTGATGAAGTCCTAGTGGTTCATTTTTGTCTTTGTTTCCTTTGCTTTTGGAGACATGTCTCTTCAGCAAATGGTGCTGGGGAAAAATGTGACAGCCACATCCAGAATGAAACTGGACCATTTCCTTGCACCACACACAAAAATAGACTCAAAATGGATGAAGGACCTAAATGTGAGACAGGAATCCTTCAAAATCTTAGAGGAGAACACAGGCAGCAGCCTGTGTGGCCTCAGCTGCACCAACTTTACATGCATCTTAAAGAAATCTAGGAATTGTACAAAAAAAAAGCATAAAAAGTGTTACTTCTCTGCAAACCTAGTGCTGTGTGACTTACCTGAAACATCTCCCAGCTTCATGTTAAATTATTTATTATTTTAATAGGCTTGTTCATTTTGTTTATGTTGGATAAAATAAATATTATAAAACTCAAGATGTTATTAATGTTTTCTTTGAAAAATAAACTTCATATTCAGTTTGGGTATGCAAATAGAAATGGCTGAGTCGGTTTATTCAGAAGAGTGAATAATACTTTTTCATAATCTTACGCTTCGGTTTTGAGAAATTCTTAGATTCATACATACGAGCTGGGTTATAATGTACATGATGAGCTTCGCAGATTTGCTGGTTAAGCATTTTAACTACCCTGGAGGGGAGTCCTCTCTAAAGACACTTGCGTGTCAGTTCTGGCTGCAAAAGAATGAGAAATGTTGTGAGCCTTTCCTGGCTCTCTCTGGCCCGAAGAATGATTTCTAGAACATCGTACTGGTCTGGTTTGATGCCAGGACAAGTGTAAATCTAAAACCTAAGAGAGAAGGAGGGTTAAGCATTGGCACTACGAAGTGCTGAATCAGTTGGTCCAGCAAAAAGTCTGTTACACCACAAACTTCTTCTACAGCATAGATGTGGAAAATCACTACCATGAAATTCTACTCTTATCACACTGACTTAACAGGATAACAGCTCATCAGAAGTAGGGACTGTGGTCAGCTTAGTACCTTGGTGGCTTGATCTTAAATTAACTAGATATATGTAGGTCAGCAAAAAGCTGGCTGGCTGACTCTAAGACACATGTAGGGTATTTACTATTGGGAGTATATAAGAAATGAAAGGTAGAGGAAAGCAATTTTTATGTGTGTGTGTATTTTAAAGAAAGGAAGCTTGAGTAAAAGTCCCAAAAAGTCTTTTTTCTTTTTTCTTTTTTTGCTTTGTTTTATAGTGTTAATTTGATCCAGTTATTCAGTGGGTGCCTGGCTGACTCAGTGGGTAGAGCACGTGACTCTTGATCTCAGGGTCTTGTGTTCAAACCCTACATAGAGCTTATTTTAAGATAATTAAATAAAAAAAAATTAAAAAGGAATCCTGCCTTTAATTCTAATGATCCAGTTATTCAGTAAGTTCCCCTTGGCCATTTGTTTATGAAAAAATTGAAAATAATTTCATGATTTGTTTCTAAGTCAAGCAGTTAGAGAACAGGCCTCATCATTGAGTTGAAAACTAATGTTATGCATTGTTTTGGTCTCCTTAACCAGATCATGAGCTCTTTGGTGCTACAGATTGCATTTGCCTGTTTGAATCCTCATTCCACCCTACTGGAGAGTTTTAAAGGGATTTACACCTTAGCATTTTGTCCGCTTGTCCTTAGAGTTCTTGCTGGGATATAACATATTTAAACTGTTACTATGGCGATGTAGAAAGGTTAACACAAATGCATAGGAGAAAAAAAATGTACGAAAATGCCAAAATACTAATTTGAACATATCAAGGTTATAGAATTACAGGGAGGCCTTTTCTTTGGTCTTTTTCAATTTTTAGATTTTTTGTATCATCCAGTAGTGGAAAAATTCATCTACTAAAAATACAATATACTTCTGGGGTACCTGGGAGGCTCAGTCGGTTAAGTGTCTGCCTTTGGCTCAGGTCATGATCCCAGGGTCCTGGGATTGAGCCCAGCATCGGGCTCCCTGCTCAGTGGGGAGCCTGCTTCTCCCTCTCCCTCTGCCACTCCTCTTGCTTGTGCTCAAGCTCTCTCTCTCTCTGTCAAAAAATAAATAAGTAAAATCATAAAAAATAATATAAAAATATACTTCTGCTTCTGGTTATAATAGAAAGTTAGTATCAGCTCCATCCTCTCACCAAGAAGAGACAGACACACACACACATACAGCTGTTGAAGTCATCAGAAAACAACCAAGCAGCCCAGGCAACAAGGACTTGACAGGCCAAGACAGAAAAGAGAAACGCACTGAGGTGGCCCTGAAATTCTGTGCCTCTTCCCCCTCTAGTTTTTTTTCTGATTGTGAGGAAGGATGAGAGGCTGGGTAAAAAGTGAAGGCTCTGGGTTTTTGGCTTTCTTTTGGAGCGAGGGAGGCAAAAAAACCCCCATGAAAACCCAAACCAAAAGCACCCAACCTCAAAGCAAAAACAAACCCAACTAACCAACCAACCAAACAACAACAAAAAAAATCCACTGGAGTTCAGAACCCATCAAGGAGGAGTGGCCGTGGTGGATGCCTGAGTTCAGACTGTTGAATGACTATGGACACTGCGATATTCCAGAAAGAGACCAGCCCTCTCAAGGTTGAAATCTCTGCTCCTGACTGGATCTGCCAGTGGACTAACTGCTTGTGGGAGGGAAATGAAATGCTCTCTGGAGGAAGCTAGCGTTGTCTCCATAATTTTTCATACGCAATCTGTGGTGATTAAGGGTTAAATGGGATGCTAGCAACAAAACCACAAGACAAAACCAAAGGAAAACAGGTAACACATCCATGGGTGACCTGATTTTAGAGCTATTAGACACAAGCTCTAAAATGACATGATTTATGTGCTTAATTAAGCATGGAGGTGACAAGATAGACAAATCCTAAAGAAGAATCATATGAAAAAGCAAAACCAGTGTGTTGGACTGGAGCTTTCCAAGGTCTCCTTAGGTTTTTAAGAAGCATAGGTGGTTATGGATGTTTTTTTTTGCCTCTTACTTGCTTGCTTTTTTGTTTTCCTGGCGGAGGCTTCATGCCTCTTTGATTCTGAGCTCACCCGCATCCAGAGGCCTACCTCGCTGATGAAAATTCTAGCTATATTGAAGAAGATAGTCCCAGACGTGCCCCCTTCTCTTTCCCCAACCCTCAAGTCACTTCCTATTCTGTGGGCTGGAACTTGGCAGGGATACGTAAAGCAAATTCTATTTTGTTAGCTTGTGAACTTGCTTCTTCATCTTTGGGAAGTGTGCTCGTGAACAGAGTGGAGTGTGGACTGGTAGTTTTATTCCTACCTCTGTCTCAGTCTTTCTGGAAGATCTGGGACAGGCGTAGCCAGGCCATCGATCAGGTCATGGTTTCCCACGGAGGCCAGATGTAGCGTCGGAACGTTTCTCAGCATCACATTCAAGTCAAGGCAGCTAATACCAAATGGTCAGGGCCGCCATGGAAGTGAAAAGTTCTTTTCTATCCTTGAGACAGGTGATCTCAGACATAGTTCTGGCTCCAGATTTCTACAGTTATATCTCATAGTTGGCTTCCAGTTGCTGTTAGGACATCTATGGGTAAGGAGCTTGAGGGATGGGCAACGGCAGGCAGGGGTGGTCCAATTACAGTTATCAATGCGTTTTGTTTGACTTAAAATCGTGTCTCTACATGCACCTTTTTCTGCCCCGGGTGATACATTCGACGAGATGGACCTTGCTGCAATATGTGTTAGTTGTCAAGTTGGCTGAAAGCTCTGATTCAGACTTTTTCAATTTGCTGCCTTCTGTGGTGTTGGACACAGTCAAACCCCAAGTCCCCATCCCTCGAAGTGGCACCTCATCAAGCTCCACCGCCACCGTTTTCCCTGCTATCTGCAGCTGAGCTCAGTTGCTTCCCATTGATTTACCCCTGATCCGCAGTGCAGTTCATCGGGGTGCCGTGTCAGGAGTGTGGCTACCTGTGTCGCCAGCATCAGGAATGGTTTCCAGAGACTCCAGGGAATGTAAGGGGAAAGACTTTGTTGACCAGACAGACAAAAGCCTTTTCTTCCTGACTTTTTATTTTTTTTTATTATTTTTTTTAAAAGATTCACCATTCTTTTTTTTTTTTTTTTAAAGATGTATTTATTTATGATAGATATATAGAGAGAAAGAGAGGCAGAGACACGGGAGGAGGGAGAAGCAGGCTCTATGCTGGGATCCCAATGCGGGACTTGAACCTGGGACTCCAGGATTGCACCCTGGGCCAAAGGCAGGCACTAAACTGCTGAGCCACCTAGGGATCCCCTTCCTGACTTTTTAAATAATTGTGGTAAAATACATACAACACAATGTATAATAATGTTCTTTTAGCCGTTTTATTTTTAATTTTAATTTTTTTACATTTATTTATTTATTAGAGAGATAGAGAGCAAGTGCAAGTGGGGGACAAGCAGAGGGTGAGGTATGAGCAGATTCTGTGCTCAGCATAGAGCCCGAGTTGGGGCCCAATCCCAGAACCTTGAGGTTGTGACCTGTGCTGAAACCAAGAGTCCGCGGCCTAAGCGACTGAGCCACCCCGCTGCCCCTCATCTTAGTCACTTAGCGTACAGTTCAGTAGTGTCAATATTTGGCATTTTTGTGCACTAATCTCTAAAACCGCTTGCACCTTGTAAACCTGGAACTCTGCTCCCACTGAGCAACAGCTCCCCTTGTCCCCTCCTCCCTGCTTCTGGCGGCACATTCTACTTTGTGTCTCTACAAACTTGGCCGCTCCAGGCAAGTCTGTGAGCGATGTCATGCAGCAGTGTCTGGCGTGGGGTCGTCTCTGTGACTGGCGGGTGTCACGGAGAATGGCGTCTTTGGGGGGCACCCCTGTTGGGCGGTGTTGAAATGCTCGTGTGTGTGTGTGTGTGTGTGTGTGTGTGTGTGTGTGTGTATGTAGGCACTGCAGCTGGCTTACCCCGCCACTGTTGGCAGGCCCTTGGGTTGCTTCTGCCCCCGGGCTCTCGTGACCCCTGCTGCCACGAACGTGCTGACAGATACTCAAGGCCAGGCTTTCCCTTCCTTTGGGCATATAACATGGGACCCAGCAACTGTGTGGCAGTTGTGCCTTAGTTTTTTGGAGAAGCACCATCCTGGTTCCACAGCGGCTGTATCATTTTGCCTTCTCACCAGGAGCGTGCAGGGGGTCCTGTTCCTTCATGGTGTCACCAACACTTGCTGTTTTTTGCTTCTTAGATAGTGGGCATCCTAACGGGTGTTAGGTGGTGGCAAAAGCCTTCTTACTGAACTAATGTCTTGCATTTAAAATTACTTTTCTGGGCAGCCTGAGTGGCTCAGC
Source organism: Vulpes lagopus (assembly GCF_018345385.1). Classification (NCBI taxonomy): domain Eukaryota; kingdom Metazoa; phylum Chordata; class Mammalia; order Carnivora; family Canidae; genus Vulpes; species Vulpes lagopus. The sequence continues at coordinate 32,296,137 of NC_054847.1, read as the reverse complement.
AGTTTAGCGCCGCCTTCAGCCCAGGGCGTGATCCTGGGGACCCGGGATGGAGTCCCACGTTGGGCTCCCTGCATGGGGCCTGCTTCTCCCACTCCTCTGCCTGTGTCTCTGCCTCTCTCTCTCTGTGTGTCTCTCATGAATAAATAAATAAAATCTTTAAAAAAATAAAAATAAAAAAATAAAATTACTTTTCTGCAGTTGTTTATAATAAATCCGTAAGGTGGACAACAGACACAGCCAAACTTATTACACTGTTGCCAGTCACCAGTCTTTATTTCCTATTAATTTTTCAAAAATATTTATTTATTTATTTGAGAGAGTGAGAACGTGTGCATGCACACTGTGCAAGGGGAGAGGGGCAGAGGCAGAGGGAGAGAGTCTCAAGCACACTCCGCACCGACTGTGGAGCCTGGCGTTGGACTCGAGCTCATGACCCATGACCTGAGCTGACCTCATGTGTCAGGCACTTACCGGACAAGCATGCGGGCGCCCCTAGTCACCAGTCTCTAAAACCTCTAGTTTTAGATAGTTTCCTTTTGCAGATTTCATGTTGGTTATCTGTGATGTAACAGCTCAGCCAAGGAATCGGGGTGAAATGAGCCCAAGGACTCTGTTCCATCTTTCCTCAAGCTTGGGCCTCAGTGAACTGGCGAGTTACAGCAGCCCAGGGACGGGAGGTCGGCGTAAAATCATTACACTCTAATGTTTCCATCAAATTCAGTGGACGATCCTCACAGAGGGGAGAGCCACAGCATATTCTTCGAGCTGCTTTAGAAGATATGTCTTTCGAGGACCATGAGGCCAGAACCTCCCCCACACCCTGAAAAACGCTTGAAAGCACGGATAAATTTAAAGAGCACATCAACAGGGTTTCGGTGATCGCCGTGCTGTACGACAGACACAATTTCTCATCTAGAACCAAGTGTCTTTTGAACTTTGAAGGTTGCAGACATCTAAAGAGAGATGTAAAAAGCCCAGCACTGACTTTTATTTGCTTTGGGACTATTTTAGCATTCCAAGAAGTTTTTTTAATCCAAAAAGTCCTCATTATTTTTAAAGGATTTTAGCTATTCCTGGAGTTGTGGATTGACTGTATTTCGGAGAGAGGAGCCAGGAGGAGGGGGATGGGCCTCACCACAGCTGGGTCTGTAATCAGGCCTATTGTTCCCGGGTAGGCAGGTGCAGGTGTGCACAGTGCTTTTACCTGCTTTCACCCCTGCTGGGGGCGGGCGGGCATCCCTTCACTGCCTCCGACAGCTGTGATCGGGGTCCTCCTTTCCAAGCATGGTGTCCTGGGCCGTCTGGCCTCCTGCCAGGATGGCTTCGTGACCTCGATTAAGATAGGAAAGCCATTGAAGTTCACTTGGGGGAATTCTGACTTCTAGTGGGTGTGTTTTGGAGCAAATTCCCAGAAAGAGACTTCAAAATAGGTCTTTAAAAGATGTTTGTAGCATCCCCAGGTGGCTCAGTGGTTTGGCTGCTGCCTGTGGGCCCAGGGCGTGACCCTGGGTCCTGGGATCGAGTCCCACGTCAGGCTCCCTGCATGGAGCCTGCCTGTCTCTCTCTCTCTGTGTCTCTCATGAGTAAATTAATAAAATCTTAAAAATAAAATAAAAAGATTTTACTTATTTATTTGAAAGAGAGATGAAGAGAGAGCAGGCATGAGGTGGGGGAAGGACGGAGGCAAAGGCAGCAGCAGGCTCCATGCCGGGAGCCCGACAGGGGGCTCCTCCCAGGACCTGGGGTCACCACCTGAGTCTAAGTCAGATGCTTAATGGACTGAGCCACCCGGGCACCCCTCAGATTTTCTTCATTGTAAATAGTAATATATCTCTAGATAATTAAGTAAATACAGGAAAGGAGAAGTGTTAGTCTACCACTGGAAGAAAAGCCAACATGCCCACATTTCACATTTTGCCTAAGCTGAGTTTTGGCTTATTTGACATAGTTGATCTGACTGCATTTTCACTCAACATAAACAACCCCCCTCCCCTCCTAGCCCCCCCTCCCCCCCTTTTTTTTGGCAAGACTTTTACTTAAAATGGCTCTATTCTTTTGGGAAAAGTAATTTATTTAATGGTTCCGCTATTAGTGTGCTATTCTTTTCATTTGTTTATTGTAAGCAATCAATCCTTAAGTGACATCTTTGTACATGATTTTGTTTCCCTTATTTAAAGATATTTGCTTAAGATATATTTTTAGGGAATGAATAGAGTTTTTAAAGAACTGACCCAGTGGGGATCAATTTTTTTTTTTTAGTTAATTACTTTTTTTTGACATTTCTAAGATTCTTGATGACCATGATTTTCCAGAAATATTGTACCAATTTGTGCTCTCATCAGCAGTATGAGAGAGCATTCCCTGAAAGGTGGACTTAGATCTGCCCATGGTTTGGGACAGAGGAGAAGATGGAACAAAGACACCATATTTGTTCACCTTGTTTTGAATTTTGCTTTCCTGACTCTTTCCCACTCTCAGCCCCCACCTATCTTTTTTTTTTTTTAAAGATTTTATTTATTTATTCACGAGAGACACACACAGAGAGAGGCTGAGACCCAGGCAGAGGGAGAAGCAGGCTCCATGCAGGGAGCCTGACTGGACTCAATCCCGGGTCCCCAGGATTATGCCCTGGGCTGAAGGCAGACACTCAATCGCTGAGCCCCCCAGGCGTCCCTCCCCCACCTATCTATCAGTTTTGCATTTTAGACTTAGTGGCCTTGGACTTATTTTTTCCACAGCACACCTGTTCTTTAGCTCTGCTGCAGACCTTCTGCATCACTTGGACCTTGTAGCTAGCATGACCTGGGTTCTTTATTGATGACATTTCTCTACTGTTCTTTCTCCCAATTGTTTTTTTTTTTCTCCCAATTGTTTATTTTAAAGATTACAAAGCAGGTCAGGGGCAAATAGAATGCAAAAATTAAAAAAAAAAATGGAGGGACTCAATCCACATTGTGCTTAGAGAAGCAGATAAAAGTTTGATGATTGTGGGAATCTGACCCTTCTCTCAAACTGAATGTCTTACAAGCTTTGAAGGATGGCATGAATACAGTGTGCAGGCTGAAAACACTTGGCTCCATGAAGAATTGTCCGTGGCAACAATCTTAATGTCTAAATTGCCACAACTTGAGAAGAAGTAAACAAGTACATTAGTAACAGAATTGTCATCCTTTCAAAGGCAGTTTGGGTCGGATTTTGTCATTGGTTTACATGGCGTGAAAATAATTCAAACAGCTTTTTGAAATCATGGATGATGCCTACTTAACAGGGTGGGTTCATACAGTACCCAGCACAGCTCTATCTGTGTTCTCATGAGGGTTAGTTTGTGGCTCCGCAGCGGGGGAATGGGGAAGCCCCTAAAGTAGGAATGTGTATGTGTTTGCATGAAACCAAAAGCAGAGTCTTTTGATTTTACGCTAGCCTACTCAGTAGGTGTCTCTGGGAGAGCTGGGCAGAGTAAGGAAAGACAAAAGATACAACAAGGAGAAATGTATTTTCTCAGAATAATTGGTCAGTAGAATACATATATTGAAAAGGGCTCTTTGCTGTTTCCAAATCAAGAAATATGCAGGAACACCTGGTGGCTCATGGCTGAGCATCTGCCTTTGTCTCAGGGCATGACCCTGGATCCTGGGATCCAGTCCTGCGTCGGGCTCCCCGCAGGGAGCCTGCTTCTCCCTTGGCCTGTGTCTCTGCCTCTCTCTCTGTGTCTCTAATGAATAAGTGAATAAAATCTTAAAAAAAGAGAAATATACAAGTGTGACCTTGACCTTTTTATGTGTCTTCTAATAAGAGTCTCCAATAATGATGGTTGAAGTGAGTTTGAACAAAACTTGTACTTCCATGGATTTATATAAAGAAAAATATAAATTCCAAGAATCAACACTATTGAAACTAGATTGAAAAGCTCTTTGTATTTATTTTTAAAGATTTTATTAAAATATTATTATAATATTATTATTATATTATTATTATTAATATAAATATTATTATAATATTTATTAAAGGGAGAGAAAGCACAAGTCGGGGGGACGGGCAGAGGGAGAGGAAGAAGCAGATTTCTTGCTGGGTGCAGGGCCTGATGTGGGGCTGCCCAGGACTTGACACGAAGGCAGACACTTAACTGACTGAGCCACCCAGGCACCCCAATCTTCGTATTTATGGAAACATTATCAGTTTAGGCATAGACATTAAAGGACTCTGTGAAAACTTCCTTTGTGAAATATAATGAAAAAGCATTGCATTTTTTTTTCCTCCTTCCAAGTTTTTATTAAATTCCATTTCGTTAACGTCCAGTATAATATAGTTTCAGGTGTAGGATTTAGTGATTCATCACTTACATATAGCACCCAGCGCTCATCCCAACAAGTGCCCTCCTTAATACCATCACCCAGTTACCCCACCCCCTGCCAACCTCCCCTTTTGCACATTTCAGTTTGTTTTCTATAGTTAAGAGTCTATTTTCTGATTTGCTGCTGCTTTTTTTTTAAATTTTCCCCAATGTTCATTTGTTTTGTTCCTTAAATTGCACATGAGTGAAATTTTATCCTATTTTGTCTTTCACTGGCTGATGTGTTTTTGCTTAACATAACATACTCTAGGTCCATCCATGTTGTTGCAAATGGCAAGGTTTTATTCTTTTTTATGGCTGAGTAATATTCCATCTCTCCCTCTCTCTCTCTCTCATTCTCTCTCTCACAAACACACTACACACACAACTTCTTTATCCACTCATCAGTCGATGGACATTTGGGCTCTTTCCATAATTTGGCTGTTGTTTGTTTATGATGCTGCTATAAAGAGCGGGGTGCATGTGTCCCTTTGAATCAGTATTTTTGTATCCTTGGGGTAAATACCTATTAGTACAAAAACTGCATTTTCAATCTATATCACTTCCCCCACTACAGAACTTGGTGTTAGTTTTGTGTTAAAACCTTTTGTCAAACATGAACTATTTTCAGTATTTTCTTCCAGTTTTAAAAATTGTAGGTTCCAAATTCATATTCAGATAAAACACCAGTGTTCTTTGCAGCCTGATGTATCTGGAGAAGTCCTATTATTATTGAAAATGCATGGCTTTAAAGTGGGAAAATGAGGAAATTTCCTAATTTCAAACAGCTGTTTTATTCACTGAAGCATCTCAATGCCAGACAATTGCAGGTTTACTTATTATAGGCAGAGACACTGTAATTATAGCTCTCTAAAGAAGCATATAGTGTATATTGTATTTGGAATATTACACAGAATTACATTTGCTTATTCAAATGAAAGTTTGAACACTAAAATTCAGCAGTCATTCGTACCACTGATGAAAATATTGAAAACAAAAGTTAGTAACTACAGCAAAACATTCTATTAGACCTAGATTGTTTTCCCAAGTGTTTTTCTATTTATGTTGTGTTGCTAAATGAACGTAGACTGGAGTAATAGGTTGTTTGCAAAGCATATTGCAAATATAGGTACTAGTCCAGCGTTCAACAAGATAACTGAGATGGTTAAATGAGTATGATATAAAGTATGTATTTGAAAGGTAAGCATAGTATAATTCTCCTAAATCTCAAGGCATGCTTCACTTAGAATATAGCAGATTTAATTTTCTACATAGATGGAGAGGAATATTAGCATAAATAATTTTTAAATACACATGATCTAAAATATTTTTACTTGACTTTGGAAGCTATATAATTTTTATTTTCATTGCAGGTACATCCTCATAATTGTGTTCTTTAAAAATCAGTAATATTAAATTTAATTCAAAGAGCATTCATTCGCCTGTTAATAGGAGAATGTTTTAGTGTTTCCCAAAAGTGAACTTGGTTCCAGTAGGTCACCTTTTCAGAAAACATCAGGCATATTTCTTCCGAGTGCCTGTGTTTATTTTTACCTTATGTACAGAGCTGAGCTTATATAACAGATAAACCTGGGTTTGAATGGTAGCCCTACCAATTACTAGCAGTATAAGTCTGAGCAAGTTCTTTTTTTTTTTTTTAAGGTTTTATGTATTTATTCATGAGAAACAGAGAGAGAGGCAGAGACACAGGCAAAGGGAGAAGCAGGCTCCATGCAGGGAGCCCGATGCGAGACCCGATCCCAGGACCCTGGGGTGACACCCTGAGCCCAAGGCAGAGGCTCAACCACTGAGCCCCCCTAGGTGCCCCAAGTCTGAGCAAGTTCTTAAATGCATTTACACAATTCCAATTTCTTCACCTGAAAATGGTGATAATAATGCTGACATTTCTGAGTTGCTGCAAGAATTGAATAAAATAATGTGCTTAGCACAAATGTGTGGTACAGAGACAGTGCTCAGAAATCACAAGTTATTGTTAAGAGATGCTTGACAAGTGTCAGTTTACTGTCCTTACTTCCTTTCCTCTCTTTAACACTGCTTATCTAAATTATTTGGATTTTTAAAAGACTAAATAATCTTTTTAAAATATATACACAATGGAATATTACTCAGCCATCTGAAAGGACAAATACCTGCCATTTACTTCGATGTAAATGGAACTGGAGGGTATGATGTTGACTGAAATAAGTCAATTGGAGAAAAGCAGTTATCATATGGTCTCACTCATATGTGGAATATAAAAAAATAGTGAGAGGGACTGTAAGGGAAGGAGGGGAAACCGAGTAGGCAAAAATTAGGGAGACAAACCATGAGAGACTCCTGACTCTGGGGAACAAACAAAGGGTTGAGGAAGGGTAGGTCGGTGAGGGGATGGGGTGACTGGGTGACGGGCACTGGGGAGGGCACCTGATGGGTGAGCACTGGGTGTTATACTCTATGTTGGCAAATTGAATTTAAATAAAAGATACTTATATATTTATTTTAGAGTGTGTGCATGCCTATGAGCTAGGGGAAGGGCAGGGGTGGGGGGAGAAGCAGACTCCCCGCTGAGCGCAGAGCCACTTGGGGTCTATTCCAGGACCTTGAGATCCTGACCTGAACCAAAATCAAGAGTCGAATGCTTAACTGACTGAGCCACCCAGGCGCCCAAGACCCAGTTTATTTTTCCAAGACCTAGTTTAAATTTAGTCTCCTTTATGGATACTTGACAAATTTTTAAAATCCTCTTCATTGGGGATCCCTGGGTGGCTCAGCGGTTTAGCGCCTGCCTTTGGCCCAGGGCGTGATCCTAGAGTCCCGGGATCTAGTCCCACATCAGGCTCCCTGCATGGAGCCTGCTTCTCCCTCTGCCTGTGTCTCTGCCTCTCTCTCTCTCTCTCTCTATGTCTATCATAAATAAATCTTTAAAAAAAATAAAATCGTCTTCATTTAAATATTTAAAAATTGAATTGAAATAGGCAATACTCAATAGCACAGGGGGCTGATGACAGAAGCAAGAACACTACCTACTTAGTTCCATCCCTCTGTCCCGTGACTCCCAGGTGAGCTGCTCATGCTCAAAATTCAAGTAGCAGCGTTGTTGAAAGGTAGCAGGACAAAGGATAGGGCAGAGAATCGGGCAAAGGATAACAATCTACTTTCTCTTAAAGGAATATCCTGGAAATTGCTCTATTTTATTTCCGTTTACATGCCCTTGGCCAGAAGTTAGTTACGTGGCCACACCAGCTGCAAGGAGGCTGGGAATGATCTTTATTATGAAAGATCATATGCCCTGCTGAAGATTCAAAATTTTTTTTAAAAATTATTTTATTTATTCATGAGAGACACAGAAAGAGAGGCAGAGACACAGGCAGAGGGAGAAGCAGGCTCCATGCAGGGAGCCCGACGTGGGACTCAATCCGGAGACCCCAGGATCATGCCCTGGGCCTAAGGCAGGCGCCAAACTGCTGAGCGTCCTGCTGGGCGTCCCTGAAAATTCAGTTTTCTAGAAGGGAGCATGCATATCAGAGGCAAACTTGGGTGCTTGAAAGAGTTGGGCATCCCAGAATGCTTTCTTTCCCAGATACCTATCTCTTTTCCCTTCCCTAACGCCTTCGATCTATATATTTTTAAATTATTTTGTTCTCCCCCAGGACTCAGCTCCATAAGTAGATTACCAGATCCTTCTATATTGTTCACTGCCACAGGTCCTTTAGGTTCATCAGGATGAACCACCTAAGAGATAAGAAAACTTAATTTTACTTAATAAGCTGCCTTTCATAGAAAACGTTGATGTATCATTGAACTGGATCATGCTTTTTTTTTTACTAGTTTCCCTCCCCCCAGGGAAGCGTTCCGTCCCCCGCCTCATGGATTGGCCATGCGACCTGCTTCATGCAATATGATGTGGAGTTAACATGTTTCACTTTGGCAAAAGCTTTAGGAGCCAGTTTGCGCTTCAGCTATTTTCTTTTTTTTTTCTCTGCAACATCATTCCAGAAGCCTGGGTGCCAGAGTGAAGATGACAAGGAGCAGAGCCTCCTCCAAATGCCCATGGACACATAGCATGAGCAAAGAGTCAACCTTTGTAGTTCAGAGATTCTCAGATCTTGGGGGCATTTATCACCACAGCATGATCTTGTCTATACGATTATTATGCTAAAATCATTTCCATCTGTTTTTTCTTTTTACCTAAGTCACCTTCACCTCCCACCCAGGAAGGAGTGAAAAGGTAAGGCAAAAAGGGAATGAAAGGAAATGAAAAGACCCTCTTGCCACACTGAAGACTGTAATACCACCAGCTGCTTATTTTACATTCTAATTTCCAAAATACACTTGACATTTTATCGTAGCATTTCCAATCATATGTAAGCAAAATGTTAAGTGAGGTGATTATGGCAGGAAAAAAAGTATCCCGTAAATGAATCTATTTATACCTGATTTGTTACTGATCCAGATACCTAACTGTGTAGAAGCATTGCTAGAATAATACCTTTGGCAAGAAAAAATATTAGCACATTTTGTGCATCTTGGTTTTATTTATGTATCTGACTCTCCAACCAAGGGTTCATTTGATTGAGGGACTTGGTCTTAAATATAGCCATTACCATCATGTGATCATTCGTAGGTCAAAGTGCTGTTTGATTCCACAAATGAATGAGAACTTTCTAAGTTGTACGTTTCATGCCAGGAAGCCACGTCAAGCTAGAACGTGGGGACCTGTTTTCAGAGGTCTGACTGCGTGGGTCCCGGCCATCCTGCCTCGACTCTGCCCCTCCAAGAGGCGTGGTGGCATTTTCAACAGTGAACTCAGGCCATGGAATTAGGGTGTTGGTGCTTTTTGTTATATAGCCCTGCTCAGCTCTTACCATGCAGATATTTCTTACCCATTCCTACCACTTACAAACGGTCAGTATCTTTCTCTCAACCCTTGTTTCTGCCAACGACGGGTTAATGCCAAATTTTAGGTGAGACACAAAATCATTTCTTGCCAAAGAAGATTTAGAAGCCTCATATGCAGAAGCTAACAATTGGTTTTGGGAGTAGATATGCTGATGGCTTGTCCATGCAACTAGCAGGATAATAGTTTGATGGAATAGACCTTGTCTGTTTTTTTTTTTTTTAAACCATTCCATCTCAAACATCCAGAATAGTACTTGCCACACAGTAGGTGCTTAATGAATATTTGCTGTGGGAAAGAGTGGTAGGTCTTCTGGAGCTCAGAGCCAAGTCTTCCAGGTGACGCTTAGCCTTAGGTGCTCTTCCTAGTAATGACAGGTAAGTATTTTCTCATTTATGTTTCCATCAGTGTGGACCCTTAGCATCACGAGATGATGTGTCCATGAAATAATGAGGTGTACTTTTAAAACAAGGGCCATCTGTACATTTAAAGGAGGTTTGATCTTCAGATTCCTCACCCTGGTTATTCAATGACGTTGCAGCTGCTCAGCGCCCTTTACGAGGCCCACTTGTCCCTCAGCAGGTAATCCCTCGGTAGGGCTGGTGTGTTTACATGGCAAGTGCTACCAGGTACTGCCGCTGTGACTGGATGACATGGAGTCTGGAGCCTGCAGTGCCCCTTCTACTCATCTCACTCCTGCCCTGAGGCCGCAGTGGTTAGTAGATCCGGGAATTGTTAGGGAGCCTAATTTTTCCCAGTGGCTAGTTGACTGTCTAGTGGTAAAACTCGCAAACAAATGTGCTGAGACTCTCAAGTTCCAACGCCCAATGGCCGGCAAGGGTCGACTTTTTATTGTTCTGTTTGGAGGTGGCATAGACACTGGGGGAGCAAAAGGGGACAATGGGGAGAAATTGGTTCATTTTATTTATTTTTTATTTATTTTTTTTAAAATTTTTTTTTTAATTTTTATTTATTTATGATAGTCAGAGAGAGAGAGAGAGAGAGAGAGAGAGAGGCAGAGACATAGGCGGAGGGAGAAGCAGGCTCCATGCACTGGGAGCCTGATGTGGGATTCGATCCCGGGTCTCCAGGATCACGCCCTGGGCCAAAGGCAAGTGCCAAACCACTGCGCCACCCAGGGATCCCGAAATTGGTTCATTTTAACAGAAACTTCTATCCTGGTTTAAAAAAAAAGTTAAGATTTTGTATCGGTTTTTAATGGATTCATGAATGGAAAATCGTGGTGTAGAGGTGAAAAGCCTGGGCTCTGGGGTTCTACGGCCTGGTTTCAAATGCCAAAACTCCAGTAATGCGGCCTTAAGCAAGTAGCATATTCTCTTATATTTCAGTTTCCTTATCTGTAAAATGGGAATGGTGATAATGTCTACCTCATAGGGTGCTTTTTGGTTTTTTGTTTTTTAATTAAGACACATTGGCAATGAACATGAGAGGGACTTTGGAGGTAGTGGACATTTTCTTAGTTTGAGAGCTAATGAAGCAGGCATATTCAGCTTGTGAAAATTCATCAAAGTGGGCACTATGTGTACTTTTCTTACTATATGTATTTCAATAAAAATTGATGAGAAAATTCTCACCCTTAGGGCCAGGGAATTTCTGTCATAGTATCTCTCTCGTTCTCCTTCAGTAGAATTTCTTACTCTTCATCAGGTAAACAAATGGCAAGGCTGAAATTATTTTAATTGGTAAATTTTGTAGATATATTTATATAAAGTATTTTACATTTTCTAGATATATTTTGACCTTCTTGTCAAAAGGAGGATTGACTGCTCTTTGAACTAACTGAAACTCCTTGGGCTCAATGTTGGTTGTACAAGGCTGTTTTGTGTGGGTGTGTCCTAGGCTACAGCTTAAACATTAGCCTTGGTTGCAGCCACACCTGTTGTAGATGAATATTAAAGATCTTGAAGTACTTTGTGAGACAATATTTAGCTCCAGGTGTTGGACCAAAATTTCTACCATTGGACAGTGGAGAATCTGGCCTGGGCTCCTGGGTTGATTATGCTCCTATGCTTGTGTTAGGGCCACAAAAGACCAAACTTGGTGCCTCTGGGCCTCTGTGCTGTCTTTGTAATACATTTAGGATTTGGTTTAAAATGGAACAGTCCTATAAAAAGGTCATCAACTTTTTTTTTTTAACTCCAGGAAAAATAAAAAGAATAGAGGCAGAATTAATAGGACAGAGAGAATTGACTATGTCTGAAAACATTTAAGATACCTTTTACACAGAGTTGGTCAATTTTTCTAGTTTCAGTAAACAAAACCAATGTGGATTTCAGGGCATCTGTAGTTGTAGAAAATTTTCTTGTTTCTGAGGATAAGGATTCATTAAAACTAATACTACCAGCCTGTTCAGATTTAAAAAAAAATTAGTGAAAACAAAAGTTGGGGTCTGTAGACAAAACAATAAGCTGACCAAGTCACTCTTCACTCAGCTCTTGGTTGTATTACAATGACTGAGCCTTAAAATCACATTGTTTAATATGCATTCTTCAAAATGCTCTTAATTAGACACAGATGCACATTTTCACTTCAAGTTATGATTCACTCTTCAAGTCCATTGCTTACGCCAAACAAAACACCCTTGAAACTACAAACCTTATACTAAATAGTCTATGTTCTTTAAGTCTCTCCAATTCTACGATCACACAAGCGAATCATGAAGGAACCATATATTTGGAGAAGGTATCTTATGCTTGGTGGTTTCTAATTACTTAGTACTGCTAATTATTTAACGACCTGTATTATAAATAAGTACTTTTCAAAATGGCATCTATCTTTTTTAACTCTTTGCTATAACAGCCCGCAAAATTGTAGCTCTCCTGGGAGATGGGGTAGATCTGGGATATGCAATAGGTTAGGACCACATGGACTATGACATTTTTGACTGACTGGCACAAATTCACCCAGAAATGTGGTAATGTCTCTGGGTTCCTATAAAAGGGGCTAGTTATACCAACCTTCTTTATGAGACCATTGGGAGAGATAAATTGTTAAGATAAAGTATAATGACAACAATATGTATGAATGAAACCCCTGAGGCATAGGAGTTTAAATGCATCTACAAATCAGGTACATAACTGGTTACCCAGCAATGTAACCAAAGAAAGCAAATGTCCACTTGAGTTAAAGATAATGAGAATAGCACATGCATTAGACAAACATAGCAATCAGGTAGGTGGGATTTGCTTTCCTGTATTTGAAAAGGTTAGCAGGAAATGTTAAATATATAATTGAATATACTATGGCAGAAATGAGGTATATAATGCTATTATAATTGATTATAAAATATCCATAGGTAGAAAAATGTAAAGTTGTTCACATGTGGCTTTTCAATTTGCCTTAGAAAGCTTTATGATAATTTATTAAGAGAAAAACCTGTGGTCATTACTTATTAATAATGCATTTGAAATGTTTTCCTTGAGTATTTTCCTACTTTATGTCTGTTAAAGTGAATGCAGGAGATGAGAATACATCTGAGAAAAACTTGCATGAGGCCAGTCTTAAGGGAACAGTTAACAAGGCTCCAGGTCTACAGCCTGAAGGCATCGGGACTATGGCCCAGTTATGAGAAAAGCCCTGGAGTCTGGAATTCCAAAATTATATAAATGTTTTCTTCCCAATAGATCTTTTAAATAAACAAAACAGAATTTGAAAAGAGCTGTGTAGAGAGGGAGACAAACCATGAGAGACTCTTAACTCTAGGAAACAAACTGAGAGTTGCTGGAGGGGAGGGGGGTGGAGGACGGGGTCACTGGATGACAGGCATTAAGGAGGGCATGTGATGTGACGAGCACCGGGTATTATATGCAGCTGATGAATTACTGAACTTTACGTCTTAAACTAATGATGTTCTCTATGTTGGCCAGTGGAATTAAAAAAAAGAAAAAAGCTGTATAGTTCAAATATTCCTTCTTTAACCCTATGTTTGGAAAATAAATACAATATTCCTGTGCTTGTCTTGGGGCAGGACTGATGCTCCCACCTACTCTATGATTTTTTTTTTTTTTTTTTTTTTAAGAAATAGGAAATCTGCAAACCCAGAGAGGAGAGTTTTAAAAAAATTGGGGGTATGTGTTTGCCTCTGGTGTTCAACAGTGTTATTACTTCATGCTAAGTGAGACCATTTCTGGAGCAGGTTAGTTCCATCCATCACAGAGAGTGCTAACCAGGCAGGTCAGAATGTTCTTTTGGGGACCAGGTGACAACCTTTCCTGTTTCCATTTCCCATGTGACTGCAGATGCAAACATGAAGTGTGGGCAAGAAGTAGTGCATGGACCAGAGATACCTAGCCAAAAAAAAAAAAAAAAAAAAAGTATTGTTTTGTAGTTTTTAGTTGACTGATCTTAAAAATCTCTTTTCAAAATTATCCTTAAATAACTTCCATTTTTGTGCTACTGTATGAGGTATTTAAAAATTTTAATTTCTCTTTCCTGAGAGGATGTAGATATGCAATTCATTTTTATATACATCTTCTATCTTCAGCTTTGCTAAACTCACTTATTAGTTCTAGTAGACTTTTGGTGAATTTTGTAGGATTTTCTACATCATCAGTCACATTATCTACAAATACATACTGCTTTTTTCCAATATGGATGCCATTTATAGGTGCCATTTATTGTATATATGTACGTATGTATGTATTTTTTCCTTGCAACACTTGCTGGAAACTTCACTACAATGCTAAATGCAAGTGTCTTGAAATGGATATTCTGGTTCCTAATGTTAACTAGCATTTTAGTGGCAGATTTTTCAGACACCTTTTGTTAGTTTGAGGAAGTTCCCTTCTATTCCCAGTTTGCTGAGAGTTTTAATCAGAAATGGTTATTGGATTTTGTCGGTGCTTTTTTATGTATCTACTGAGATGGTCATATGCTTTTCCTTTTTTAGTTGATTGATATGGTTTACTATATTGATTAATTTTTGAACATTAAACCAACTTTGCAAAATTTTCTGGAAGAGATTGTATAGAATTGGTATTATTTCTTCCTTTAATGTTTGATACAATTCTTTGTTGAAGCTATCTGGGCCAGGATTTTTTTGTGAAAAAGGTTTCAAGTGTGAATTTAATTTCTTCCATAGATAAAGGACTACCTAGCTTCTACTTGAGTAAGCTTTGATTGTTTGAGACTTTCAAGAAATTTGTCCATTTCACCTAAGTTTGTCAAAGTTATTGGCCTAAGGGTTCTCATAATATTCCTTTATTTTCCTTAAATATTTTTCCTCTTATTTCCCTTTTATTATACATAGAATTTGTAGTGATACCCCCACTCTCACCCTCTTTAAAAAAAGATTTTATTTATTTATTCATGAGAGACACACAGAAAGAGGTAGAGACAAAGGCAGAGGGAGAAGCAGGCTCCATGCAGGGAGCCCTATGTGGGACTCAATCTCAGGACCCCAGGATCAGGCCCTGAGCCAAAGGCAGATGCTCAACCACTGAGCCACCCAGGTGTCCCATCCCACTCTCACTCTTAATATTAGTAATGTGTCTCCTCTTCTTTTTTTCTAATTAGTCTAGCTGTTGGTTTTATCAGTTTTATTGATCTTCTCAAATAATAAGCTTTTGGTCTCATAGATTTTCTCTATTATTTTTCCATTTTGATATTATTGATTTTTATCTCCTATTACTTCCTTTTTTTCCTACCTAATCTGGGTTTAATTTATTTTCTAGTTTCTAAGGTAGAACTAGAGGTCATTGATTTGAGGATATTTTTCTTTGCTAATATAGGCATTTTGAACTATGGACATCCTTCCAAATATTGCTTTAGCTGCATCTTACATTTAGTTCCAAATACTAAATTCCATTTCGATTTTTTCTTTGACCTGTGGTTTATATATGTCTGTGTTTGAATTTCCAAATATGTGGAGATTGTCCATATATATTCTTTTACTTATTTCTTATTGAATTCCATTGTGGTCAAAATTTACTTTGTAAATTTTGAAACCTCTTAAATTTATTGAGAATTTGTTTCATGGCCCAGAAAGTAGTCTATTTTGGTACATAATCTGTGTACCCTAGAAAGTAATTGAGGGGATGGTAACGTCCCTAATAAAGTTGTGGATTAAATTATTTTTTTGCAGTTTTATTAGTTTTTGCTTCATGCATTTGAAATATATTATTTGGTGCTTAAACCTTTGAAATCCTTTCCCTTTGTGGTGAATTGGCCTTTTTATCATTATAAAATGATCCTCTTATCCTTGGTAATATTCTCTGGAGCTTTTTTGTTTGATATTAATATAGTTGTTTTGACATTATTTTGATTAGTGTTAGTATGGTCGGTCTTTATTCATCATTTTACTTTTAACCTATTGAAGTGCATTTCTTATAGATAGCATGTGGTTGGATCTTTATTTTTTAATTCAATTTGATGATCTCTGCCTTTAAAAGCAGTGTTTAGACCATTAACATCTAATATGATTGTTGAGTTGGTTGATTTTAATCTGTCATCTGTTACTTGTTTTGTATTTGTCCCTCTATTTTGTCTTCTTATTCTTTTTTTTTAAAAGATTTTATTTATTTATTCATGACACACACACACACACACACACACACACACACACACACACAGGCAGGGACATAGGCAGAGGGAGAAGCAGGCTCCATGCAGGGAACCTGATGTGGGACTCAATCCTGGGTCTCTAGGATCAGGCCCTGGGCTGAAGGCAGTGCTAAACTGCTGAGCCACCCAGGCTGCCTGTCTTTTTGATATCATTCTTGAAAATATACTTTCACTGGATATAGAATTCTAGGTTGACAGTTAATATCTTTAATTACTTTAAAATGTTGCTTCACTGTCTTTGCTTTTGTGTTTTGATGAGAAATCTGCTACCATTCTTCTATTTTTTCCTCTGTGTGCAATGTATTTATTTCCTCTGGCTGATTTTTTAAAACAATTTTTATTTTTAAATTTTTAAAAAAATTTATTTAAGAGAGAGAGAGAGAGAGAGAGCAAGTGGATGGAAGGGGAGCAGAGGGAGAGGGATAAGCCGACTCAGAGCTGAGCATGGAGCCTCTTGCGGGGCTCCATCCCACGACCCTAAGATATGACCTGAGCCAAAATTAAGAGTTGAATGCTTAACTGATTGAGCCACTCAGGCACCCCTCCTCTGGCCGATTTTAAGATTTTGTCTTTATCTCAGTTTTAAGTAATTTAATTATAATGTGCCATGTTATACTTTCATTATTTTTCTTTGATGTTCATTGATCTTAAACATATGTGAGCTTACAGTTTTCATCAAAATAAAAAAAAAATCTTGACCATTTTTTGTTCAAATATTTTTTTCCCATCTCCTGTTTTTTCCATTCTCCTGAAACATAGAGCCCCACCTCGTCATTTGTATTAGGATTTACAAAATGTGTAAGTGGCCCTGCCAAGAGGAAAATTGTCTCTAAAGCTACTCAGGCTGAATTTCACAGATTCTCTAATAGTGAAAAATGACCACTAAATCACAAAAGGTTCTTGTTCCATTCATTTTTCTCAATCCCTTGGGCTCATCAGTCTAATCATAGATATAAATCTTCAATTGGCCAAAAGTTTCAAACATCCATTATAAAGGTATTTTCACTCACATATAATAGGATAGCAGGATACAATTGTTTTAAAGAGCTGAAGAGGTAATATAACCATATGATGCTGACTATAGGACAATATATACAAAATGGAGAAGTAGGAGCTTTGGCAACCTTGAGAGTGTCATTATGGCCAAAGGCATTTACACTTAAAGCACAACACGACAAAACCAGGTCAGATAAAAAACTTATGCAACCCTTATTTAGTCTGTTTGTTGCCAGTAACAACTCCTGTGAAGAGCTCACAATACAGAGCTCACGTCAGGTAGAGAAAGATACTAAATTGTTCCTGGATTGGTTCCATAAATTACAGTTTTCTTAAGAGTATCTTTAAATCTATTAGTATCTGATCTGGGGGACCTAGGTGGCTCAGTGGTTGAGTGTCTGTCTTCAGCTCAGGTCGTGATCCTGACTGAGGTCCTGGGATGGAATCCCGTCTCGGGCTCCCTGCATGGAGCCTGCTTCTCCCTCTGCCTGTGTCTCTGCCTCTTTCTCTCTCTCTCTCTCCTGAATAAATAAATAAAATCTTAAAAAAAAATCTATTAGCATCTTTCATTCAATAAGTAGTTAGCATAATGTCGGGCATTTGGTAAGTGCTCCATGGATCTGTTATCATTTTGTTTTTATTGTTCTTATTTACTGCAGATCTAGCAGGGACGGTGGTAGAAGCCATAGAAGCTGGGAACTGCTAGTTTCAAAATGGGCAGTGAAAGAAGAAGAGCAAGTGTGAGAGGCGGGAGGAAGCCTGGAAGCTGATGTTGGGAAAAAGGGGAAGGCCCTGAGCTGCTAGGTGAGGGGACCTGGATCATACATTCAGGAAAGATATGTTTCCTCCGCTGGCCTGTCACACAGCCTTCACTGAGGTGAGATCCTCTCACCGACTTCTGCAGTTTCTGCCAGGAAATGCTACCGCCAGAAGCAGAGCATGTTGTTTCATTTCTCCTCGGAATTTGCTTGATAGGAAAGCCACGCATTCATACCACAGAACTCTGGGTGAGCTCCCTATCCTCTAGCTCTCTTCTGTGGATACATTTCACAGGACTCCTGGGGGTGCATAGGCCCAAGTGTAGGGATGGGGAGAAGGCCTGGGGACTTGGCAGGGCGATGGTGGAGAAGCAAGTCTCAGCATGTACACATGTTGAGAGGTTCTAAGAGGGCAGGACTGAACAAGTACAGATGGTCGAGTTGAGATGATGGTTAGGACACCTTATCATACAGGTGATAGGATATGTTTTTGTTGAGGGGATCCCTGGGTGGTTCAGTGGTTTAACGCCTGCCTTCAGCCTTGGGCATGATCCTGGAGTCCTAGGATCGAGTCCCACATCAGGCTCCCTGCATGGAGCCTGCTTCTCCCTCTGCCTGTGCTCTGCCCCTCTCTCTGTGTGTCTCTCATGAATAAATAGATAAAATAAAAAAAAAAAGGATATGTTTTTGTTGAAACTAAGTTTAGTGATGATTTTTCTAATTTACCCCCAGAGTCGTGTTCTCTAAACTATTTTGTTCAAACTCCTGTCAATAAAGGGTTTTGAGTGAGTGTCCTCATTATACATATTTATTATGTTATTTTGAGGGATTAAGTATTAGATAATATGTAAATTGTAAAGCATGAAATAGATTTCAAAAGGATAAGATGTAAATAAATGGAAGTAGAAATCTTAATATTTGTGTACCACCTGGCGTGTGCACACTCTACCTTAGAGACGAAAGCCTGGGAGGAAGGGCTGAAGAGAGGCAAGCCTTTCATTTCACCGGAATCCAGGAAGAAGCCTTTCAGACCCTCTCCTAGGCCTTATAGCTGACTTCTCCACTCAGCATTTAAGATAAAGATTATAGTAGCATTGAAATGAAGCAGATCATCCGAGAACATTTCTAGGAACTTCTAAATTATGAAGCAAACTATATAGGTTTGCTAATTGAGTGCCTAGTATTGCTCATTGTGATTGGCATTAAAAGGACAATGTGTATTCAATCCAAATCCAACACTGTGGAGGAGATATCACTGTCCTCATTCTATAAATAATAAAAGCAGGTTCCCAGTGATTCTAATTCTCATCTATTTCTGAAGCCCACCTTTCTATTCTGCTGGGCTACCTAAGGACTATGGTATACCCATCTCTGTATGGACAAGATTTGTCAACTGTCTTTCAAGGGAAAAGACTCCTTGGAAAGTTAACCAAAATTTTCACCAAAACTTTATATTGACTTGCAGGATAATTTTGGAGGAAGACCTTGCTAGTTATAGTAAGCTATTATGATTTTTATTTATTGCACAGAAGGCTTTGAAACAAGGGAAATGACAAAGAGGAATTTTAAAACATCTATAGACACTATTGTAGAATATTTGATTCTTCTTTGGTTCATGTTTTCTTCCCGTTTTTATCCAGGTACATATTAGTTGCATCATTTCAATCAGTTTAAATATTACCTTGTTTTCTGATGTTTTTTACACAAAAAAATCCTAATATGATAGAGATAGAGCCTGGTAACAGCATGGAAGTGTTTAATGGGTTCATTATATTGTATCGAATATTAGTATTATATTTAGCTCTCTACTAGTTATTAGACCCACTGTTTCCAAATTGTTCCATTGTATATGACGCTAAAAATGCATTTTGTGCACTCAATGATTATAAATTTAATTTCCTTAGAATAATAAGTGATGAAATAGCTATCACGTACTGGGCTTTTACTGTGAACTAGGCACAGTTTGGTGGAGTGGAATTTCAGGGTGAAAGGCATGAACTTTATTATCATCTTGTCATATGTTACTAAATACTACAACATGGAAATGTTGTACAAGAAGGAAGGGAAGAGGGAGGGAAGTGAGAGTTGAATATAACATGGCAGGGGGTTGAAATCCTAGCTGTGTGAATGCCTGAGTGACTTTTGCAACAATAACTAAACTTGTGTATTTGGTTTGCTTGTGTTGTGGCCTTAACAAATTCCCTGACCTCCCAAAATTGCAGTCAAGCTTTTCCGTAGATAGATACACACAGGAATGATTGGTTTGTGGGAAATTAAGGAAAACAGTTTTGTAATTAGATCAAATGTAGTGTGAAATTAAACAGGATGCATGAACAGGATGGTGAGATGTTCCCTAATAGAACTAATTCAAAAATTTTAGGAGTTTAAACTGGAGGTGACAACCAAGAGAATGTGCATTCCTAAGACATTCTCTAAAGATTTCGAGAGGGCTTTGTATCTTCACAGGGCATAAATTAAGCGTTTGACTGCTTGTATTTAGGTCTCAAAAGACATGTAGACTCCAGTAGACATCTGGTTTGTGTTCACTTTTCTTAACAATGGCTTCAGTGGGCGCTTCCTCTGCCTCCGTCTTCTGTTGCAGGGATACACCTTCAGTTATTGGCCATCAGTGGATTATCAGACACCATGTCTAAAAAAGGCTTTTGTTTCTAGCACATTAAAGGTACCTTCACCAGAACAATTTCTGAGCTGTCTTTGTGGCATTTAATCATCATTAAGAAAATGGAAAAGCAATGTAGAGAATATGAAGTGCCTTAAAGTAAGATGTTGGAGGAGACGTCAAGGCCACTAAATTATTTTTACTCAGCATGTCGTATCACGTTAAGCAAAAGGAACCAGTCTGGCTATGGCCACGTTATTTCATAGCTTACCTTGAACTTTTTCTTTTTTTAAGATTTTATTTGTTTATTCATGAGAGACGCAGAGAGAGGCAGAGACACAAGCAGAAGGAGAAGCAGGCGCCCTGCGGGGAGCCCTATGCGGGACTCGATCCCCAGACCTGATGTAATGCTCAACTGCTGAGCCACCCGAGAATCTATACCTTGAACTTTTTAAGGTAGTTTTTAACACAAACACATAATGAGGAAATTTTTAGCCCTTGTTTTATTAGCGGTCTTTATTATTATGCCTTACTATATCTACTAGCGTGAAAGCTCTTGGAAGGCAGGATCTGTGTCCTATTTCTCTTTTTTACACTACTGCCTTCAGCATAATTTGAAGCGTGCAGTCCATATTTATTTATTTATTTATTTATTTATTTATTTATTTAAAAGATTTATTTATTTGTTTTAGGGAGATAGAGAGAGAGAGAGCACGAGCAGGAGGGGCAGAGAGAATCTCAAGTAGTCTCTGCGCTGAGCACAGAGCCTGATACAGGGCTTGGTCCCAGAATCCTGGGATCATGACCTGAGCCAAAGCCAACAGTCGGGTGCTAAACAGACTGCACCACCCAAGCACCCCATGCCTGCAGCCCACATTTAGTATTTGTTGATTAAATAAATGTGGACTGCCCCAGGAACCCATACTTCCAAGCAAACATATATCATGTTCACTCCTTATTTTGAGCTCTTCATTTTCCTGTTTTTAAAAATTTCATTTTCCTTATATGTTGGTCTTTCCCTTGTCAGTATCCTATAATTTATAATATTTTATTAGCTATGATGCCTAATGATGCTTGAGCCAGGAATTATTCTCTAGGCATGTTCCTCTAAATGGTGTAGTTATTTTCTCCAAGTATCTTCTGGTATCTAGTATAATAAAAAATATAGTAGATACTTAATAAATGATTCTTGGCTGATTCACTCATTATTGACAGAAATTTGTTAGCACAAATTATGAATCCATCAAGTCACATAATTGACAAAGTGTCCTTTTATTATTTATTAACAAACAAAAACATGAACATTTGAGGGGCAGTCTCCGGGCAATTTGGAAGAACAGATGGAGTAATTTAGCTCCTTTAGATTGTTGGAATGCTGACAGGTACCACGTAGAGTTAGAGAGTCACCTCCATCTGGCACACACACGGGTAAATTTAGCGCAGGAAGATCATGGTAAAGCAGATGCTACTGCAAAGGTACAGGACTTACAGTGGCAAAAATAGACTTTGCCCGCTCATGGACCTTACTTAAAGGGCAGACTTTGAGCTGCAATTAATAAAAACAATGAGACTATTTTTAGGTAATGACTAGTTTTAAAACCTTAGTCAGAGATATAAAGTTCTATATTTAGTAGCAGTAGAATGAATACACTTTTTTCCTACTCATTTGGTGCCCCGAATGCTCTGCAGCATTTCATGAGAAAATCAGAGGGCACTGCTAAATCAGTGACACAGAAAATGGTCTCACATTCCCTGAATTAAATCCTTAGGCTTTACAATCTCTTGATTCTTTCCCATAAACCGACAGAAAATTCCTAGTAGGTGTGATTGCCTTTATATTTCCAAACATGAGCCACCTCCATTTTATTTGCTGGAGCCTCTCTAAGTGTTTCAATTATGTAAAAAAGGGAAATAATGTTTCAGAAAAATGAGAAATATTACTGATCTCTCTCATCACACAAAGCCATTTGTATCTCTGAAGATATTCGGGAGGAAAGGCATTTAAGGAGACCCCCCATTGTTCTGAATTGCACACATGTACGGGTTGAAAGGCCATGTTTTCTGATGTGGCATTTAGAAAGAATGACATTTCTAAAGAAGTTTTTTTTTTTTTTAAAAAGATTTTATTTATTTATTCATGAAAGAGAGAGAGAGAGAGAGAGAGAGAGAGAGAGGCAGAGACACAGGCAGAGGGAGAAGCAGGCTCCATGCAGTGGCCCTTGTGGGACTCGATCCTGGGACTCTAGAATCACACCCTGGGCTGAAGGCAGCGCTAAACCACTCAGCCACCTGGGCTGCCCAAGACTGACATTCTTCTGCTGGAGCTGTGGAATAGGTGACTTAGAAGTGAAGGTTCTTATGCACCAAAAGATCTTTGTTATATATTCAAAACTTTTTCTTAAAAAACAAAACAAAACGGTCTATTGAGACTATCTAAAAATGCAGCTCTGTCCTGTTTGAAATATTGGAATGAAAGGTATTCAGTTGAATGAAGGGTCACATGCACAAATAATGATGCTCCCCCCCCACCTAATTTCCAGACAAGTTGGGAATGTAGTAATTGAAATAAACTAATGAAACTTAGAGTCTAGGATGTATCTTTTTTTACCAGTAAGAATTCTTTGCTAAGAGCAAGAATGGAATCTGTATGTTTTCACATGAGTTAATATTGCTTGGTCCAAATTTAGCAGTTGAGTATTGTAAAGGGCAACTTCTTCAGAGGGATCCATGAGTACATATTTGAAAAGAATTATATACAAAAAGCAGTAATTTCTTTGTTGAATGTTTGTAGGATGTTTTATTTTCTTTGAGTAGAACAATGGGGAAGGATGCAAGTGAATTAGGAGTCTGGTGGGCAACCTGAAATTCTAGTCTGGCTGTGCCTTGTTACCTTGGTCTAGATACTTAACCCCTCTGGATATGATTTTTTCTTTTTAAAATTTTTTTAAAGATTTTAATTTATTTATGCATGACACATACACACACACACACACACACACACACACACACAGATGTAGGCAGAGGGAGAAGGAGGCTCCCCACGGGGAGCCCAATGGAGGACTCGATCCTGGGGCTCCGGGGATCACGCCCTGGGCCAAAGGCAGATGCTCAACCACTGAGCCCCCCAGGTATCCCTGTATGTGATTTTTCTTACTAGGTATGAGTGAGGCAGAGTGGGACTAAATATGTAGTAGGGGTATTTCTACACTTTGAATGTGTCATTCCAACTTGTTTGGATTACATTGTTTTTTTTGTGGAGTCATCTGTCAATCTGTTTGCTTGTTTTGAATAGAGCATCATTTTTTACTCGCTAGCTGCTTATAATTATTTTTTGTCTTTGATATTTTAGTAGTTTTAGGATGATGTGTCAATGTATTCTTTTATTTACATTTATTCTGTTAGAGTTTGTGGAGCATCTCAGATCTGTGGGTTGGTTTCTTTCATCAGTTTTGGAAAATCATTTCACCAAGTCCTGCTTCTGCTCCATTTTTCTTCTCCTTTTCCTTCTGGGGATCCAAATACACATATGTGTACCATATGTCTCTTATACTCATTTCTGTATTTTCTATCCATTTATTTCTTTATGCATTAGTCTGTATTTTTTCCTGACCTACCTTACAGTTCACGAATATTTCATCAGCTTTATTTAATCTGCTGTTAGGCCCATCGATTGTGCTTTTAATTTTACTTACTATATGATAGTCCTAAAAGTGTCATTTGGTGCTTTTTTTAAATATAATTTCCATTTCTCTGCTGAAATTATCCAACTTGCCATCTAATCTCTTGACGGTATTAATCATAGTTTTAAGAAATTCATGTCTAATAACCCCAGTAAATTTTCTGAGGTTCTGTTTATATTGTCTGTTATTCCCTTGATTTTGGTCAAGATTTTGTTTCGCAGTAAATTTGGATTTAATGCCAGACGTCAGATATGAAAGATTTGGTTCTGAATGATTTTGATCTTTTTATTATTTTTACTATTGTTTTTTTAGAGAAGAGTCACGCATGTTTCAAAACAGTTAGGGTAGGGGAATGCCGCCTTAATCTAGCCAGGACCTGCTGGTTCAAAGCTGGACTGCAGTATTAGTGAGGGCTGACTGTTCACTGTCTGTCTGACTGGCCCCTGTGTCTTCAGATTCACACCAGCGTTTCAGGGTCCTAACTGAAAGTCTTCATGAATTATCAAGACTCCTTTTCCTTAGTATATTCGGAACTCCAGTTTATGTCTTCCTTGGCCACTTAAGGTGGTGGAAAGTCCTATTCACCTTCTCATCCTCTCAGACACAGGCTTCTGCTCAGCCTTTTAGCCGTTAAGCTGCCACTGTTAAGTTGACAAAAGCCTTCAGGTCAAAAGCAACATATCCACTGTGGAGCTTATTTTCTCCGTATTCCTTTTCTCTATGGAATCAACTTTTCAAAATACCACTGTTTTTGAGACCCTCTGATGCTTTAAACATTATATTTAAAATATATCTTTCTAGCTTTCCATTTGTTTTCTGAAGGAAGATTTTTTCTGGCAAAAAAAAGAAAAACAAGGATAAACAAAAAGAAAACTCTAATCTGCCCTTTCAGGAGGCGAGAAATCTCTTCCAAGTATTAAACTCTAGAATTGTGTATTTTTATGATTTTATTTAAAAGGCTGGATTATTTCTTAGTAGTCAACCTGTAGAGAGCATAAGGTGATAAATAGCTGGGTGTTTGATGCTCCGTTTGTTGTTAAATATATTTCTCTCATTTGTTCCGATTGGTGGAATTGAAAGGCCAAGATTTGACTGACGATTACTTTTTGTACGGCACTGTCTCGGCATGCCCTCCCTCATGCCTCTACATTAACTGGGATGACATTTCTGTGTTTCTTTAATGAAAACAGGATTTTCCCATTCTTCATTCTGATGAGAAAAATCTTGGACCAAAATAACAGTTTAGAAGCTATTGATCTGAAGCCCCCATGAAGCTCTGCTTTTTCAAAGTCTTTTGGGATATGCCAGGATCAAATCATAGGTACCTCCATAAATAATTAGACGTGCGGTATTTCCACAGCTGTGCAATACCAGATGGTTAGGTGGTTTTGCTTTCTTAGGCTTAAAGGAACTTCCTTCCTTTGCAGTTAAAAAGTCAAATATGTCAGATTCTATACACTCATCCTTCTTAAATGGGGCAGAGAAAGTCTGAGAAAGTTAGGTTTGAACTCCACGACATTCTGACTTTTAGTGGAAGAGAACTCAATTAAGTATGTCACATGTTGGAGTCAAGAGGTCCTGCAGTCAGTGCAGCAAATGTTTTAGCTTTCCTGAATTATTTAATTTGCAATAATGACACACTGAAAGACAGGTGGAAGTAGTGAAGCTGCATGCCCCACTGGCCACGGGTTTCAGTTCTCAGCCAAGGATGTCCCTGCAGATTTGCCCAATAGGGCATGCTTGGGTCTCTGTTCAGCCCCCAGGCTCATGTTTGGCTTAGCTTTTTTCTTTGCACTGCTTTTCTGATTTCACTATGGTAGGTTCATTTAAGGCTGAATACCTGAAGTCATCTCTGTTCTCATCACAATCTAGTTAGCAATAACATAATAGGGACAGTCTTTCACATAATATTAAGAGACACAAAGGGACCTATTGAATAATGTTACTTTTGATTTCACTGAAGGAATTTCTTCCTTTGTGGGGAAGAAGGTAATACTCTTTTCATCTTTGATCATTGATAAGCCAAACATTTTAGAAGGGTAAAAACTATATATAAAAAGAACACCTTTATTTGTTACCAATATTTAAAAAGACATGTCTTTTAAGATGGTGTTCTTATTTTTACTTTAGTTTTTATTATTTGGAAAAGTGTAAAAGCATTGTACACAATGTAAGATTTTTATTGTTGGTGTTATTATTAGTTATGGCCAGCTTATACATTTAAAGCTTTATTTTTCTTGTAAAAATGACATTGGCTATATCCAAATGTCTTTCAATGAATATATGTATAAAGACCTTTTATGTAATAGCCTATAAATATGATCCTACTATACTATAGTTTGATATTTTTATTCAATAATGAATTATGAATACTATTGCAAGTACATAATGGTAAATCTTCATCATTAAGATATGCAACATACTGGGATGCCAGGGGGGCTCAGTGGCTGAGCATCTGCCTTTGGCCCAGGGCGTGATCCCGGAGTCCCGGAATTGAATCCCACATCAGGTTCCCTGCATGGAGCCTGCTTCTCCCTCTGCCTGAGTCTCTGCCTCTCTCTCTCTCTCTCTCTCTCTCTCTCTCTCTGTCTCTCATGAATAAGTAAATAAAATTTAAAAAATATGCAAAATAGGTGAATGTTTGTCACGATTTAGTAACTTTATTATTTTTGGCAAGAGTAGATGTTGCTATAGTTGTGGATTGAATTGTGTCCTTCAAAAAGGTAGGTTGAAGTCCTAACGCTTGGCACACGTAAAGGTGATCTTATTTGGAAATAGGGTCTTTGAAGTTGTCACATTGGATCAAGATGGGCCCTAAATCCGATGACTGGTTTTCTTGTAAGAGAGATTGGGGACACAGAGATGAAGGCCATGTGATTCGGGAAGCAGAGATTGTAGTGATAACACCTATAAGCCAATGAACGTCAAGGATTGCCAGCGAGGTAAGGAGGGATCCTCCCTTCCCTATAGCCCTCAGAACATGATTCTGGATTTCAGACTTCTAGCCTCCAGAACTGAGGGAGAATAAATTTCTGTTGTTTTGCCACCCAGTTTGTGGTAATTTGTCACAGCAGTCCTAAGAAACTAATACAATATGTTGAGTTATTTTATTTTGCATATTTCCTTATCACTGGAAATTTGCTGTTACCAGTATCATTTATTCCCTGTATCATGTGTTGGCACTTCATCTTCATAATTAAAGAAGCAAGTATTATGGTGTGTAAGTAGAATTTAGGATAATCTGATAATTTTTCAAGAGATCTTTATCCAACTTTAGTCTCTTCTATTAAAAGGGGGACATGGACATTTAGATGGACAATTTAGAGACATTTTAGAGCAACAAAAAAGGCAAATGGTCTGAAAAATAGGGCATGTTAGTCACTGTGCCTGAAAGCTGACGGGACCTTTAGTGATCATCCATCTAGGGCTGGCATCTTACTAGCACATGTGCTTCCCGTTCCATAGCAGACATTGCTGCTCAGACAGGGTGCTGTTCAGCCCTGAGTGCAGACCCAGATGTATAATCCTCTGCCAACAGTGTGTCACACGGTTATGACCAACCAATCAGATCTGACCCCAAATAAAGCCTATTCACTACTAGAGTTCAATCAAATCTTTTTATTTACAGATGAAAAAAACTGAAGCCCAGGGAGAGAAAGGGAGTTAATCATAGGACTCAGAATAGGTTAATAGCTGGATGTTAATCCCCAAATTCCAGTCTAGTGCCTTTCTATTCACCACAATGTCTCGTTCTCAGCAGCATGCAGAGAATTAAAATGTCTCTCTCTCTTTCTTTTTGGTTGCTATTGTTGGGGAAAATATACTGGAGGCATCAAAAGTTCTTTCAAAATCTAAAACGGATTCCACATGACTCCTCAGTGGTCTGTCCTGGAGTCCCTAGGCACACTGAATCATTTAGGACACAGATTCAGTTTTAGAGCTTGGGTACATAACAATCCTAGTGAGTAACATCTGTGGTGGTGGTCAGTGAAGGGAAGAGAAAGAACAAACGGTGTTGCTGGAGGCACATAGGTTATACTACTGTGGTTTCCCTATGCCACGATTTCACAATATTTGTAGTAAACCTATGCTCTGTGGCAGGGGTTTCAAGATGAGTGAAAGCACACCTTAACCTCAAGCAGGTCAATCTATGTAAGTAATTAATGGCAACATGGTGAGAGGAGATTGGCAATGCATTTTTTTGGTGCTGGGACACAACACAGCTAATAGATAGATAGTACTCTATTATTTATAGAATTAGGATGATGGGAAAAAAGTTAGAAGATAATTAGAGGTCATTGATCTTACCTCGTAATCCATGTAGGAATCCTCTTTACACCCTGCAAAAGATCAATGAATTCATCTTGTCTTGAATGGGTTGACCTTTTTTTTTTTTTCTTTTTAAAGATGTATTTATTTATTCATGAGAAACACAGAGAGAGAGAGAGAGAGAGAGAGAGGCAGAGACACAGGCAGAAGGAGAAACAGGCTCCCTGCAGGGAACCCAATGTGAGACTCTATCAAGGGACTCCGGAATCATGCCCTGGGGCAAAGGCAGACGCTGTATGGCTGAGCCACCCGGGTGTCCCTTGACCTGGTTGACTTAAAGGTTAAAATATACATGAAAGTATGTGCTTGTGCATGTGTATACATGTGTGTAGCTTTGCTTCCACCTAATTCTCAAACAATTCATAATCTAAAGAGATAAAAAATTCTCCTGTGATCTTTACTTGAATATTTCTAGAGATGAGGCATTTATCATCTCACAGGGAGCTAAGACTATTTTTGAATATATATAAATTCAGTATATATATCTTCAACATATATACATTCAAATATATATAATAGTTTATATTATGTATGTATGCAATAAACAAATTCAAATATATATACAAGTTTCATATATATATATATATATATAAATATTCAAAATTTAGGAGCTTTATTTGTTTTTGCCAAGACATTGAGAATCATCCTAGACCCTACCAAGAATCCTGCTCATATTGCCTCCTAAATATTTCTTGGATTCTCTTTTTTTTCTCATTTCTATGGTTTCTGCCTTAGTTCAGATTTTGTTATCTCTTCTTTGGACTTCTCCTAGTTTCCCTACTGATTTCTGTACCAAAAATTCATTCTTTGCACAGCAGTCAACATGATCTCTTTTAAACAGATATGGGAATGTAGGATACCTGGGTGGCTCAGTCAATTAAGCGTCTGACTCTTGGCTTCAGCTCAGGTCATTATCTCAGGGTTGTGAGTTCAAGTCCCATGTTGGGCTCCACACTGGCTGTGGAGCATGTTTAAGATTCTCCCTCTCCCTCTCCCCCATCCACCCCTCCATCCCACTCTCATGAATGCTCTCTCTCTCTTTGAAAAAAAAAAAAAAGATATGGCCATGAAATTCCCCATCTAAAATTCCTTAGTGGTGTCCTATTTTCTTTCTTTTTTTTTTTTTTTTTAAAGATTTTATTTATTTATTCATGATAGTCACAGAGAGAGAGACAGAGAGGCAGAGACACAGACAGAGGGAGAAGCAGGCTCCATGCAGAGAGCCTGACGTGGGATTCGATCCTGGGTCTCCAGGATCGTGCCCCGGGCCAAAGGCAGGCGCCAAACCGCTGTGCCACCCAGGGATCCCAGTGTGTCCTATTTTCTTAAAAGGAGACTTTGCAACAGTTACATTGAAGGCTGGAAGACAATGGAGCCAAGCTTTCAAAATTCCAAGGTAATATATTTACTTAGTTATATTAAAACTATAGCATGAAGACAAAATACATATTTTCAGAAAGCTAATGAATGATGTGTTTTGCTACTGCAAGCAAGTAAACTAAAGAGGAGTCTGTGGAATCATGGGAATGAGGAACCTATCACAAGAAGGAGCAATGAGGATTTCTAGAATGATAGTAAGGGGAAATTTCCAGCCCACAGAGAGGAGAAGGAAGGTAGAGGGCTCTAAAAGCAATGACTCCCAAAAAACAATCAAGAAAGTGTATGAAACTGATATATTGCCAGATTTTTAAAAACTATAAGGAGAGTAATTTTATGTCTTGGGACAATTGGGTGTGAATTAATGATAATTACAGAGATAATAAAGCAAATGAGAGTGAGGTCATTATTAAATCCAAGGGAAGAAATTGTACAAAAATTACATAATACATGCTCAGAAATAAACTTTATATATATGTGACCATATGATTTTTGATAAGGATGTCAAGACTATTCAATGGAAAGAGGACAGTCTTTCCAACAAATGGTGGTGGAAAAACTGTATATTCACATCCAAAAAAATGAAGTTAGACTCTTACCTTGGACCATAAAAAATATTAATTCAAAATGGATTGATGATCTAAATAAAGACCTAAAATTATTAAATTCTTAGATGAAAACATTGGGAAAAAACTTCATGACATTAAATTTGGTAATGATTTCTTCAATTTGATCACATCCTAAAAACACAACAAAAATAGATAGATGGAACTACATCAAAATGAGAAGCTTTTGTGCAAAAAAAGACACCACCAATAGAGTGAAAGGCAACCTACAGAGTGGGAGGAAATATTTGAAAATACTAGATCTGGAAAGGGATTAATATTCAGAATATCTAAAGAACTGCTACAACTCAACAAGAAACAAAAAGCAACCTGATTAAAAAATAGGCAAAAGAGGGCACCTGGGTGGCTCAGTGGTTGAATGTCTTCCTTTGGCTCAGGGCGTGATCTCGGGGTCCTGGGATCGAGTCCCACATCAGACTCCCCCCAGGTAGCCTGCTTCTCTCTCTGTGTCTCTCACGAATAAATGAATAAAATCTTAAAAAAAAAATAAGCAAAAGGCTTGAATAGACATTTCTCCAAAAGAAGATATGTAAATGGCCAATAAGCACATGAAAAGATGCGCAGCATCACAAATCATTAGGAAAATGCAAATCAAAACTACAAAGAGCTATCCGTTCACATGTGTTAGGATGGCTATTATGAAAGACAAAAGAAAACAAAACAAAGGAACAAGTGTTGGTGACAATATGGAGAAATTGGAACCCTTGTATATCGTTGGTGGAAATGTAAAATAGTATGACCATGTTGGAAAACAATATGGCAGTTCCTCAAAAAAGTAAACGACGACTGACCATAAGATCCATCAGTTATGCTTTTGCATATATGCCCAAAAGAATGGAGAGCAGGAACTCAAAAGAGATATTTGTCCACTTATATTTATAGTAGCATATCCACAAGAGCCCAATGGTGGAAGCAACCCAAGCGTTTGCTACAGATGAACGGGTATGCAATATCCATTGTTGTTATACATACACATACACGTTTATATAATGTTGTGTGTGTGTGTGTGTGTGTGTGTGTGTATCTATATATACAACTTAATGTCATTCATCCTTAAAAAGGAAGAAGATGCAGATACATCCTATACCATGGGTGAACCCTGAAGACATGTTAGATGACATAAGCTAGTCACAAAAAGACAAATACTATGATTCTATTTGTATGAAGTACCTAAAATAGTCAAATTTCTTAGAGACGGAAAGTAGAACGGTGATTTCTAGGGGCTGGAAGGAAGACATAATGGACGTTACTGTTTAATGGGTACAGAGTTTCAGTTGGGAAAGATGAAAAAAATTCAGAGATGGATGGTGGTGATGGCTGCACATCAGTGTAAATGTACTTGATGTCCTTGAATTATTCACTTAAAAACGGTTAAGATGATAAATTTTGTTACGTATATTTTACTGCAGTTAAAAATAAGCAAACTACTTTGCCGAGTGTAGAATAAGGAGACATTTCAACCTGATTTCATACAGATCATTGGACAAACTGATTAATTTCTCTATTATCACATAATATTGAGAAATCTTTGTAGCTTTTAGTCTGCTTCTCAGATAATACGCCTAATGTCATTAAAAATTACATAATAGCTTAACTGAGACCCAGACTTACATTACTATTATTATATGCCTATTAAATATTGATTTTACCTTAAATTATAATATATTCTTTTGGGAATTGGGGAAGGGGTAGATATGGTATAACAGAACTAAAACTTGACCGTTAATTTTAGGGAGCCAATAAATTACATCCAAGATTGTAAATTTAAGAAATAGAAGTGTTGATTAAGTGTCTGCCTTCGGCTCGGGTAATGATCTCGGGTCCTGGGATGGAGCCCCTGCACTGGGCTCCCAACTCAGCGGGAAGTCTGCTTCTCCCTCTCCCTCTGCTGCTCCCGCTGCTTGTGCTCTCTCTTTGTCTCTCTCTCTCTCAAACAAATAAACCCTTTAAAAAAAGAGATAGAAGTTCACGTATGTTATTTATATAAAAAGTCCAGTTGAAATGCTAAAAGAGTTGATTGTGGTTGTTTCTGAGAAGTATGGGATCAGGCTATGTTACTGACACTTTTTCCTACAAATCCGACGGTCCTATCTGGTATTTGAGACCATGGACATGCATACTCTTGAAAAAAAATGAAAGTTAATTTAAAAACATGTAAGTACAGACACCTACACTTACGGATTGGTTAATCAGCCCGTCGCAAGTCTACATTCCTAGTCGTATAATGAAACTTGACTGACCCGTTCTTAATAATTTTAGAATGTTATCATTTAAAAGGCCATCTCAGGTGTATTGCTCTGGAGGAAGCCAGCTTCTGTTGTGAGAAAGTGTCAGCAGTCTTGTGGAGAGTCCCCGTGGTGGGTGGTCCATGGCCAGTAACTAATTTGCAAGCCAGGTACATAGAGCATATTAGAATGGATTTCTCCAGGGCCTATGAGGCCTCGCAATGAACGCTGCCACGGCCAACATCCAGGGGCTCGCAGAAGCCTTGGAGCCAGAACCACCAAGTCAGCTGCTCCTCAATCCTGACCCGCATTAACTGTTGAGATAATTTACATTTGTTGCGGTTTCAAGCTACTAAGGTTCGGGGTAAGTTGCTCTGAAGCAACAGCTAACTTACATGGATTTTGGAGGAAACTGAGGCTCAGAGAGCTCTAAAAGCCTGCCCAGTGTGTCCTAAGAAGTGGTGGAGGCGAGCACCGAACCACATTTTCTCACCCCAGAGTCATGCTGCTTTCATTTACGCTACAAAAGTGGTGTCCTAGCCTAAAGACGCCTAAAGAACAGCGTTCTGGTGTTGCAGTGTTTTCATTTTAGTAGGTCAGTTTTGATATGGGTAAATTTATTCTGAGATCTAAATACGATCTCTTTTGTTGACGGTGGGCAGCTTACAGCTCCCCATTCACTTATGCGCCGGCATTTAAGGCGACCGTACATGCGTGAGGCATCATTGGAGTTGTCGAATTTGGGAGAACTTACGTACCCTGCTGATGTATCAAGTTCTGACCCGGCCCACACACTGAGTCATTTCTTTTCTATATATGACCTTTCTTATTTATCACTTGGGTTCTGCCTTTGAATGAAAAATAACCTTAAAAATAGCATTCCCATTGTGACAGTGTAAAGGTATAACGACTCATTTTTTCCATCAGTGCACTACACATAGAAATGATTATTAACTTCTTGCTGCCTTCATACCATATCTGAGTATTTCAATTTGCCCTTTTCTTCATCTCACAGATTTTTAATTTTCTGTTTCATTTAAGGTCATTAAGGAATATTACTTAAAATGGGCAGGAAAAGGCTAGTGTTTAGTCATTTTTAATTTACTGTGACACACGCTTTTGCTGATTCACTGAATGAAGTAAGGTTATCCAAATGCGTGGTCTGTGCTCCTTGATGCTTTGGGATTGCATTTCCATACGGATGAATTTTCCATTAGGAGTCCTCCCAGGCACATAGTGCCCCTATTAACTAAGTCATAGGTTGTATAACTCTTAGGAGAACCTACTAGCCCGATGTAGGAGTGCCGCGAGAGGGATGAAAGATGGGGCCATTGCCAATAATTTAGGACTTCCCAAGGCAGAGGTCACTGTTCTTATCTTTCTTCCAATCTCCCAGTCTAACCAGCTGGTCCATTTCCTCAGTGCCCCAGAGTCCACACTAGGTCATGTTAGGAACACTCGTTCTTCTTCGTACAGTTCTGTAGCCTCCCAGGGTGAACCTGGAAAACTGTAAACCCCACAAGAAAGCTACTTGGGCTTGGGCACGAGCTTGACACAGGACGATGAATCACTAGAAGGTATGAAAGGGACAAACTGTGTGTGGAACTTAGGCCGCGGGTCTCGAAACCATCTTGTGTGTCCTCTTCCCCCTTTCTCACCAATGGTCCAAGTTAGTGATAATTGGTGTATCGCCCAAGCCCGGGGAAGGCAGACACTTAGAATTGTTGTCTAAACACTATTCCCAGGCCCTTCCTCTTACTTTGTCTTCTTTGGAAACTGTGAAAGATGGGACACCTGGGTGCCTCAGTCAGGTAGGTGTCTGCCTCTGGCCCGGGTCACAGTCCCAGGTCCTGGGATCCAGCCCCGCATCGGGCTCCCTGCTGCCCTCTCCCTCTGCCGTTCCCCCCGCTTGGGCTCTCTGGCTCTATCTCGCTGTCGAATAAATAAATAAAATCTCAAAAAAAAAAAAAAAACCAGGGAGAGCTAAATATGCACATTCCTATCTTCCTTGGCTACTGGGGATATGAAGTGGAAAAGTGTGGGCCACTGAGAAATAAGGGGGGGGGGTCCTTCTGAGGGGCGTTTGAAAAAGTTTTGCTCTCCTGATAAAATGGAAAAAAATGTAGTTGGCTCAGGCCTTTGTGTCTCTGCTCCATCTTGTTGGGACTGTTGCTGTGCGTGCACGGCTGATGGAGCAGCAGTTTTCTCGTGGCCAAGGGTTGATGAGTTAACACACTAAGAACATTGACATTCTTGGACTTCTTCTTACTACTGGACTTTTGTTGGGTAGAAAAAAAAAACCCAAAATAAAACAAAATGAACTCTTTTGTTTGAGGTATTCTTACTCGGGTGTTCTGTTACTTGAAAATAAATCACTCCTAATTGAGACACCAATATGTGGAATCGTTTTAGTTGTTAGGATGGACCAGGGTTTCTACCTCGGGCACTATTAACATTTGGGCTGGAGGAGTCTGTTGTGAAGGATGAGGAGCGGCGCCCCTGGCTTCTCCCCACTAGGTGTCAGTAGCAACCCCAAGATTCAACCGAGACTCTCCAGGCGGTGACAGATGTCCACTGCAGGTTGGGCAGCCTCGGCCATAAAAGCAAAATGGGGCGTTCTCGGAAATGCCAGGTATCTCTGTGGGTCTCCAGGCCAGGCCATGGATGCTGCAGAAACGACGGACCTGATGTGTCAGGCCCTGCCCGCCCCGCTTGCTGGCTGCTTCATGCGCCGTGCGTGGCCCAGGCCCTACTTGGTGTCCCCTTCAGCCTGAGGCTGGGATGGGGGAGCCTCAGCCACTCAGCCCAAGGAAAGCAGGTGCCACCGGGAAGACGCACCTGCCACTTCCACTCGCACTCCCTTGACCAACGTCGGTCTCGGCCTGACCACAGTAGAGGGGCACCCCATTCTTCCAGAGGGGGAGGCCCCAAAATGGGTCTTGAAAAAAGCAGTACTGGGGCAGCCCAGGTGGCTCAGCAGTTTGGTGCCACCTTCAGCCCAGGGCATGATCCTGGAGACTCGGGATGGAGTCCCAAGTCGGGCTCCTTGCATGGAGCCTGCTGCTCCCTCTGCCTGTGTCCCTTCTCTCTCTCTCTCTCTCTCTCTCTCTCTCTCTCTCTGTCTCAATAAATAAATAAAATCTTTAATTAAAAAAAGAAAAGAAAAAGCAAAAGTCCTACTGCTCATTGTGCCGCCCGAGGGACACCGGCCGTGAAGGGATGATGCAAGGATGGTGCTGGGCCTGCCCGCATCGCTCAGGCCTCCTGGCCGGGGTGGCACATGGGCGGTGGCCACGAGAGCCTCATGGCCATCAGTCGAGAGGCGCAGAGCGGGGCTGGGCCGCGAGGGCGTCTGAGTCACACCTCTTGTGCTCAGATCTAGGATTTGCCGCTGTCCGGCTCCGATCGTGGGCCGGTGAGCGGACCGGGCCAGGTCGGGCCTGCCCGCGCCTCCCAGCCCTGCAGGGTGCTCGGGAAGGGCCTGCTGCTCCCGGCGGCTCTGCGGGCTCCCAGACTCGCTGTCCCTGCGTGTCAGGAGGAGAGGGAGGGTCTGTCTGCTACGTGTGAGGGCGGAATTCGGTTTGTCCAGCGCTCCTTCCCGGGACAGCCCCTCTCAGCTGGTCGCCCAGGCCGTGGTTGGAATCAGGGCCCGCGTGCCTCACCGTTCCGGAGGCGGGAGGCCCAGGCCCGGGCGCTGAGAGACTCCCTTCCGGGGGGCTCCCCGCCTGCTCCCACAGCTCCCGCTCCACTGTGTGCTCGGGTAGCTTTCCCAGGTGCGCGTGTGTGGAAGGACTTGGGGACAGAGATAGGAGGTGTCTTCCGCGTCTTCCTCGTCCTACCAAGGCACTACTCCCCACATGAGGGCCCTGCGCCATCAGCCTGATGCATCTCATCCCCTCCCTCAGGCCCCACCTCCTATAGCATTACTTTGGGGGTTCGGGCTTCAACATAGGAGTTTGGGGGGATGCAATCCTTTGACTAACAATCCTTTGACTGCTTCTCTTCAGCTTGGGCCCTAGAACTCAGGACGGTGGGGCAGCTTGATGAGGCAAGGCTTTGGGCAGGGTGGGGAGGGAAGAGGAGACACCCCATCGCATCTGCTACTCTTACTTCTTGCACCAGGACGGCACCCAGCTCAAAGGGTGAACTAGATGTCACTGAAGTGTTGGGGTCCCATTAGCAGGAATTTACGTGAAAGGCATGAGTAACGTCCAAAGGAGACATTCAAAGGGGAAGCCTCCACGAGGCAGAGGCTCCACAAATAGTCCTCTTAGGGGCACATCCGAATTCCTGCCCCTGTGCCCCGACCTCAGGTCTTCCCCACGGTGTGAGAGCCTCTCTCTCTCTCTCTGGGCAGATCTCCCCTTGCGCTGTTGAAAACCACACGCCCTCCCCCTCCACCCCCAGGTACGTGCTGGACCCACGTTCTCTCCCCAGCACAGCCTTTCCCAGGTCTGGGGATTCGGGAGGGAGCTAGGCTCTGCTGCTACACAGAAGTGAGGGACGGTGGGGACTTCGGGGTTTCAGGGCTCGTCTGTTCAAGGCGCACCCCCAGGGTAACTTACAGAAATGAATTTTGTTTCTGATTTTTCAGCAAGGAACCGTTCATATGACCGTGCGCATGAACACACAGGGGCACACATGCACGCATGCCGACACACACACACACCTGCCATAGACAGACACGGATTCTCAGGGCAAGGACGGTCTACGTCAGTCCCACCCGTCCCCGTGTGATCGTTAGCCAGATTCCTCTCTTCTAGGGGCTGTAGTAGGTTATGCAAGGCAGGGCTAACTCCTTTGATTCATCTCTCTGCTTTCAAATAGTGCCCCTTGAAATGACAGGAAAATAAAAAGCATTTCTGACCCACATGTGTCTTAATGGCTCTTTCCTTAACCAGGAAAAACTGGAGATTTGGGTCTGTCAGTGTCTTAGTCAAAGCTCTCTCCCTTCCCGATTTCTGGCCCAAACGGAGATGGAATGTGGATGCAGCTCTTTCGTTCACGTAACATCGTCATTATTACCGTTGTTGCTGTTGTCAGTCTCCTAAGATGCCGCGTCGATATGTCATCTGGCCCTAACTTAATTGTTTATATACTCTTTCCTTCTCAGTTTAGATTTCGAAATAACCACTCACTGAAGCTCTCAGGGATGGTGCAGATGTCAAAAAATATTGCCTGACTTTGCATGACAATATCTCATTTTATTCTCTAATTTAGTTTAATTCAAAACAGGGCTAATGTCTGTGAAATAGCCAATATAGAGACCAGCTGGGAACCTAACTGGCATCAGAAGCTCCACTCAGATTAACATTTCAAAAATGACACCATATGGTAGAGAGCTCTGGATCTGATGACAAAGAGGCAGAACGCATGCTGGACAGCGCGAGCCTGCGTAGACTGCGCTGGGTTGAGCACCGGCGTGGAAGGTGCATAGGCTGGAGTGACGCCGCCGTCTCTGCCTCCTGAACTAGCCCCTGGAGCAAGCCGTTCTTACCAGTATTTTAGTGGACATCTTTGTCGTTTTCTGGGAGAGCTAGACGGCCTCTGATTTCAGTGTGTAGGTTATTACGATCTTTGAAACCATCCAGGAACTAAAATTACACACTATAGAAAGGTTTGTTCGAAAGTGTAGACACATTCTGATGTTTACCCACACGCCAGGCCATTGAGAAAGTGTTCTGAGTTTTGCCAAATCTTCATTAATTTTTATAGCCATGTGAACTTGGAAGCCAAATGTGACCTGTACGTGTCTTGGAAGCCAAATGTGACCTGTACGTAAATGTGACATTTACCGTCAAGTCTTTCAGCTCATGGTTGTTAAAAGTAGAATGCATGTAGGAGTTGTTTTCAACTCTTTTTTCATAAGCTCTTGAGAGGTCTTCCCATTTCAGGCCCTTACCACCTCCGAGGACTGGGACTTGGGTAATCTTTCTTAAACACTATGTTAGATTGTGCCAATAAGTCCATATCTACATCTATTTATATACCATGCCTGGGTCTCCATATTTAGATGTAGAGATAGATACAGAAGTAAAGGGCCGTGTAGCCTACAGGTACATTTTTGCAGCTGGAAAACTTTTATTTTATTTTATTTTATTTATTTTATTTTATTTTATTTTATTTTATTTCATTTTATTATTTTATTTATTTTATTTAATTCTATTTAATTCTATTTAATTCTATTCTATTCTATTCTATTCTATTCTATTCTATTCTATTCTTCTATTTATTTGAGAGAGAGCAAGCTTGAGCAGGGAGGTGAGGCAGAGGGAGAGGTAGAAGCAGACTCCCCACTGAGAAGAAACTTGGGGCTCCATCCCAGGACCCTGAGATCATGACCTGAGCTGAAGGCAGATGCTTAATCGACTGAGCCAACCAGGCGCCCCCGCAGCTGGAGAACTTTTATTATTTATTTATATATTCATTTATTTATTTTTAATTAATTAATTCAGCTGGAGAACTTTTAATTTGTTATAAAATGACTCTTGGATTTGCTTTAAGGTTAATAAGATTTGTTTTGGACTCTTAATGAAAACCAAAATGCATATTTAAATTCCTTAGTCTGAGTGTTCTTTCAGTGACTTATTTTCTCCTCGATGTTGTTCTTGGTCTTCTTCTTTTTTTTTTTTTAAGATTTACTTATTTATTTATTTATTTATTCATTTATGAAAGACAGAGAAACAGGCAGAGAGAGAAGCAGGCTCCATGCCGGGAGCCCGATGTGGGACTCGATCTCGGGTCCCCAGGATCACGCCCTGGGCCAAAGGCAGGCGCCAAACCCACCCTGGGATCCCTGTCCTTGGTCTTAATCAAACTTGGTTTTCCCAGTATCAGAATGCTGGGGGTTGGTGTGGGTACTTCAGGGAGGGGAACCCAGCACATAATGTGCTTTGTGTGTGCTCTCTTACCCCTTAAGAGAACATTTTGCTCAAAGGAAGAAGGCGGCCTTTTATCTGAACAGTCTTCCCCTATTTTGCAGAGAAACTGCAGAGATTAAGATTCTTAAGGGGATAAATCATCATGATTCAAAAATGAAATTACCAATAATTTAAATGGGAAAAAATGTCATATTTTGTTTTAACTTTTGTTCTGAGATACTTATAAATTCACAGGAAGTTGCCAAAGAAGGTACTCCGAGGTCCTGGGTATCCTTCTCTCCGTTTTCTCCAGCAGGAACCTTTTGTGCAACTAAAATACTGTACCAAACCCAGGAACTTGACATTGGTACAATTCAGACACATGCACTCAGGATGTGTGTGTGTGTGCGTGTGTGTGTGTTGTCGTATTCAGTTTTATCACATGCAGATTCATGTAACAGCCTCCACAATCCAGATACGAGACTCTTCCATCACCAGGAGGCCCCTTCATGCTCTTCCTCATCTCCACATCCGCCCCTTTCCCTACCATGCCTAGCTTCTTGCAGTTGCGAATCTGTTTTTCATTTCTATAATTTCATTATTTCAAAAATATTACATAAATAGAATAATACAGTATGTAACCTTTTAGAATTGGCTTCCCTTCCCCCTTGCACTCAGCATAATTCCCTTGAGATCTGTTCCAAATTGTCCTATGTATCAATCACTTATTCCTTTTTCATTGCTATGTACTATTCCATGATATGGGTATAGCACAGTTCACAACTGGTTTAACCATTAACCCGCTGAAGGACATTGGATTATTTCCTGTTTTTGTTATTATGAATAAAGCTGCTATGAATATTCATGTACAAGTTGGTGTGTGAACTTAGGTTTTCATTTCTATGAGATAACTGGAAAGAGTGCAATTGCTGGGTCACATGATAAATGCATGTGTACCTTTAACTTGGTAGGGAGCTGCCAAACATTTTTTCAGAGTGACTTTATTATTTTACATTCTCACTAGCAATGCAAGAGTGATCCAGTTTCTCTGCATCCTTGCTAACATTTGGTATTCTCACTATTTTTTATTTTAACTTTTCTGATAGTTGTGTACCTTATTTTGGTTTTAAATTGCATTGAATTTGCAAATTTGCTAATGATATTAACATATTTTCATATGCTAATTTATCGTCTCTATAGCTTTTTCAATGAAATGCCCGTAGATATCGTTTAACTATTTTCTAACTGGATTTTTTTTTCTGCCGAATTTTGAGAGTTCCTTCTATAGTCTAGATACTAGTCCTTTATCTGATATGTAGTACGCAAATATTTTCTTTAGTCTGTACTTTGTATTTTTATCCTCATAGTAGAGTTTTTGCAAAGGAAAAATTTAAAATTTTGACCAAGTCCAATCTGTCAATTTTTCCTTTTATGGATTTTATGGATTGCATTTCTGGTGGTATCAAGTCTGAGAACTGTGTGGTTCTAAGTCCTCAAGATTTTCTCATTTTCTTTTCCTAAAAGTTTTATAGTTTTACATTTTACATTTACGTTCATGATCCATTTTGTCTTACTTTTTGTGTAAGGTATGAGGTTTAGGTGGAGTTCCTTTCTCGCTCTCTTTTTCTTTCTTTCTTTTTTCTTTTTGCCTGTGATGTCAATTTACTCTAGTACCATTTGTTGAAAAGGCTGTTCTTGCTCCATTGAAATGCTTTTGCACCTTTGTCAAAAATCATCTGGGCATATGTACATGAGTTATTCTGGTTCTCTTTCTGTTTCATTTTCATTTCTGTGTCTTGCCCTCCATTGATATCAACTACTGCAGCTAGTAGTAAGCCTTAGTATCGGGTAGAGTGACTCCTTTCATTTTATTTACTTTTCTCAAAATTGTTTTATTTTCAATTATGGTCTAAGTCTATAAAAAAAGACTTTACTGAGATTTTGACAGAAATTATTCTAAATCTGTAGATCAAAAAAAATCTATAGATCAGTTTGGCGGGAATTGATATCTTTATTCTGTTGTGTTTTCTAATGTATGAATATGATACATCTCCTGTTTTTAGATTTTCTTAGTTTTTTTTTTAAATCAGTATTTTATACTGTTCAGCATTCAGATCCTTTACATGTTTTGTTAAGTCATGTATTTTTGAGCCCTCAAATTAACATTGACTTAGATTAAAACAACACAATATCCCATTAAATTGGGCACAATTATTTTAATAGCTGTTAAAATAAGTTGTCATAATAGATGCTGATGAGGTGTTTTCTCTTCATTAATTAGGAAATAACTCCTGTGAAGCAATTTTTAGCTCTTATCATAGTACACTTACGACTACACTCAAAAACAAAACATCCTAGTTCTACCACTTACTAACTCTATAATCTAAAATAAGTTAATTAATTGTGCTTCAGATTCCTCATCAGAAAATGGGGATAATAATAGTACCTACCTCTTAGTATGTGTGAGGATTAATAAACTAAGGTGTGCAAAATGCATAATAATGTGCATAGTGCCTCACACATTGTCAGTGCTCCAGAAGTTATATATTACTACTACTATTACAAGATAATAGTGTAATTTAAACTTTACTGTGAATCAAGCAAACATATAGCAACAATAAATCCAATGTAACGACAAAGAGAAGCATAATGCAAATGATGTCACATTCACTTGATAAGTTGACATCATAAATGGCATAATGCCGGGGACTTTTTCTGATGGTATAAATTAGCAAAACCAAAGTTTCCTGAGAAGAGCATTTAATGCAATATCAGCTAACTACCTGTGCAAAGATGACTGCATTTGGCTCAGGAGGTGAAGGAAATCCAGATTGGTCCTTGGTAATAGGAAGAAATAGGTAATAGAAGCCAAAGGAAGAGATATTATATGAAACACCTAATAAATGTGAATTCTCATACCTGAATAGGCACATCCTGAATTATGGCCATATTCATAGATCACTTCACTTAGTACTTACACAATTGATTACAGGCTTAAAGTATTCCTCTCCTTTATCATTTTTTTTATTTGAATTATGGTCCTCCAGACAATTATTAGCTCCCTTGGCAGTAGTTACTAAGAAAAACATAGAGTTCTAAGAACTTGGGAGCTTTGTTGCTTTACTGACATTGAGGTGTCTACATATGAATGCCCTTTCTTTTCTGTTGTAAAGTCCCCACAAAACCCCAGGTGATCTTTTTCCTCTCAACAGCACAGTCAGGACTTCCCAAACCCTCAAACCCTGATTTATTTTTATTAAGTCTTAATTGTCAAACTGACATAGCATCTACCCAGCATGAACAATAGCTTTTCTGAGAGTCTCCTACATACTTTTATCCATCAATTTATCATCTCTTTAATACTTGGGAAAGATAAACACCCAATTCTCCATGGTCTGGTACCCCTCCTTAACATTCATTATAGCAAACCACCCCAAGTTCTGCCAGAAGAGCTTAAATTGATTCCTGCCTGTATGTCCCAGCTGGGGCTCCTTGGCTTCATGTCAGTCCCCAGGCCTACAGATGAGCTGGATGTATTTTGAATGCAGCTGTAGACCTTTTTAAAGAGCATAAGCCAAAATGAGTTCATAATCCCTGGAATGCATGCTCTATGTAGGCTTTTCATTTTGGAGAAATCCCAGAGCTGGCAATTTCAGATAGAGTTTCACTGGCCTTGCCCCTGTTGCATCCAGGAGGGATTTTTTTATTTCTTTGTCCATCTGCTGGACTCTCTGTTGCCTTTGTGACATTTTGATTATATTTCTGCCTATTATAGACAAAGAAAGGTACATTCTCTAGGTGGAAAGTCTTTCTATTCAGAATAGGTCCACCCATGTATGCTAGTAGAATATTGTTAAAATAGAAGATGTCATGTAAGATACATCTACTTGGACACATGCTGTATTTAGGATGGAACAGTAGGTTTGAGACACAGGGTGGATGATTGAATTTTTTTAAACAATTGTCTCTTATTTATTTATTTTTAAATTTATTGATTCATGAGACACACACACACACACACACACACACACACACACACACACACACACACAGAGGCAGAGACACAGGCAGAGGGAGAAGCAGGCTCCATGCAGGTTGCCCAAGGTGGGACTCAATCCCGGGTCTCCAGGATCACGCCCTGGGCTGAAGGGCGGCGCTAAACCACTGAGCCATCCGGGCTGCCCATGGATGATTGAATTTTTTAAAATATTTTATTTATTTATTCATGAGATACAGAGAGAGGCAGAGACACAGGCAGAGGGAGAAGCAGGCTCCATGCAGGGAACCCGACGTGGG
The DNA here is from genome assembly GCF_018345385.1 of Vulpes lagopus. Lineage (NCBI taxonomy): Eukaryota > Metazoa > Chordata > Mammalia > Carnivora > Canidae > Vulpes > Vulpes lagopus. The sequence continues at coordinate 32,252,561 of NC_054847.1, read as the reverse complement.
ACTCCATCCTGGGACTCCAGGATCATACTCTGAGCCAAAGGCAGATGCTCAACTGCTGAGCCACCCCGGCTGCCTGCATGATTGAATTTTAATGGAAGGGGCATGCAACATGAAATTATTAAAAAGTGATCGATTTTGTTTTGTTAGCTCATAGAATATTGGTGAGTCTGTCCTTATGTTTGTTAGTACAGCATTTATTGTGCGTTTAATATATATTGTTAAAATAAATCCTTTAATCTGATTAGTTTGATAAGGATCTAAAAACATATTTTCAAAATAGTGCAAAGAGCTGGAAAATGGAATTGATTTATAATGAAGCAACAGTAGTCTACATGGACACATTAATGATTCATAAAAGGTGCTTTATCTTACTATGTCAGGCACAAAAATTCTATATGGAATTCTAAGTTTACAGAATTAAATAATTCATCTTACATAGCCTAGATTGTGGCCACTGGTAGTCTACAACGTGTTTCATCTCCTCTTTCCTTCCTCCACAAAAAATAACAAAAAGAATGAGGGAAAAAGACTCCTTTTCAAAGCTTAAAGTTGAAAATCAGTACCTTATGGTACTTCAGCAATGTGAAGGGAGAGAGCAACTCTGGTAAAACAGCTGTGATCTGGGCGGAGGAAGAGTCTGACTGCATCAGAAAGGCCTGGCTAGCCATGGAATCACAGGAGATTAGGGGCAGGTGTGAGCAGGGCCCATCCAACCTCACCGAAGGGGGAGGGCTCTTGGCTGGTGCACACAAGCACTGTTTTCCTGGACAGGTCTAATCCAGTCCTAGTTGAACCGGCCTTAACCTTCCTAGCCTTAAATCATTTCTTAAGATACCTGTGTCCCTCAATTCTAATTCCATACCTTCCCAGCTGATAACTTGGTATCCCATAGATGCCATTTGTTTATAGGGAATGGATGTGCTGACTGCATGATCGTTCAGTCTCCTCAAGCATTGTGTTTCTCACTGTAAGTCAATGACTTGGCATTACACTTAAATCTGATTTTTTTCAGCTCTCTCTCTATATATAGATACATATGCATATAGGTATATATAGATCAACTGCTATGTGCATATAGCTTGCTTACCTGAAAGAAAAGCAAAATTTGGCAAATGTGAACGGTTCGGGATACTTGAGAGTAGAATTGCTCTCGTGAGTTAACAGATGGCATTGTGTTGTGCGTGCTACGTGTGTGTGTGTGTTTGAGGATCTGTGTGTTTGATTAATCATGTGGGACAGAGTTCTTATGAGGTAGAGTTTCTCTTAGTGGGACTGGGACAGCAACCTCAGGTTGATTTCAACACAGTACATTTTCCATTTGAATTATCTATACAGCCAGCCAAAGAGCTTTGCCTTCATGTGCTCCTTGCAACAGGATATTTAGACTTTGCCCTTGTGTAAAACTTATTAGGAACGCTCTGCCAGCAAAGTAATCCTTCTTTGATACCCAAGAGGACACAGCTGACCTGGGGTGAGGATTGCCAAAGAAGCCTTTCCTCTGTGTTTGGCAATCCTGGCTCACAGCATACGATAGAGCGCTAGTGGAGGAGTCCCTGATTTAGGTAAAAGACTCACATGAGCCACAGGAAAACTCTTATTTAAGAAGCAGGTGGCAGATAACAGAATAAAATTCTCTTGTAATTTTTTTCCAGGTCACATTTACCGTAATATTAAAGGATTATTCACTTGTCCTAATGGGGCAAGTTTTACCCTGCCCCCGAGTCCCAACCCTTAAAAAAAAAAAAAAAAAGGAATTTCTTCAACAGTAGCTCCTGATGGGAAAGTTGAAAGTCACCTTTGAGCATTCCATTTTTTCCCCACAGATAAGTTTGGAGAGTAAGCGTTTGGTTCAACTTTGTCATAATCCTGTTGTGTGATTCAAATGAAACTGGGTTTCAGTTTTCTCATTTTTAATGCGAGCATTGGAATAGATAACAATAATTCTAAAGTTATTTTTAGCAACATATTTTTTTCTATAAAAAAAAATCTTACACAGAATCCTAGTATGTAAAACAGACAAATGCAGAGTTGTTCAGGTCATAGTAGGGATAGAGGGGATCTGAGCACTACTGCCTTGCCCTCTCCCTTGCAAACCTAACCTACATGACACTCTGAATCTGCTCTTGGAGAAGAGTTAGTCCAGTTTGAATATCACTATACTAGACGGTCTCTGAAGTGCCTTACACATACAAAGTTCTAAAAATCTTACAGTATTGCTTCCTTTTAATTTTCCAGGTATCGTATCGGTGTCATCCATCTGTATCTATCATGTATGTAGGTGTGTTCATCCATCTGTCTGTCTGTATGTATCTACATCTGATTAAGAAAGCAGCCCGGGAATCAGAATGCCTGGGTTTGTGTTCTCATTCTGCCTCTTTATTGGCAGTGACCTACAACAAGATGATGAACCTCTCTGTACCTGAGGCCCCGACCATAGAAAGGTAGGGGGAATTCTATCTACTTCCAAGGGTTGCTCTGTGTATCATATATATAAATGTGTTGAGCACGATATAAAGAACTCAACAGATATCAGCCATAATTATTATAATTTGGGTAAACCTTTGAAGTTTAAAATGCATTTTTAAAAATATATGAGGAGTCTAAGGCAACTATATAAGTCCTTCTCCCTCAAAAGCATGTCCCAAGTCCTAGACCATAGAGCTGGGGTAGAAGACAGCTGAGCTAAGGAGCAGGCCTGAGGCTGCAAAAGATGAGGCTGGGTCAGCGGTGCTAGTGAGGCAGAAGCTGGGAACAAGCTCTCCTCTTAAAGCTCTGACCATGGCAACCCAATGAGACCTTGTCTACAGTCAGGATGATACAGTCTCAGTAACTGTTGGACGTCCTCCCCTGTTGGACATCGCAGAGCTTCAAGCCCCTTGGAGACTCAGCCCAGTATTTTCCCCAATGACTCAGGAAGTTTGGATCAAGTGACCTCATGAACGTCAGCACTTACTTGATCCTCTGTTTTCCCGGCCTAGATTTGCTTCCCTGTATTAGAGGCAGTTCACTGGGCCCCGTGGTGCCCTCTGCTGGGCACAGCCACTGGTGTAGCGTAGAGGCTGCCATTACTCTATCCTGTTTGGGTGTCATTCACCTTGGTGTGTTGGAGAGCATAAGGCAGGGAAGTAGCAGAATGTTCTTGGTTGAAGAAGAGGCCGGCATCGCTCCTCTCATCTCTCCGGGCGACACTGTTGCGGGGTCCTGAGTGAGGCCAGCAGAAGAACCTGAGTGCGTAGACCTGGAGCCCTCTTTCTGCCACTTCACCATCTTTTAACCCCTACGTGTAGCTACATGCTCCCTTGGGGAGAAGCCAACGAAGGGGAGGAATCTGAAAGACAGTATTTACTTAAAAGTGCTTTAATGGAAAAAATCAGATCCACCAAAAGTTGGTGAATTTCAGACATATGCTCCTTCCTTTTCCTTCACATCATGATCACCCCATTGGGTCACTGAGTCCTCCACTTCTGTTTTAGAGACTTCTGAGTGTTCAGGACTATTGAGCAGTGGGCTTTTCACACAGGAAATTTTGGAAGGTGGGTGTAGCTGGGAAGTGTTTTCAGGGCACTAAGTTTTTATTTTATATTAAAGATTTTTTTTTTGTTTTTTAACCAAATACACATTTTGAGAAAAGCTGACTCTGCGGCAGTAGGTGGTTCTCCCCAGATTGCTGCCAGAGGGATGACTTGGCTCTGAATCAGCTTCCCACATACAGATTGTAGCTTTAGTTTTATAGGAAATATTTTCAAGGTAATGAATTATGGATGCTGTAAGAAATACTGGAGCCATGACCATTCTTTTGAAGTTCACACAAAAGGAATCCAGTAGACATTTATGTGCAGTGTTTGTAAAGTCATTGTTCCATACCATTCTACTGTACACTTGCAGAGAACTGGAAGTAGTGCACGGAACTTGTCCTCCCGGCCATTCTTTGATGGTGGCCAGCGGCGTCATCATTCCTCAGGTCCTCTGGGGCAGCCCTTGGGTGATCTTCCATTCTCCTCCCCCATGTCACTCCGTGTCACTGCTCTGTACCAATCCCCTCATTTATCAGTGTGAAAGTCTCTCCTCTCTCCGTGTTACATTCTACCCACTGTACACCTCAATCGTGGCTTCTTAGTTTCTTCATTGACTCTATATGATCCCCTTTGGAACCGTCTGACAAATTGTTGAGATTGTAACCTTCTATTTCATTGTCCCACTCAAAGTTCAAGGGGCCTGCCCCACCATCCTTTCCTGCCCCCACATTCAGGATCGCACTTGACAGCTAACCATGAGCTGCAAACTAGTGCCTCCATTTGAAAACTCAAGAGGTTGGCAATTTCCATAAAAAGCTCACATGGTCCCTCTTTCTTTTTTTTAAGATTTTATTTATTTATTCATGAGAGATACGGGGGGGAGGGCAGAGACACAGGCAGAGGAGAAGCAGGCTCCATGCTGGGACCCTGATGTGAGACTCGATCCCGGGACCCCAGGACCATGCCCTGGGCTGAAGGCAGTGCTAAACTGCTGAGCCACCAGGGCTGCTCACATGGTCCCTCTCTATCCTTCATTCATGTTCTTGTATCATTTGTGCCATTAGATTTGAGGTCATATCTCATACGTTGCACCCCATAGCCACAATGGTTCACTGCCCAAGTCATGAGCAGACTGCCTTTGTGATCCTTTGTTTGACGAGACCTCTCCTTCTCTGCTTAGATACGTAGAGTCCTATTTCTTCTCATCGTGAAGCCTTCCTTATGTGACCACTGCAGGCTTTATTTTGAGCTTTTTCCTTTTGAATTTTTGCAAACGGAAAATTGAGTGGCGTAGATTAATTACAGTGGGATTTCCATGCCTCATTCCACATTACAGGTGTTCTGACTTCCTGTTTCCCTTTTGCCTGGAAGGATGTCAGAGGATAATCCCTGCTTTTTGTTGTTGGTGTGGTTGGTTTGGTTTGGTTTGCTTGTGCTACGGGAAGATAGAACCATTCCTTCAGGTACCAATGCTCATGGTTCTACTAGGGGCTGGATTATATCTTATGCTTATTTTTGTCTTCAGCCTGTTTATGTTCTGCTGCTGCTGGTGCTCAGGCCGTGCGCACTCTGCAGCAGGTCCAGCTGCTCCCTCGACTGCAGGCTCTCCTCCTGCTTGTGCAGCTGGCGGGCCGTGGCACAGGTCTTCTTGGGCAGCAGATCTCGGGGCTTGTACTTTTTACCCTTGTAGAATTTCCTGAGGTTCTCTTTCTGAGTCTGGTTGATGGTGGTGAGGACACGAGCATTGGATTTGCAAACAGCTAGGGTCTTGCAGAGTTTGGAAGCCGCCACCCGTCACAGCAACTGGAACGGCTCCAGCTTCAGGTCTTGCAGCTTGTTTAAGCAGCTCCTCCTCCTTGTCGTGAAGGCCTCGAAGCTTTCTGTTGGCCATGTCTTCACAGTCCACCACTGCTGCTGAGGAAAACAGGCTGGGGGAAAGCGCTCTCGTGCTTACTGTGTATCTCTGCAGTTTTGATGTCTTGATCTGCATGGGGAGGGTGCTGTATGTGTACTTACTGAATGACTAATGGGTTAAATCTAGGACATAAGCATGCTTGACATGAAGTTATTATGTGGAACACACAGTTTCAGAATTATAAGGTACAGTGAAGTCACTGTTACTCTGGAGCACACGACACATGGTTCAGGACAGAGTGAAGCATACCTTCAGATAATAAAATCTTGGCCAGTATTTATGGAGTGCTAAGTAAGCACATATTGCCCAGTGCTATTCTGGATGTCTTTACTTGCGAGGTAGACACTGTTATTATCCCCTTTTTACAGGCAGGGAAACCAAAACACAGATGTTAATTGTAGAATCAGAATTTAAACCAATGAAATTTGGTTCTGCATTCAACTGCAGCGTTAAGGCCTTGGGATCATTGGAACATCATGGCTTACAGTAATCAGAAACAGCAGGGGGAGAAGTTTGCGAGAAGTCCGCAGAAAGGTTTGTTGGTAGACTTGGCAGTGACTAAGCCAAGGGCCAGTTCTCACATGTTCCACTTGTGAAACAGACTGGCCATCACTTCTTTTCACTACTGATAAGCACCGTAAGACACAGACGCAGCACGTTAGAACAATCAGTGGCAATTTCCAAATACAAGGACAGTATAAGATAAAAATTTGATGATGAATATACTTTTAGAGATCTTGTTTCTGTTTATATTAATATGTGAGACAATGAGTTTTCTGAATATTGCATTCATTTGTGTGTGTGTGTGTGTGTGTGTGTGTGTGTAAGAAGCCAAATAGTAAATATTCTAGGCCTTATAGACCACAGAGTCTCTGTCACAATTATTCAACTCAACCACAGCACAAAAATAGCCACGAGTAGTGAGTAAATGCATTTACCAATAACACCTTAATAACACAAATAGGCGGTGTCTTGGGTTTTTGGTCCATGGCCTTTAGTTTCCTAACTCTTGGTTTAGGTAAATAATTTCTGTCCTGTCAGTTTATGATTGGGATTGTGGTGTTGAATCCCTGTCTTCTGAATTATTTCCTCTAAATTCTGTTTAGAACCACTGATTAATGGAACTACTTTTTAGTTTCTCTCCCAGGCTTTCATAATTTTTCCTATCCAGGGAGTTTCTAAAAATGTTAGAGCTCTAAAAGCAACAGCAAGCTTTATGCTTCATATATTGTTTTATATTCATTGACTTTTAAGGACCTGGGAAAGGCATAGGTACCCAGTGTTAGTTTCTTGTAATTTAGATGTTTCAGATTTGCTTCCAACCCTTAGTTCTCAAATATTCTGGGAGCAAAAGCATATTAGTAGAAAGAAGGAAGAGATAGAAGGAGGGAATAAAGGAAGTCAGAAAAAGAGAAGAGAGGGAATGGATGAGGGACTCTGGACTACAAAGAAAAAAAAGATTTATGGCTTTCTTGAGACTTAGGCTACTCTAATGTAGAGCAACTTATGAAATACCTACCGTGGATAGCACATAGGTTTGGCAGCCCTGTCTAATAAACACACAGAATTATTGAACTTAAGTATCTGTTATTTGGATCAATAGACCCAACCAACGTTTACAGAACTCACAGAACCAATGCATGGCCTTTTTCTTCAAATGCTGCAATTTTAGAATAAAAGTATACAAAGAATTACAATTTTACTTAATTTCTATTTATGTTAAGTAACTTTCTTCCTCCTTCAAATGTAAGTGATGGACCATTGCTCTTTTTCAAAGATTTTATTTGAGAGAGAGAGAGAACACAAGCAGAGAGGAGAGAGAGAGGGAGAAGCAGACCCCTCGCTGAGCAGAGAGCCCCATGTGGGCTGGTTTCTAGGATCGTGGGATCATGGCCTGACCTGGAAGCAGATGCTTAACCTCCTGAACCCCCCAGGTGCCCCAGAACATTGCTCTTGACTACAGAATAGTTGTTATAAACCGGGCATTGGTGAGTCCTCATTTGATACTTTTGTTTACAGCGATGAGGATGACAGAGGGCATGCCCAAGAAGCTGGGGCGCCTGGGTGGCTCAGTGGTTGAGCATCTGCTTTCAGCTCAGGTCGTGATCCCAGGGTCCTGGAATCGAGTTCCATTTTGGGCTCCCTGTGAGGAACTTGCTTCTCCCTCTGCCTGTGTCTCTGCCTCTCTCTGTGTCTCTCATGAATAAGTAAATAAAATCTTTTTTTTTTTTTTAAACAGAACTTGATCAAGCTTGAGCAAAAGAAAAGGGGTACTTTTGAAGTGTTGGCCAGTCTGTGGTAGAGTCAGAAGATGGTAAATATGGGCAGCTGCCGTAGTGGTGTGGAGACTCCGCTTTTCCTGAACTTGGCCTCAGGACATGAAAGTGAGTCCTTGGGAACCATATACTCTGAGAAGAAAGTCAGTGTATGTTGTATGTAAGGAAATATTTATTTTTCCTGATATGGATTGAGATTGTGATTCTTCTGAAAATTCTTTGGTAACATTTGCTGAAAATTTCTCCAAGTATGTATGCTTGTTGATACAGTGCGTCTCTGCTGAAGAACCAGGAAGAGGGAGAGGTTACCTGGGTGGGTGGAGACTAACCTACAGTATTGAAACTTCTTGACCCCACCTCACCATCCAACCTAGTGGTTACTGGTGGCTAAATGTAGGCTTGGGACTCCATTGCTATGGATCTCTTACGGCTTGATCCTACAGTAAAGTGAACTTTTGTGGTCGGACCATGGGTTTCTTCTAAAAGAGTGTATATAGCAGACGGTAGTATGGATGCGCATCCATGGGATTCATCTGAAAAGAGCACAGCGTTGTTTTATGTTTTGTTCTGTTCTTTACTTTGCCCACGAACTCTGGAAATAACCATATTTAAAGATTTTAAAGTTGTTGCCTTATGTCAAACTTGATTTTAATTACCCCCAACTTGTTTGTAAAGTGAGTTTCCCCTGAATCTTGTAGTGTGGGTGGTACTTGGGATCAAGAGATGCTGTATTAAAAGGGTCCCTCTGTGGGAACCTGCATAGCAGTGTGGGAATGAAAACCCAGGGAGGTAGGGTGTGGGAGTCTTTGGTGGAGCTGAGGCCCATTGTTGTGTGCGGAAGCCATGGGGAGAAGCATCTGCCAACGGAATGTCACAGAAGCTGGTGCAAGATCCCAAAACAGTCTTCTCAAAATGAAAACAAATATTACTCTCAAAATCAAAGAATCAACAGCAAGTTTCTGCACTGATTCACTTGGTTCCTATGTTTTACTCCTACAGATTGCCCGAAATAAAATGTTTTAAGAACTGTGGTTCCATGAGAACTTATCAGATGCCTCTGGTTATAAATGTACTGATCTCATTCCCTTGTGTTAAACCTTTCAAATTGTCCTCATTAGTTGCCAAAAACAACCAGGTAGGCAGCCCGTCTTCTACCTGGTGCGGCAATGTAGTTTCTCAGTTACCGACTTGGATTATTGCCACCCTTGGCTCATGAAAACAGAAGAGCATGTAATGACAAGGCAAGCGTTGGGTTTTCTCCGTTGTACTCAGGTGGACAATTCACTGGTATTGTCACTGGTACCATTCTTGTTCCTTCCATATTTCTCTGTTTTTCCTAACTTAGAAGAAAAGGAGCCACGCTTTGGATGCTTTGTTTTTGTGACTGGGAGTGGGAGTGGGCACATGGAGATGGATGCCGGTGGAGTTAAACACATTATTCGTATTGAGTGGGTGGCATGGCTTTAGAATCAGATAGCCACACTTTAGGGTACTATGCAAGCCCCCTAAAGAGATTTAAACCTCAATTCTTTATCAGTAAAAGAGAGGATAAGAATGGAACCTTTTTATTAGGATTTTTAAAAGATTTTATTTAATGGAGAGAGAGTGAGAGAGCACGAGTGGGGGGTGGGGAAGGGGCAGAGGGAGGGAGAAGCAGACTCCCCGCCAAACAGGGAGCTCCACTTGGCTCAGGACTTGATCTAGGGACCCCAGAATCATGCCTGAGTGTCCAAGGAAGGCACTCAATGGTTTGAGCCATGCAGGTGCCCTTTTTATTAGGATTATTGTAAAAAAATTATATGAAAAATGCATAAAAAACATTTAGGACGATACCTGGGTCATGGTAAGCACTCAATAATGCTCTTTACTCAATAGTTATTTCTTGAATTAATATCCAAACATAAAAGCTGATCAACATAACAGTTTGAAAGATCCTATTACCGTTTCTAGGGGGAATCATTTGAATTCTGATTTCCTGTCTCTGATGCTGGACAGGAGGTGAGAGCTTCTCTTTCGCTCCCGGTTAGCAGCAGTGTGAGCGGGCTTTATGTAAATGGGACACTTGCATTCATAGTGACTGGAGGAATGGGGTTTAAATCGTGTGGACTCTTTTTTTCTTTTTTTATAATAAATTTATTTTTTATTGGTGTTCAATTTGCCAACATACAGAATAACACCCAGTGCTCATCCCGTCAAGTGCCCCCCTCAGTGCCCGTCACCCAGTCACCCCCACCCCCCGCCCTCCTCCCCTTCCACCACCCCTAGTTCGTTTCGTGTGGACTCTTGAGCACCTCATTTTCTTGTTTTTTGGTGTTGCGCTAATGCCTGCATCCAGGGCACCTGGGTCTTTCCGTCGGACTGAGCTGAAGTCACGAAACAAATATGTGGAGTCTCTTTTTAAATTAATGACATATGCTTCTCCACTCTTTATGTTTTCGGCAAATAATAAAAGTTTCCAATGCAGCTATGGGCAGTCCATAAACGAAGTGAGATCTCACCAGTTAAATGCTTACCTTTGCAAATTACTGGTTCGTTTTTATCAGGGACAAATGGAAAAAGTTGCTGATACTGGTGCTCGCGTGCGCTTTTCATATCAGCATAATCATGTGATTAAACATGATTAAATAATTTATTAATTTTATAAAGTTCTTGGGATGCTTCGATGGCTCAGCAGTTGAGCATCTGCCTCCAGCTCAGGGCGTGACCCCGGGGTCCCGGGATCGAGTCCCGCATCAGGCTCCCCCCAGGAGCCTGCTTCTCCCTCTGCCTGGGTCTCTGCCTCTCTCTGTGTCTCTCATGAATAAATAAATAAAATCTTAAAAAAATTTTTTTTAAGTTCTTCGCATATTTTCCTTGGCAGGAATGTCTTTTCCACTCTTCTCCCATATAGAAGTAGTAGTAGTAGTAGTAGTAGTAGTAGTAGTAGGAGTAGTAGTAATGGCAGTAACTATATTATGGATTTGCTTTATATCAGGCATTGTTCTAAGTCCTTTACATGTCTTAACTACATTTAATCTCAACATCCCTTGATATGGCTGCTACTATTGAATTCTACTTTTACGACTACAGAAATTAAAGCTCAGCAATATTAAGCAAACTGTTTAAGGCCCCACTGCTAACTCGGTGGCACAGCTGGGATTTAAGTCCAGGCAGTTGGTTCCAGAGTTCATGCTCTTAAATATTATACTACGCTGCCTCTCCATTTAGTTCATTCTTGACCTTTCTTAAACGCTCAGTTCATTGCCACTTTCTCCTGACCTACTTCCCCTGCCCAGCGTACCCCGCTTCCCCAACTCCTGTGGCATTATTTCATTTATGTCATTCATTTGTCATTTAGGGAACTCTACTCAGTGTTCAGAATGAATTGTTTTCACATATAGGTCTGTCTGTCCCCATGTATCGTGCCTGGTACATGGCCTCTTTGGAACAGGTGGCGAGGGGGGAGAAATCCTCACTTCGACAGTCTCTCTCTATGCGGGAAGGGTGCAGCACACCTTTATCAGCTGTCCAGGAATAGATTCTTTGCACCTATTTGCAGATATATGAGGTAGAAAACCAGTCTGAGGTGGGAGGAAAGCTAAGCACTAAGGTTCTTGGATTGAGTCCTTTGTTGCTTGTGTGTGAATGATCATCTTGAGTCCATATGTTTGGAGAGTCATTTTACCCTGGCCAACATTTTACTATAGAGCTTTATTTATTAACATTAACAAGAATCATGGGACCAGGCCCTTATGCCTCAGATGGAAAGTTTACACCTACTAAGAGAGTCCAGAGCAAGGCAATTAGCACTTATGTTTTTGAGTTGAATGAATGGAAACCATCTGAGAATTAGAAAGCATGCCAAAGTAGCCAGCACAATGGAAATCAAGGTTTCAGAAATGACTGGCTGGATCCTGTGCTTGCATAGTCCTTCTCAGAGACATTCCGCAGCCAGAATTTCCGAAGACCCACATTACACTGGTTTCTTTCCATAACACACGATGCTTGTTCTGTAGAAATCTTTATCCCCTCTGAGCAAGGTGTGTTTCAAAATGGGACCGGGACTCCTCTTGGCCGTTGGGAGTGGGTGAGCTAGATATGGCTAAACTCAGGACCTGGAGTTGGAGCATCCAATACTTGGTGGGCTCCCTTGGCCTGTGGGACAAAGAAATCTCTACTGTGAATTGCACCATTTACGGTCCTCGGGCAAGAATGGGTCCTGGCACCAGCGAGAAATGAGGGAAGGTGGGGTTCCGTTGTTGTACTTTAATCTCCCCTGAACCAAAGATGAGAATCGTGGCTGCCGTGCTAACCTAATCTCAGTATCAGCTTAAAAAGTCTTCAGGCGGAAGAAAGCAACAAACGAGAGGCTTCTTTGTTAGCATCTACCTGGAAAACTGACGTGATAAAGCAGCACGCCGCTGCTGGTGGATGGGAAAGTGGGGAGGAGGGGCTGTCCTTTGGATAAATCCAAAGAGGCATTGATTTTCTAGTGCTTTTGGGGAAATGCCTATGTTGCTTCATGTTGCATTTTCATTCACTCGTAGTTGCTTCTGCTAATAAAAGGTCCTCTGGTGGCAGTAATTCTTCTCCGCAGAGTGAAGTCGTTTAGCAGTGAAATCCTTGGCGTATTCACCAACGTGAAGTGCGAGCTGTCCTTGCACCTGGTGCACATTCAGCTCTGCAGAGAGTCACACCGCTATTTATGCCTTTTGTTTAGTCACACAAGGGAACTAGAACAAGAAGTGTAGATTTTCACCTTGGCTTTTACAAGGTGCATTATGAGCTACGCACCTCCTTAGAATGAGCTCGGCGGTCCCTAGTTCGTAGACAACAGTGATTTGCAACTGGACGTAAGGAAAAGGGACATTAATTGCTAATAATTAGTAGTTCGCGGTGATTTTTTTTTTTTACACCATGAATTAATCAATCTCTGAGAATGAATGAGAAAAGCAAGGATGATTAGAAAAGCAAGGTTTTTGGCTTCAAACTCTGAGCAGTTTGAGTTTACTGTCACACCAATGACTCACTCCAGTTTTACTTTGTGGCTCACAAAGCTCTATGTCACCTTCCCTCTTTTAAAAATTTAATATCATTTTTATCAAAGTTCTACATGTACATTGTTGAAAAAGTCAAATCTTTTACAAAGCTCATAATGAAAAACCACAATCTCTAGCTGCACTCCTTTCCTCTTTGATTCTTAGTCTCTGGAGGCAACCTCTTTCAGCCTGAAGCTCTTTCTGCTATTTATTGCCGTATTTCTGATGACTTGCTTGCAAGATCATTTCTTGATTTTTTTTTTTCTTGAGCTTTAAGTCTTCTTCACTGATTTCTTACTACGGCAGGTAGAAACTTAGGGCTCTTCATGAGAAACCAGGTCCTGCCGTCTCGGGACACACGCCCCCTCTTCCTCTTCTCTTACTGTCGCTTCATAAGTTTTGATTGCACCAGTCTTCGCTCATCACAATATTGGTGAAATTGGTGTAACGTTGTAAATATTACTCGCGGATGTGACGTATGCCAAGGTATCGTTACATTTCCTATCTTTTACAAGGTTAGGGTTCCTCAGAGTTAATAGTTGGCTTTCTCGGTTTCCCTCCTTTCCTCCTTTTATCTTCCCTGTGCTTTTCTGTCCTCAAGTGAAAACGATCAGTGACTCATTCTCAGCTGTGTGCCAGCAGGGTACATCTCCTCTGCGATACAACCCGTCTCTATGAAACTATTAGGAAATCAGTCCGGGTCCCTTTGTTTGGGGAGGGACGGAGCTGGAAGCACGTCCCTGTGGGGGCCTCTCTTCTGTAGGGTCTGGACTGGTTGCTCACGAGGCTCAGCGCAGAGCTGGACCCCGCGCCTCCCCTTCTCCACCCTTGGAAAGCTGCTCTTTGCTTCGCTTCCATAACCGAGCCTCTATTTCCTGGATCCTGTGTCTTTCTTGGTTTTCTCCCATAATCTGGTTTAGAACATTCTTTAGTAGTTGATCAAAAAGGGGGCAGGGGGAGTAAAGATTTTAGGAACTGACACGTAGATCATGATTTTATTTTGTCCTCACACATGATTTCTCTTTTGGTCGGGTAGTGATGCCTAGGGTGGCTGTTGTCATTTCTGCAGAGTAGCTGACACGACTGCCCCTGATTTTGGGGGCTTCAAGGGTCACTACAGGGAAATTTTTTTTTAAAGATTTTATTTATTTATGCATGAGAGACACAGAAAAGGAGACAGGGGCAGAGACACAGGCAGAGGGAGAAGCAGGCTCCCTGTGGGGAGCCCGATGCGGGACTCGATCCCAGGACCTCGGGATCACACCCTGAGCCAAAGGCAGATGCTCAAACACTGAGCCACCCAGGCGCCCCTGTTGTGTTTTGTGGTGAGGACTTTTAGTATTTACTCTCTTAGCAATGTTCAAACATACAACACAATATTGTTAACTGTAGTTACCATGCTATATACATCCTCAGAACTTAAATTCATCTAACAACTGGAATTCTGTACCCTTGAACCACCTTCACCTGTTACTCCTCCCCACCCCCCCTTCCGTAGCCCCTTACACACTGCTGGTGACTACCCATCTACTCTTAATTCTGTGAGTTCAATTTTTTAGATTCCACACACAAGTGAGAGCACACTCTGCCTTTCTTTGTCTCACTTATTTCACATAGCACAATGCTCTCAGAGTTTACCCATGTTGTCATAGATGGCAGGATTTCTTTCCTTTTTATGGCTGAATTATATATATATATATATATATATATATATATATATATATATATAATTTATATATATATAAATGTAATAGTTATATAATTTTATATCTGGTTGTTTCACATTTTCTTTATCCATTCCTCCAATAAATGGTGATATGACAGTTGAATTTAGTAAAGAAAACCCTTCTTTTTGAAGAGCCTTGCATTCTGCTGGAGAATATGGTGATAATCTAATAAAGGCATATTATAATGTCAGTATGATGTACATGTCATAAAAATAAAGCAGGGTAAAACAATACAGCAGGGTGATGCTGCTTTAGATAGGATGGTCAGATTCAACCTCTTGAGGAGTGACTTTGAGATCTGAGCAAGCTAAAGGTAGACCCCATGCGTATATCATGCAAGGAAAATGAAAACAAGAAATAAGTCGCCTAGGTAACTGGTCCACACTGTGGCATAACACTTGCATATTTAGAGTCGGAAAAATCTTAATTTTATTTGGCAATCCAGATCCCTGTTCATCTAGGATTATGTCCTCTGCAATGTGTATGATAGACCAGATATACGAAGACCACGGGTGTCATTTCAATTTGGCACACGTGTATTGCATCCAAATCCAGTGATGTTTATGATAGATTTCTTATTTTATAGAAAAGCAAGATTCAGTTTCCCTTTGCCATTTCATCTGGATGCAGAGATTTATTAGGTTTACTAGGAACTACCTTCAGAATCACTTTGGAAGTACATGGGCTGCTGGGAGCACAGAGGGGTTAGTTTTCTGATTTTCTGTAAACCTTGGGGGAAGGCGCTGCCGTGGGTTCGAGGAGCCCGCCACAGGGTCCTCTCCAGCAGGTCTGCTCCTGGGAACGCCTGCTCTTTGCCGTCGCTGCCACAGGTCTCGGTCCACGGGACGGAGCATCTCCTCCCCGTGTGTTTTGGAGAGTGATTTGTTCTATAGTCTGTGTCTAGCAGACAAATGTGTCTCCTTTTCTTTGGGAGCCATAACAGCCGGGAGGCTGGGGGGAGGCCGCTGGCCCAGCACGTCCCCTGTTGGCCATGGGCCCTGCCAATACCTGGTGCCCTGGTGCGTGCGTTCACTTTTCTCGTCCTCTTTGAAGCCGAGCTATTTGCATTCCAAAGAAGTTAGGGTCCTCAAGATGTCTAGGCTGAAGGTGGTATTAAATCCAATGTTTTATTTACTGTTCAAAGGCTCTTTGAGAGTGTATTTCCCAACAGGTAACCTAGGAGGATTTGCATTGATAACTGAAATATCACCAGCTCTGTACTTAAATCGCCCCGCTTTTAGAATGTGTTCGGTTTAGCTGTGGTTAAAATAACTTAATAGGGCCAACTGGTACTTTGGAGTGAAACATATTTTGCACCACTGTTTTTTTAAATCATGCAAGTGCTTTGATAGCTCTGCAATTAATTATAATGTGCTCAGTAAATGGACATGAACAAAATATAAACATTCACCACATTAAACTGGTTGATTACTCAAACATGAAAACATTGATAAATTGCTTTTAGAAATAACTTAATGACTTGTATGCATTTTTACCTTTATAAGGTTAGAATTTAATAAATAAAATCTTCGTGGGTTATGTTGTATGCATGGCTCAAGTTCCAAGTAAAGGAAAGAAAAGACACACTAAACTACCCCAAAAGTCAGTCCTGTAACTGCTGATACTTTTTTTTCCTGTGGGCTCTCCCTTAGTCCACGGGTCCCCAGAAATATTAATCAAAGGTGTGCTGTGTATCTGAGCCGTTTTCAGTAATACGATATATTTCATACGGAAAATCCATATGTAAACTATTAGTAGGCAGAACATGAATACAGATTTTTATATCATTTGATTATGTGGCTCAAATTTGTACTAAGGTTTACTGTGTATTTTCGTAGAGTTAATTGGTCACATAGGGCTTAGACTCTGTTTTGACCTAATTACTTGGTGTGGAACCACGTAGAAGCTGCTGGCAACTTCCCTTGCATGATTATTCTCTGGAAAGCTATAGCACCTTTCCCCAAAAGAAATTTCATGTGTCGTATGTGATATTATTGACTCTTTGTACGTACTGAGGCTGGTAAGAAAACGTCTCCCTGTCCTCAAGAGCACCTCTTGCTTGTGTGTGTGTGTGTCGGGCGTAATCTGGAATTCAGGCTCACGATCACCCATAGGGAAGGGGTTTTTGGTTTGACTGTTTTGTTCTTGCCTTTTATCAGGGGAGCATTGTGTTATTGCTGAGAACCTGTAGGAACTCCGCTTACCAGTCTGTGTGCGTACGCCATCTCCCCTGCAATGCCCAGTAGTCTGTTTTGGGGGCATTTTCCTCCCTTTTCCTGAGACTCTCCTCTATGCTTAGTTTTTCCCAGATCAAGCACACGCCTGGTTATAATGGAGATATCATAGGAATATCAAAGTTGTGACTTTGTTTTTCTCTTAAAGGACCCAAGGGAAGGGCCTGTGGATTTGGTGCTTCAAGGTGAGGGTGCTCACATGCACATTCTCTCTCCTGACCCCTCTCCTTCTCTTTCTTTTTAATTCTTCAGCTTCAAAGCACCTGCTCATGTCCCTTAGACGAGTGCCCTCAGGTGTCCTTTGGGGAACATCAGTCTCTTCACAAGACGAAGAGAGAGCCCCTTCCGCACGAACCCTTGATCCTCCCTAGGGTCTTACAGACTCTCAGGCCTCGTGTTTGTCTGGGGGCTGGTGGAGGCTCTCCTCTGCTCGTCAGTCAGAGCTGGGCTCAGATACTGTGGCTGAGGATGCCTGTGGGTGCCCTGTAGTGGGACTTATGGCCGGTGTCTTCCTTGTTGGTATAAGAAGCAAGCACACGATACTAGACCAGGCAGAGAATTATGTTTTCTAATCACACACGAAGAAAACTTATTTCTCACGTCACATAACTTTGGCCATGCCCCAGAAAACCATTAGCCCCTACATTCTTGTGCAAATGGGCAATTTATTTGTCATGGCCCCATATTGGTTCTCCTGTCCGTGGATTATTTCTCCCCTGTTAGAATGTCAGCTTTATGAAGGTACGTTTTGACGTTTTGTTCAATCTTTGGACCGATGCCTAGCACATAGTGAGTGCTCAGCACATATTTGTTGACTAAGTGAATATTATAAGGGTTATACACTACCTACAAATTTCTTCTTTTTTGCTACAAAAAGCGGGGTTATTTGTGAAGAGTAGCGTCTATTTTATTGTAAATTTCATGCCAAATACAAAAGAAAATAATTTTCTAATTTACTCCTTAACCCAAATGCTGATACTCATCAGGGGCGACTCAGGTAAAGAGACTGAAGGACAGAGAATACCCAGAATTTATTTTACTAATAGGCAACCGGAGGACTCTAGACTTGGACCTACTTCACGTTGATCTGGTTTAGTGGCTCACACTCTGCATTCAGAATTGTAACTACCATTTGGTGAGTAGACAAAGTTTGCCTCTCAAAGTTAACAAGTAAATCTGAAAGTATACCTATCAGGGGCACCTGGGGGCTCAGCGGTGGAGCGTCTGCCTTTGGCTCGAGTCGTGACCCCGGGGTCCTGGGATCAAGTCCTGCATCAGGCTCCCCGAAAAGAGCCTGCTTCTCCCTCGGCCTGTGTCTCTGCCTCTGTCTCTGTGTCTCTCATGAAAAAATAATTAAGTCTTTAAGAAGAGTATACCTATCAGTAATAAATAAACATTATACAGACAGCTTTTTCCAAGCTAAAGCTCGCAGTACACTCAAGGGTGTTAAGCATCTGATTTTTAAAAACAAGAAAGTTCGATAAGAGTAGATTAGGAATAAAGCAGATACCAGTGCTGGCTTCCAGAAACGCAAGCTTTGTGGTAAGCGGCTTTCACATTGGGTTTTGAAATCGTGTTGTGCGGGGGCAAGTCAAAGGCAAAGAAATGTGAATATAATGCAAACAATGGAATGAATGCAGGATTCGTTCTTTTGAGAATATGAGCATGAGAATATCTATCAAACGAGAAAGAAGAGCTGATTGGGTTAATTTTCTTTCTGGATAGTAAATATTGCGGCATCAGGCAGTAAGAGAGGGAAAGGACCGCTGTGAATGACTAAAAAGAAAATTGCTAAAATCTCTATGTTGGTAATTGATCTTAATGGAACTTAATTATTTTATTACCATAATCAGTCACCTCTTATCTTGCTTTTGCTTCCACTCCACTTTGGCAACTATTAACTCCTATTACCTAGCTGTGGTCAGGAAGAAGCTGCTTGATGACAAATCTTAATTCCTGGTGCGGAAGCTCATTGGTCTGCATCCAGAGCATTGGAAAAAAAAGTTATTTGTAAGATGAGCTGAGGTGGGTGAGATCGGTAGATGTGTGTATCTCTGTGTGTGTTTTTACTCTCAAGGCCTATCATGAGTGCTCTGAAGTCACAAATCAGGTTTACTTTTTCTGTATTCCCGGTGTCACACATGGTACCTGATGTAAAGTAGACACCTCATAAGTACTTATTGAATTGAATGAGCCGTAAAAATAACTAACGTCCTTTTAATGCTTCATATGACCGTTGTGTCTCAGAAATGGAGATGGTCTGTGTGTTGTTACAGGTCAAATGACTGTTTTAAGTGGTTCTCTATCAACAGATACTATAGGCGCTGTGTTTCAGATGTGGACGTACTGATCTGTTTACCATTTGTTTAGGCTGGTAGGCATCTCAAGGATGAAAATCCACGGCCAAGTAAACCTTGGTTCTGTGCACTTGTTAAACATTTATTTTTATTATTTTTTTTATTTTTTGCTTTTCAGTGAAAAACTGACTTTTTAATAAGGTTTTAGACTTGCAGATTAGAAGATCATGGTAGGAAGCCTTAGGAAATATTAATCCTATTGTGACCATTTTATTCGTAATTGTAGTACCCAGCAAGTCTGCATTTTTTCATGTATACCTAATGAATTGGATGATTCTGGACAGCCTGTTATTTCCATCTGTTTTCTCGTGAAAGTTATATGCTTGATTTTGTAAAATAGCTTTTTATTTTGAAACAGTTTAAGACTCCTGAAGAGTTGCAAAAACAGTACAGAGAGTTTCCAGGGTACCCTTCACCCAGCTTCCTCCGGTGATAACATCTTACATAGGAGAGTGCATTGTCAAAGTCAGGACAGAGCTTTTTCAGATCTCACTAGCCCTTAAATGGACTCTGTGTGTGTGTGTGTGTGCGTGTGTGCATGTGCGTGTGCAGTCCTGTAAAGTGGACCGCATGTGTAGACTCTGGTAACCTGCACCATATTCAGGGTATGAAACTTCTACCACAGTAGACACACCTGTGCTTTCCCGTAAAGGTCACACCCTGCCTCCAAACCTAACTCCCACAACTACTTATCTGTTCTCCAGCGCTCTACTCTGTCACTTAGAGATTGCTGTATAAAGGGGATCATAGGACATGTAACCCCCTGATACTTTTTTCACTCAGCGTGATATTCTTGAGATCTGTCCAAGTTGTTGAGTTAGCAATATTCTGTTCCTATTTATGGCTTTGTGATATTTCACATATGCTTGGTTTTTTTGGGGGGTAACAAACCTTCAAATCCACATCCAAAGCATCCTACAAACTGAAAATAAAGGTCTCCCAAGAATTATGGCCTTCGGGCATGATATGGAGAAGGCTCCTGAAGCCAGAGAGTGAGACGAGGGATGAAGAAGATAGTCTTTCTCAACTGCTTCATGTGCT
The DNA here is from genome assembly GCF_018345385.1 of Vulpes lagopus. Classification (NCBI taxonomy): domain Eukaryota; kingdom Metazoa; phylum Chordata; class Mammalia; order Carnivora; family Canidae; genus Vulpes; species Vulpes lagopus. The sequence goes on along the minus strand of NC_054847.1, from coordinate 32,232,478 downwards.
CTGAAGTTTCTTACGAATGAATGCCCATCCAGTCCGGCTTCCACTTAGTTTACTAATTTCTTTATATGGTGGTGACATTTTGGGATTTCCCACCACCTTCCTCAGCTTTCTGGGCATTGGCTGCTGCTTTGGCTGTCTATAATCCTAAACCTCAGTTCTTTCTAACTTAGCTTTCGAATCCTGATTTTAGGGATGCCTGGGTGGCTCAGCGGTTTGGCGCCTGCCTTTAGCCCAGGGCATGATCCTGGAGACCTGGGGTCGAGTCCCGTGTCGGGCTCCCCGCATGGAGCCTGCTTCTCCCTCTCTCTGTCTCTCTCACTGCCTGTATTTCTGCCTCTCCCTGTGTCTCTCGTGAATAAATAAATAAAATCTTAAAAAAAAAAAACCACTGATTTTAGTGCTGGCCCCAGCTTGAATAAGCCTAAGTTGCCCCTCCAAGGAGTCAAGCAGTCTAGGAACATGTGTTGATCCCTGCGGTAGGTCTGGCAGGCCTCTATTTGCCTGAGTGACAGTGGTTGTTTGTTTGTGGACAGTGGGACGAAATCTACAGAAAAATATACTTCTGAGAATTCCGTGTCTATTCGCTGAAATTTTCCAAGGGGGTTTCAAATAGAAGACCCTGAAAAAAATAAATGAGCTCTTTCTCTTTCATCTCTGAGGGGTACTGAGTACAAAACATACTGGTGGTGTTCCAGGAGCACTACACTGCTAGGCAGTGATGATTAGGGCAGCTCTGGCAACAGAGGTGAGATCACCGTGTCAGCGGCAATATCAGTGCACAAGGGGACAGCACCAGAACGCTTGACCTTGTTACTGGTTCCCTTAGCCATGGCATCACCACTTCTGCGTTTCGGCAGCCGTGGGCAGACCTCCGCTGGCTTGACCGGGTGGGAGTGTCTCCTGTGACCACTGGTAGGAAGGCTCTGTTTTTTTTTTTTATTTATTTTTATTTTTTTATTTTTTATTTTTTTATTGGAAGGCGCTGTTTTCAACATCATTGTTGAGAGGTGGTGTGTGTGTGTGTGCGCGCGCGCACGCGCACGGGTGCACAGGTGCGCATGCATTTGACTTTCAATCTCTGGAGGTATCATCTTGCAGAAGTATCACAACTTCTCAAATGATTTTCTATATTGATTTTATAGAAGGCAAGTGGATCCAGGCCTCTGCCCTGGCCAGAAAACTATTAAAAAATTCTGCCAAACTTCAAAGCTTTGCTTGGTCTTATTGTAGTAACAGGTGAATGTCAACAGATACTGATATTCAGTTATTATGGGCTCAGTTACTATGCAGGTATTAAAAACACGCAAGGCAAAAAGTCAGGCTGGTTATCTCAACGTTACTTTCCTTTGGGAGACAGCAAGAGTGTACAGGAAAATTACACAACTAATGCTCATCAGGTGATTCCAGTCAATGAACTGGTTTTACCTAAACTGTAATTAAGTCTCAGTTTGGTGATGTGGGGTTGGCATAAGTGACTGCCTTTTGGGGTTGTTGTCTTGTTGTTAACCCTATATTTACTTATCTGATGAATTAAGTTAGAATAAGTCACCACATACTAGTAGGGACATCTCAGAAAAGACCGTATTTGACTGAATAACTCAGACCTTTGGGGAATATATTTCTGTGGGTGACTGAATTGCACATGATTCTTTTTTTTCTTTTTTTCTGATTCTTGAGGAGGAGATGGATCTTAGAACTAGAGAGGGGAGAAGGTTTCCCTAAAATGGGGAGAATTATGTGGCTATACATCCAGTTACCAGTGGAAATCAGCAAGTAATTACTGGGGAAGTTGAAGTCATTGAAAGCATTTACTGCCATTCTGATCAATATATTTTGCTGCTGTTCTTCCTTTAAATGACACATACAAAGTATTGTCCGCCGTCACTACTAACACCTCTGTGGCCCATAGTGGAGTTCTCCTGAGTCTTTTTGCCCTCCGCCAACCCCACATCGTGCCGTTGTTTCCAGCCTGGGATACTCTGAGCTGCAAGGCCCAGGAAACATTTTTATCCTCTACTGTCACTGCCAAAACTAAGGAATTGCGTTTTCGATATGCTGAATTTGAATTCAGATAGGAATATTAAGTAGACTATTTTGTCTGAAGTTCAGAGGACAGGTCTGAGCTGTTAAACTTGCTTATTACAGTATACACGTGTTATTTAAAACCAGGAGACTAGATGGGATAGTCAAGGGAGTCAAAGCCCTGGGGTAATTTTGAGGGGGAGGAAGAAGAGGAGGAACCACCCAAGGAAATGCAAAAAGAATGGTCTGGTGAGGAAGGAGGGAAACTTGGAGACTTAGGTATCCCTGAGATAACTGAAGTCAGTATCAAAGATGGTAGTGAATCAGGGCTATAAAATATTAGCGGTGCCTGCACATGGGCCATTGGAGGTCATTTTTGACTGTGATAAGAGCAGATTTGGTCAAAGGAGGTGGACAAAATTCTGTTTGGATTGGATTTAGTAGAGAATGAGGACAAAAGACTCAAAAACTGTGGGAATAAATAAGGAGAGCAACGTAGCAGGGAAGAAGCTGGTGGGAGAAATAGAGTCAAGAGAAGATAATGTCCAGGGGTGTCTTGGCACTGCATCGAAGAGGGAAGAAAACGTTTTTAGCCAGTTCGTGTCTCCTAGTGTCCTGCAGTTTTTTTTTTTCTAATCATGATGAAAGAGAAAGAGATCTGGGACGCCTGGGTGGCTCAGCGGTTGAGCGTCTGCCTTTGGCCCAGGGCGTGATCCTGGAGACCAGGGATCGAGTCCCACATCAGGCTCCCTGCATGGGGCCTGCTTCTCCCTCTGCCTGTGTCTCTGCCTCTCTCTCTCTGTGTCTCTCATGAATAAATAAATTAAAAAAAAAAAAAGAAAGAGATCTGGTTTAGGTGTTGGTAGGCGTGAAGACCGCGCCGCAGCCTTCACAGGGACCTTCTCAATTCAGCCTGTGGTTCCTCATTCTTTTCCCGAAAACTGTAAGCGCACCTGGATGATTCGGAGGTCAGCAAGTTTAATAGGCAATTCTTCACTTAAGACCCCAATGATGATAATCCCATCTTTCCACGCCAACTCTGCTGCTTCTCTGACATCCTGGCTATTATCCATATCCTGCCTTTTAATTCAAGGATGAGGACAGATAGGGTGACTCTCTGCAGCATCACTGATCCCCATTAAGCTCCGTCCCCTAAGTGCCCGTCTGTCCTCCAGGGTATTGAAGCTAGAATCTAACAGTTTGGAAGCTGATTGCCTCATTCTGTCATCAGTCCAGTGTCCCACTAAAGTAATCATCCATCATTGTACTGTCCCACTAAAGTCATAACCTATTGTTATTCCAGTGCTCTGGAAAGAAAGAATTAAGATTAGAAAAAAAAAAAACCTCAACTTTGTGGCATAATTACAAACAAACAATGTCAGGAAAGTGTTGGTTGGGAGCTAAATTATATACTAGACTTTTAAAAAAGACGTCAATAGACTTCTACCTGCTAAAACAAATCACATTTCTTCTGAAAAAGAAAATGCAAAACAGCAGCATATTCCCGGCTCTTCTTTCGGACAGTGATTTAAGTCGAGTAAAAGCAACCGTCCCTCCCTCTCCGTGTGCCCCCATGCACTCCATCACTGCAACCTCACACTGGTAACCAGGCAGCCCTGTGCCTCTTGCTTCTCCGTCAAGGAGCAAACTGTGATGTCAGCATGTCCCTAACACGCAAGATCTGTATCTCTGGAGGTTGCCAAGGCAGATCTGGAACCAGAGCCTCCCTATGAGCCCTAGCTCTTGCCACCGGGCAGACGAAGCATCCCTAGATGTTCTCTGTTAGATGCAGTGCTGGCTTCTGGCGGTGGGCTGGCATCGGGTGCGGGGGACGGGGAGTCTTGTGTGGTCGTGAAGCGTCCCTTGTTCTATAGAGGAATTTCTAGGGCTGGAAATGTAGCAGGTGCAACAGGACACTAAGGAGATCCTTTAAGTTAAAATCTAGTTCCTGGCAGTTCCGTGGGTTCTGGAGTATTTCACTGATTGTGGTTATTTTTCTTTTTTTCTTTTTTAAAGATTTATTTATTGGGATCCCTGGGTGGCGCAGCGGTTTGGTGCCTGCCTTTGGCCCAGGGCGCAATCCTGGAGACCCAGGATTGAATCCCACATCGGGCTCCCGGTGCATGGAGCCTGCTTCTCCCTCTGCCTATGTCTCTGCCTCTCTCTCTCTCTCTCTCTCTTTCTCTGTGACTATCGTAAAATAAAAAATAAATAAAAAAATTATTAAAAAATAAAATAAAGATTTATTTATTTATTTATTTATTTATTTATTTATTTATGATAGACATAGAGAGAGAGAGAGAGAGGCAGAGACCCAGGAGGAGGGAGAAGCAGGCTCCATGTCGGGAGCCCGATGTGGGACTCCATCCCAGGACTTCAAAATCGCGCACCCTGGGCCAAAGGCAGGCGCCAAACTGCTGAGCCCCCCAGGGATCCCCGATTGTGGTTATTTCTTATGGCATTTGGTGTCTGCTGATGAGGGCTGATGAAGAAATTAGGCTTCGTAATAGCCAGGTCATCATGTGATAGAACCTATTAGAGGAAGAGGAAGACAACTGATAGAGCCGTGATGTTTTTTATTGGAGAAGTATTGATGCTTTCAACGAGAGCTGACGTCGACCATAACACTCTCCTTAAATGTGACACACTTTCTCTTCCCTCAATTATTACAAAATCATCCCCACCACTTTGCTTGAGTGTCATGGTTTTTTATCTAAAAGGGTCATAGGTCACAACTATGTAATAGGAGAAGGCCTGTAGTTCCGCTGTGTTACCGGATCTAGCATGGTAGCTTTAGTACATCAACCAGGTCATGGTTTTGATTCTGTGCTGTGGTCTTATTTTCTGCAATATAGAAACATATAACCTGTACCTCATTTTAGGGACTAGAAATTAATTTGAGTCAGAAAAGAGGTGAAAAAGCAACCCACATGATCTGCCTTTGTCAAGGGCACAGACATTTTTGACATAGTTCTTAGGGGAGTAAGAAGATTTTAATAGAATATAATAGCTCTCTGGAGAGAAGAACACATTTCCTATATGAGGAGTGTGGTTATGTATTATATCTGCAGAAGTTTTTCCTTGAATCCAGATTTCAGATCTGGTAAGGGGGTGCTGGGAAAAGACCACTGTGGGGTAGAGGCAAGAAGGGAATGTGAAATGGCTCACATTTTTCCCAAGAGGTAGACAACACAACAGAATTTTAGCATCCACCAGGTATCTGTCAGATGGAGGCAATTTCCAGCGACAACATAACAGGGATGTATCAGTGACAGATTGAGTCGGTTATCTAGAGATGAAAGGCTCCCCAGACCTTCGTTTCCTCTCGCATTCAGCTTTTGATGGCTTGCTTTGTCCTTTGTATCTCTTTTCTTCACTATCTCCTTGGTTCTTTCTCTTCCTTTTCAGAACCTTAAGCTTATCTTTTAAACTGATTTATTTTGGGTTTTATGGCTTAGGGAGCAGCTGAAACTAACAGGAAAGATATAAAGGACAAACCTGGGTATTTTCTTATTGTCAAAGAACAGATGCTGCGGCAGGTGCTGCTGGTAAGATATTATAATCAAACAGGCACGGAAATGTAGAATTTAATTTCTGCATTTTGCTGATTCATTCATGCGATTGAGGGCAAATTAATATTTCAGAAATTTGCCCACAGTCTATAAGGTGGCAAAACCTTTATGCGCTCCCATAATGCAGATTCCTCTGGAAGGAATGATGTTCGCCTCTTAATTAAGTCCTTCTTATGTTACATTTCATGCCATAGTGAAATGGGAATTGCTCTCTGCTCCCAAAGAGGAGAGGATATGTACTCATTCAAACTAATCTCAGTAGCCAAAAGAGTGTCTGGTTCTGATAAATCTCCGTGTTTTGATTATAAGCAGAATATTCAGGTTTTTTGCTTTTACATTTGTCTTAGGTCTGGTGTAACATTTCTCTCCGTAAGTTGCTCGTGTCTCAAATATTCTTTTTGGCTTACTTTATGTTTTTATTCTTGGGGCCAAAAAGATACCTGTCAACTCCCTTTAATGGCTCTTTTGGCTAGTCTTCAGATACTCGGTTATCCATTTTTTAGTAAACTGTTGATAATGGGATTTAAACCACGTCTTTTGCCCAGAGAAGTTGCTGTGTCCCGGGCCACAGTTGTTCAGGCTGTTTGGATACCTGGTCCCACGGGGCAGGTGCTGGTCCACGATTTGGCGCTGCCACTGAATCTTCTTGATTTTAGAAAAAAAGACACTGGGCATCTTGGTTTTTTGAGCAAGACTATTTCCAGAAAAGTCTTTCTTTCTTTCTTCTTTCTTTCTTTCTTTCTTTCTTTCTTTCTTTCTTTCTTTCTTTCTTTCTTTCTTTCTTTCTTTCTTTCTTTCTTTCTTTCTTTCTTTCTTTTCTTCTTTCCTTTCTTTCTTTCTCTTTCTTTCTTTCTTTCTTTCTTTCTTTCCTTCCTTCCTTCCTTCCTTCCTCTTTCCTTTTCCTCTCTCTCTCTCTCCTCTCTCTCCTCTCTCTTTCTTTAAAAAAGTTTCTCGATTTAGCAACTGATAAAATTTCTGGTATGGCTGCATCAGTGTATTCAGTAAGACTGCTAATTAGATCATTTTGTTGTTAATATGTACTCACCTTCCATCTTACCCAGATTTATGTGTTTTAAATAGTTGAAGACTTGGCAGTAGCGATTTCTTTAAAGATCAATTATTCTTATGAGCAGTCCCAAATGATGTCCATGATTTCTCTGGGTCAGAATTCAAATGAAGTTGGGCTCTGTTAGTAGTGTTCTTTCTTCCAATCTGTCTTTAGGCTGATAGAAATGCTCTGGGAAATGTGTCCTTCCAAGTGGAACTGGAGCTTTTCTTGAGGAACATATCTTTAGAGCTTAGGCAATAGATTCACTTTCGATTGGTCCATTTATCTGATTGGAAGAGAGTGGAGAGAAAAATCCATTCAAGAAGCAACTATTGTGTCAGTGCCATATTGTTTTAATTGCTCTATCTTTGTGATCTGTTTTGAAATCAGGAAGTGTGATGACTCTAGCTTTGTTCTTTTTTAAGATTGCTTCGGCTGCTTAGGATCTTTTATGGTTCCATATGAATCTTCTCTGTTTTGGGGCACCTGGATGACTCAGCCAGTAAGTGTCTGCCTTTGGCTCAGGTCAAGATCTTAAGGGTTCTGGGATTGAGACCTGCACTGGGTTCCCTGCTCAGCAAGGAGTTTGCTTGTCCCTTTACTCCCCTCCCCACTTGTGCTCTGTCTCCCTCTCCCTCTCTTTCTCTCTTGCTCAAATAAATGAATAGAACTTAAAAAAGCAAAAAGAGTTTCCTCTATTTCTGTGAAAATGCCATTGGGATTTTGATAGGGGTTGTACTGAGTCTGTAGGTCACTTTGAGCAGTGTGGCCATTTTTTTTTACAGTGTTAAGTCTTTTACTACACAAACACAGGATGTTTTTCCAGTTTTTTGTGTGTTCTCCAGTGTTCTTATTTTCAGTGTATGTCTTTCACCTCCTTAGTTGTTTATTTGTAGGTATTTTATTCTTTTCGGTGTTATTGTACTATTTTTTTAATTTCCTTTTTAAATAGTTCATTGTTAGTGTATAAAAATGCAACTAGTTTTTAAATGTTGATTTTGTTCTAGAACTTATTGTTGTAGAACTGCATTTGTTTATTAGTTCTAACAGTTTTGCTGTGGCGTCTTTTTTTTTAAGATTTATTTATTTAATCATGAGAAGAGAGAGAGAGAGAGACTGGCAGAGACACAGGCAGAAGGAGAAGCAGGCTCCATGCAGGGAGCCCGACGTGGGACTCGATCCCGGGACTCCAGGATCAGGCCCTGGGCTGAAGGCAGCGCTAAACCGCTGAGCCACCCGGGTTTCCCCTGTGGCATCTTTATAGAGTCTTCTATATACAAGATCATATCACCTACAGACAGAGATAATTTTACTTCTCTTTTTCCTATTTGGATATCCTTTGTTCTTTTCTCCCCCTAATTGTTCTGGCTAGGACTTTAATTACTGTGTTGAACAAAAGTGGCAAAAATGAGCATCTTGTCTTTGATCTTAGAGAAAAGTTTTTAGTTTTTACCATTGAGTATGATGTTAGCTGTAGATGTTTTCTATTTGGCATTTATACCTATAAAAATTCCTTTTCTACCTAGCTTTTTGAGAGTTTTTATCATGAGAAAATGTTCAATAGAGAGTCTAGAAGTAAACCCATGTGTTTATGGCCAACTGATTTTTGACAAGGACATTAAGAATATACAGCAGAGAAAAGAAAGTCTCTTCAAAAAATGGTACTGGAAAAACTGGATATCCACATGCAAAAAATGAAATTGGGCCCTTTCCTTCCACCATACATAAAAATCAACTCAAAACAGAGTAAAGATTTAAGCATAAGGCCTGAAACTATAAAACTCCTAGAAGAAAAAATAAGGGAAAAGCTTCTTGACATTGGTGTTGGCAATGATTTCTTGGATATGACACCAAAAGCACAGCAACTAAAACAAAAATAGACAAGCAGGATGAGATCAACTAAAAACCATTGACAGAATGAAAAAGCAACCCACAGAATGGGGGAAAACATTTGCAAACCATAAATCTGATAAGGGGTTAATATCCAACATTATAAGAAATTCCTATAACTTCATAGCAAAACCCCAAATAACCCAATTAAAAAATAAGCAAAAGACCAGAATAGATATTTTTTCTAAAGAAGACTTATAAATGGCCAACAGATATATATGAAAGATGTTCAACATCACTCATCATTTGGGGAGAATGCAAATCAAAACCACCATGAAATACGGCATCCCATTTGTCAGGATGGCTACTATCAAAGAAAAACAAAAGATAACAAGTATGGAGGAGCATATGAAGAAATTGGAACCCTTATATATTGTCGATGGGAATAGAAAATGGAATAGCCACTGTAGAAAATAGTATGGAGGATTCTCAAAAAAATAAGAACATAACTACCATATAATCTGTCAATCCTACTGGGTAGATACCCAAAATTATTGAATTAAGAATCTTCAAGAGATATCTGCACCCCCATATTCACTGCAGTGTTATTCACAGTACTCAAGATATGGAAACCTAAATGTCTCTTGACAGAGGAAGGTATGAACAAACTGTGGTATATCCATATGACGGAATATTATTCAGCACTAAAAAAAGAATGAAATCCTGCCATTTGTGATAACACGGATGGACATTATGGATATTATGTTAAGTGAAAGAAGCCAGTCACAGAAGGACAACTAGTGCATGATTCCAGTTACGTGAAATATCTAAACTAGTCAAATTCATAGAAACAGAGAGTAGTAGAATGGTTGGTTGCCAGGGCCTAGGGGCCAGGGGAAGTGGGGAGTTGGCGTTCAATGGGTGGAAGTTTCATTCATGCAAGATGAATAAGTTTTAGAGGTCTGTGTGCCGCAGTACGCCTATACTTAACAATATTTTAGTGCACACTGAGGAATTTGTTCAGGCATAGCTCATGTCAAATGTTCTTACGACAAAACAAGAGAAAAAAGAAGAAGTAATGTAGTGAGGAAGAGCACAGGCTTGTCAAGGCAACCTGGCTTCAAAGCCCGGTTTACCACTTACTAGCAGTGTGAGTTTGTCTCTCCGAGACCAAGCTCCCTATTCAACGGGATAAAGATCTGGCAGGGTTCGAGTCGGGGGACAGGCACAACGACAAGCGTACCTTTCGCAGTCTCACTGGAAGTTTCTACCTCTTATCTTCCCCTTCTCTGAGATTCAGTTCCCTCATTTGTCAAATGGAGAAAACTACAACTACTTCCCAAGGTTATTGTGAGAAGTAGAGAATTTGGGCTTCTCCACGGCGATAGGTGATTACTGAAGAAATCTGTGTTCCGCACAAGAACGTGTCGAACCCGGTCCCCACTTCCCCTCTACGGGGAAAAAATGAGACCACTTGAGAGGTGGGGTCGGGGGAGGCCCGGACGCAGACTCACTGGCTAGTGCTCATTTTGCTCTGTTACCGTAGAGCACTGAAGCATTCCTGGTAACCTGGCTTGGGGATTTGGACTGAGTTTTAAGCCATGTGATGAACAGACTGGATGTAGTACTAGACTTCTATGATATCAGGAAATATTTGGAAACGGCTCACTGGACATCCAGATTTACCAGAAGAGAAATCAATGTGCTGTGAACATAAAACTCAATTTTAATTTAAAGGAACGGTTTAAATGTAATTTTAAAAACTACCTCAGACTATTTTCTTTGGCCATCTTTTTCCCCCCCTCTATTTTTTTCTTCTTTTAAGTACCATCGGTGTTGGCTAATAATTTTGTCTCAGTAGATTCTTTACTAGGTGTCTCTTTACCCTGAAAAGCCAAATAATAACTTCATTCTACATGACACCGATAGCAAAGTCAGATAAAAAAGGTTTCATTGCAAGGCTAAGAAAGAGCTAATTTTCTAAAATTGGAACATTATCTGTCATGTGTTACTACTCTGTAATTATGACTATTATTCTCATTGGGAAAAAAGATATTTCAGGAGGGGAAAAGATTTTTATAAGAGGCTTTTAATATAAATGGGCAATTATATTAAAATACTGACTTTCATACTTAGACATTATGTTGTAGATACATTATATTATATTTGATGTAAATTTAGTAAATGATATGCATGTGAAAATCTGAAATATAGGAGTACTACTCCCTTAAATGGAAAGCATGAATAGTCTGGCAAAATAGATTTTTGAGAAATAGATTCATGACTTTTATGCTTACAGAGATTTTATTGTTAATAATACATTGTGTTTTTCTTTTCTGGTGAAGAATGAATCATTTTCACTTGGCGATGATTCTGAATATTTTTTTTGCAAGAATGATTATGCTCTTTTAAATTGTGTGTGGGACTGAACAAAGGGCAATGGTAAAAATAAAAATTATTACCATGATTCATCTTTTTCTAGAATAAAAAGACAATAGTATAAATTATGAAGATGGTATCAATTTTGCTTCAAGTGATAAGTACAAGGAGAGTTCACAAGTGGGTAGAAAGTTTGGACATAGGAGGAAATAATTGTTAATCTTTCTGAGTTTAAGAAGTTCACGTTGAATAGGTAGGTACAGGATCTTCCCAGCATAATTCACCTCAAGTGTTACTTCTAGCATGAGAATATCCAGAACTTATAGGCCGGAAAGTTATAGTTTTGGAACCTCTTTTTAAGAAAAATAACAGAGGATTAAAGCATACAGAATGAGAACCGAAGATGATATTTATTTGGAATGAGAAAACAAAGCATTATACACTTAACAAATGAGAAATACTACAAATATATCCAGAGAAACATCACAGTTTAAATAACTGTCTGACACAACTTCACAACACCCTTTTCCTTTATACTTTTAGCAGATTGTTTTGATTGCTTTTTCAAAAATGTGGAATGATTTTTGTATTGTTTTCTATGAGGAGAGTATGAACATAATCCAGGGTTTCATTAAACATGGGTTACTGAGATTTGTTTGATGGTTTGATAGTTAGGATGCTTTAAGTATGACCACACACAAATCCGCTGCTGGGAGGGACTGCTAGGAGACGTGCCCTTCAGACACAAGACTTCTTATAGGTCCAACTTCCCATATATCCTAGAAAAAAACACGGTTTATCTATAATTATGTTCTCTGCATTATCGAGACTTCCCCAAGATGTGAGAACTTGTGTTTTAATGAGGTTAATAAATAGATCCTCTACTTAGAATTTTATTCATTTGATGATGGGAAGAATTTTCTATAGACTAGCTTTTGGTTCTATACAATACAAAACTTGTTTTGTTTTGTTTTCTATATTCCACATATTCCTAGTGCTGGATGCTGCATTAGACAAGTTTATCTCAATATGACTTTTATATTTGTCCCTCCTAATCTGGCTCAGTGGGCAAAACAAGTATTTCTGGAAGCCATTCCTACAATGAGATAGCTCAGAATAATTTACCTATATAAAAAAAAAAAAAACACTGTGAGCAACATAAATATATTCCGCTAACCCAAACTAAGTGTATCTCAACTCAACTTCCTCTTGGCTGGATCCCCAAAATGCTGTTAGCCACTCCCTTGCCACCTGATGTGAGGGAAATACGATGGAGCAGTCAGAATGGAAAGACTCTAAATAATCGTGTTTATAAAATAAATCTCACTTTTGCAAATGTCACAAAAACGTACTCGCTAGCACCTCTCCCAGGGCCATGGAGGAGGCCCAGGCAGGTAAATGGGTCTAAGGCTTAAGCTGTGTTTACTTTACCAGAGGCCTGCCTGGGCTCCCAGGTGTGGGGCTCACATGCCAAGGGATGCACATGTGCCTAATGGACAGACATGAAGCAACATGGGGAAATTTCTTCTTCTGAACTGTCGACTTCCCCAAAGACTTGGGCTGGCCCGTTAGCGATTCACGTCTTTCTCTTCATCCTTGGCCTTTCCCTTGGCAGTATCCTCTTCTGAAAATGCTACCTGTCTTAGGAGGAGGGGCGCGTACCCCATGCGGCCTTCTTCATCAGAAGATTTAAAAAATCATCAGAAATTTATAAAAACCATCTATACATGGTTGTTGACCTATTGAAAACCTGTATAACATTTTCAAAACAGTGACTCAGTCAATGTCCCTTTCCTCATTTTCTTTTCCCCTAAGTAAAGTTAGGGATCTATGGAAATTTAAGGTGCTGGGCCCAGAGAGGGGCCCGGCAAGGGAGCACAGTGGTGCAGTGAGCAAGGCAGGTGGGGTTTCACCACAGTCACTGCAGCAGCGTCATGCCAGCCCTAGAGCTTTCAGAGCCTCTGTTGTTGCGCGTGTATGAGCATCATCGTGTCGCATGTGTCTTTGTGCATTTATTTCCTTTGTATGTTTTTTATATGTAGCTGTACCATTTTCTCAGTGGATTTTACATTCATAAAAAATAGGAACAATGTCAGCTGCACCTTTATGATCCTCTGGGGAGGGATCACCTACTCAGGAGCAGGGCTGCTGCTGGACAGGAAATGCCACAGGGAGCTGGCTACACGTTTGACATTCTCAGTTCACTCATGTATTAGCTTTCGTTCTCTGGGCCCGTTTGTCTTTCATGTCCTGCTACCCTCATGTGCTTTTTGAAGCAGTGTATATATTTCTAAGCAGAAATCTTTTAAGCTGAAGATTTTAATCTTTTTAGCTGAAGATAAACCTAATTGATAAAATAGATACAGCCTTCATTAAAGCAGGGCCTGGGAGTTAAAGGCCTGGTACCTGGTTTCCTTCCCTTGTGGCAGGTCCCCATGTGAAATTCTAGAAGCCCTTAGAGCTCCCATTGAACAAAACTTTGATACTCTGGTGTAGAAAAATGATTACTAGACAGAGAATCAAAAAATAGGGATTTTTATTGTGATTTGCATTTCTGCTAGTGCGGTGATAATAGGCAAGTCATTAATTGCTCTAATCCCCCCCTCTTTTTTTTTTTTGCATTTGTAAAAGTGGATAATAATATATGGCTTTGCTCAGCTTATATGACAGTGAGGCTAACGAAAGCCAAGTGGTTCATATATGTGAAAGCTCTTCAAAGTGCTTTACACTTAGGCTTGATTCTTAGGCTTGATTCTAGTGTTATTCCCTTAACCTTTCTAATAAAACCATCATTTAGATTATTAAAATCACAAAATCATGAACGATCACATCTGCGTTATCTCTGCTACTTTATGTCCTTGATAATATTCCAGGTCCCAGGTCAGTGGCCACCTACTTCCTGTTCATCTTGACAAGAACACCACAAATAGGAGTTTGGCATTTCCCAATAAGCAGTGGGACAAAAAGCCCACATACGATGACATGAAGGACAATGACTAAGCATATTAATAAATAAATAAAAAGTCATAATGGACTATAAGCTTTCCTGGTGTTGGCAAATCTCTGCTGTGACTAACAAAGCCTGGATGACACTGTTTATATGATACGGTATACAGAAACAAAATATTTGGAAGTGACAAATTAGTCTCATTTTCAGTTTATGCCCAAGTGTATCTGATTGTAAAATTCACATTGTAAAATGACATGACATAAGAAGACCTAAAGGAAAGCAGAGGAAAAAAAAAAAAAAAAGAAAAAGAATAGGCAGGGAAAGGTGAATACAAAGTATTTGTGGACTACTTAGCCCGAAGAACAAACCCTGAAGGGTGATTTAACAATTGGTTTTTAGGACACAAAGAAATTTATCATGTAGAGAATGTTGTATGTCTGGCTCTTCACAAAGAATTCACAGGTCTGTTAGAGCTCACGGATCCTGACCTTTCAGGGAGGGTCATGGAAAATGGAAGAGGGAAGTCATCCTATGAGAAACATTGACCCTTCTGCCATCAAATCCCTTTGCTACCTAAATCATTTCAAAAGGATGAAAATATCCCTCATCCTTAAAGACATAAACTTGATCCTAGATGGGATTTAGAATGGAATGACCATGGAGGAACTGAATTGGAAGCAGGATCCTGGAGAAAGGCTGATGATTGACACCAGTGAATTAGAGTCAGGAGATGGGGAGAGGGAAGTGCTCAGCAGCTCTTCAGAAATTACAGAACCCACTTTGGTTACCTGGAGAGATTGGCCTCCACACAACATAGATAAGGAAGAAAAAGCCCATAATAAGCAGCTTTTCTTAATTGACATGTGGGATGGCCCTGGGAATCAGAGAAGCTCAACCTACATCAAGATAAACTTGGTTTATGATCAGACTAAAGGGCTTGTCTTTGGTTATTCAGGTTCTTAGGAATGATATCCAGACTGGGAAGTACTAGAAAGGAGGAAAGATACACAAAGCACAAAGTGTCCTCTCCGGGTTTGTAGGCTTTCCACATTGTTAATGTAAAGGATTCGTCACATGTGGTGGAGTCGGTACACATGGAATGAATCTTGTATCTTGTTCATACTTCTTGGGGTCAGTGTCCCATATACTATTCACCCCAATCCCAGATACCAAGAAACAGGCTGGAAATACATCTCCCAGGCCAGATCCATCCATTGCTCGTCTCTTAGCCACAGACAGATTGCCTGGATATGGTACTGTTCTTTGTCTTCATAACTACTGGAAACAGGCCTGACACCTTCTAGATCACTAAACTTATTTGAGGAGAACAAACATGATCTAAAGAGTCAAAGGGGTGAGAAGTGAGATTTAGCAGGTGTCATATTTTGCTGTATTTTCCATTTATTTTTCTTTGGGGAAGGATTTTAGTTGTCATATGGTCTCTTTAAAAAAAAATTTACAGAACCCACTAGTACATAACACTGGAGAACGCTTTTCCTATCCACTTCCAACTATCAGACAAAAGTTTAAGCTGCTACTATCCTTTTTATAGTGAATTGTTAGAGGTACTTTAAAAACCACCAGGAGTTATGGTCACTGTATCTTTACTACCTTCTTTCTTACTGTAGCTGATGATAAAGCATCGCCAAGAATGATCTAATGTGTGCTTGTATCTCAAGTCCGTATCTGTACTGTATTAATATAGGTAACATTCCTCTCTACAGAGTGGAGCCAACATATATCACATGTTAGTCCCGGAGATTGTTTGGCTTTCTGAGGTTTGGTTCTGCTTTATATCAAGATTTCAGTGTATGAAGTTCAGATTTTCATGGTAGCATCAGTCAGAACTGAAAAAGAGTCTATTACTTACGAGGCCATAGAGAACAAGCACTTCAAGACATATGGGGGCCTTGTCCAGTACAGTCAACCTAGATAATGGGAAAACTAGCACCATGATATGTGGAATGTTCTTTGCATGTAGCACATCACGATACCTTTTTGATATTTCTGTATCTGGAGAATCCCAGCATGGAGCTAGAGTCAGGGGCAGATAATTGGGATGCACTCCAGCCCATCAAACACTAGGTGGCATCTGTCTCTTTGCGCGTCTGATGAGTAGATGGACAATGCTTCAGTTGGACTTGTGCGTTGGAGGGGAGTAGACAATAACTTGCTGTCTATGGTCTTTGTTCTTGTATAGATTTGTGTGAGCTAAGCTAGTACCTGTGACTCACAAACTAATAATCGGTATTGCAAGTGAGATGTAGCAAACCTGATGGTTAGAAATATTCCTTGTGAGAACGGCAATTTCTAGGAGTTCTGGCCTTCCCACCTTGGGCAACAGATATCAAGAGGGTTTTAAAAACTCATGGTCTCCTGGAGATAATCAAATGGATTGGTTTAGAATGAATAAACCCATTTAATGGGATGAAAATTATGTTATTATACTTCTATAAACTTTGAATGATAGCAGCTGGAGGTGTGATACTAATTTCCAATGCCCCATTAGTCAAATTTGGTAAAACTATGTAATCAAGTATAGCTAAGGGAATAATATCTGTTCTGTACCAGTCTGTTATTCTTAAGTGATTAGTTTCTAGGGATTCTCCTATAGGGGATTAATGCTCCTCTCTTCCATGGCTAAGCTGTCAATGTCATATTCTTGAACCAGGAGCCTGTGCTCTCCTTGATGTCTCTTGTAAAATCCTTGCTGCTCACTAACTCTCCCTGCAAGTCCTTTCCTCTTCCCTGCAGCTCTGCAGCTGTCTGTGTTTTCACTCCAAGCACACCTTTTAGCAGAATGGTTGCCTCTCCTCTTTGGCCCCGTTGTGGCAGGGGAAGAGGCAATTTAAATCCTGACTCTTTGGTAGAACTTCTGTAACTTCCCAGAGACAAGCTGAAACTGGCCTTCTATTCTATAGAAATGTAGCTGCCAAGTTCTGCTATCAAGGAGAATAAGCTTATAGCAGATCCTATATAGTCGGGTGTAGGGGCTATTGTAAAAAATGGGCCCAGTACTGACTCTAATGGTCTCTTAGCCTTGCTTTGTTCCCATATTTTCTTTTTTTAAAGATTGTATTTATTTATTCATGAGAGACACACAGAGGCAAAGACACAGGCAGAGGGAGAAGCAGGCTCCACACAGGGAGCCTGACGTGGGACTTGATCCCAGGACTCCAGGATCACGCCCTGGGCCGAAGGCGGTGCTAAACTGCTGAGCCACCCGGGGATCCCATGTTCCTATATTTTCATTGTGATCTTAATGACCATCATGTCACAATATGACTTTAGGGGAGGAAAAGGGCACTTTTCAAAATGGGGATCAAAGCCAGTGTCAGAATCTTTCGTTAATGACCCAAGTATCTCTCTGTAATCAGAAATAGCACAGGTATTTTACTCTTTAGTAGTTTCATGCTACATGAGCACAACCCCAAGAGTCTCCATTTGCACCTCCCAGCTGGGAACTAAAGGGGATTGCTTAGATGGCTGGTGTTGCTCCCGGTAGATGTGGTGGGAGGGCTGGCGTCGTGCCGGTGTTGGCAGAAGGTGCAGTTTGACTCATTTAATATGTATGATGGTTTGTACTCTGTATTGAGACTGGGTGTGTTTTAAAGCTGAGACAAGGAGCTAAATAAACTCACAAACACAGTCATAAAATATAAGGCTAGGAGATTTTAACATGGTAATAATGTGAATTTCCATTAGTACGTATCCTGTACTGCCTTAAAGAGTAAGTCTTTTATTAGAATGCTGCAAATCTTACAGAGAATTTTGAGAATAGATGAATAGCATCTATATAAGGAAAATCTGAAAATCCTTGACAAAAGCACTGATTGCCAAATGCATTTATAATGCTCTGTAAGAGAAGGGAGAAGGATGGAGAAAACCTTATATAAAACAGAGAAGGGCAAACAAAGGCTTCCTAACATTCTCATTGCCATTATCAATCTTTTTTTTCTAGGGCTAATGCCTGTATACGAGACGTGTACATTCATCTACCCATGACATCTGTGCGGAGCATGGCACAGCGTATCTCTAAGTCTGTAATTGCTTGCCACTCTGTGCTGGGGAAAATGAACTCCTGATATTTAGGAAGAAACAGATTTTGCTTTTTCGGCAAAGTGATGGTACGCTTGCCACGTAATGTTCTTAGCTACTTTGGAGACAAAGGAATATAAATAATGATAATATAATAATATAATATATAATATAAAACTTAAATAATTTAAAGTAGTGTTGACAGCATTTCGTTCCAGTTATCTATTAGTGTTGAAAAATAATTTTCCCTCTAACCCTTCTGAGTTCTTGGCTGAGACCCCTTGTAATAAAAGACAGATTAATGTGGAGAACAAACAGAAGTTTATTAACATGTGTATCTCATGTATACTTGGGGGATGCCCAGGGAAACTGAGTAACTCCCTGAGGTGGTCCAAGCCATTAAATTAAATACCAACTTACGCTAAATACCAAAGAAACACGGTGTAGGGAAGGGAGGCCAGTTATGAAGGCTACGAGGCAAAGCAAGTAAAGGGTAAGGTCAGTCATGGAGATTTAAGGGGGTACCTTCTTTATTGATAAATCCTCTTGTGATTTGCAGTCATCCTCCTCTTTCTGGTGCAGACAGGGAGACACTTCCAAGTGGGGATCTGCTTTATGAGTGTAAGTTTCCCTTATAAAAGGGTTACTTCTATTTTTAGAACTTCTCTAGTGTCTGCTCTTTCTCAAAAATAATCAGCTCAGAATAATCCTTAGGGCAGAGGCATGTTCTGGGGGACATATTCTGGTGTTCTTCAGTGTATAATGAGTCACCCCGAAACTCAGTGCCTTAAAACAACCATTTTGTTGTGTTTCGATTTTGTGGGTCAAGAGTGTGGGGCAAGTTTGGCAGGTCTGGGGTCTCTGATCCACATGGCATGGCTGGGACGCTAGGGCACCTGGTGGGGGAGGGGGTGTCTACCTCGAAGGTGGTTTTTGCACTCATATGTCCAGTGTCTCATTGGTTTTGATCTTTCTCTTGCCACGTGAAGTCTCATTCTCCAAGGCCTCTCCAAGTGGCTAGAATTTCTCACAAAATGGTTGTCTCAGGATAGTCACATTTTTTTACATGGTGTCTGAGTTGCAAAAAGCACAGAACAAAAGTTGTCAGGTAGCCGAAGGCAATCCTGGCAGTGGTGCAGTGTAATTTTGGTGTATTCTACTGGGAGCACTAATCTCAGCACGCACCTAAATTTAAGAGGTTTGAGAAATAGACCCCACTTCATTTTTTTTTAAGATTTTATTTATTTATTTGAGAGACAGAGTGAGCATGAGAGGGGGATGGAGAAGGGGCAGAGGGAGAGGAACAAGCAGACTCCCTACTGAGTGGGGAGCCTGACTTAGGGCTCGATCCCAGGACCCGGAGATCATGACCTGAACCGAAGTCAGACGCTTAACTCACTGAGCCACCCAGGCGCTCCTAGATGCCACTTCTTCATAGATGAGTGGAAAAGTCATATTGTAGAGCGGGTAGGATGGGCAATGTATTTGCATCTGTCTTTGGAAAATACAGTCTGTTACATGCTTGAAGAAAATGAGGCAGAGGAGAGAGTGGGTGGGGCCAGAGGAAGATGGAGACGTAGTTTTAGTAGGTTCCAGTTGACAAAGCTTGGAAAAAAATGGTCAGTTTATACTCGCCTACTGCCCCATTAACAATATTGATGTCGGAGTTTGCATGAGGAGTGGCAAGCTAGAAGACAGAAACTCGACTTCTACCTTCTCTGAACACGTGCCTCAGTTCATCCTTAATCATTGGCATTCTTCTTTTCTGCCTAATTATGTGCGAAAGGTGTTAAATTTCAGTGCTGACTGCTCAGACATGATTGTGGTACGGGATTCCTAAATCCAAATGCAGACATATCAAAATTGATGTTGCCTGTAAATGCTCATGATCCAGATGATTGGAACGGGGCTGTGGGTGTTGGCAGCGCTGTGAGTGATGGAGCAGAGAGCCCTTCAAGCCCTTTTGCAACGATGTCCATCACAATTAAGGAGGGTTTGGTTCCTTAATGTTTTTGTAAAATCATTGTTGATTATTGACCACAAGTTCTTAAAAGCTTCCCAGGAAGTCACGTGCACCACTGGCAGGTTATGAGATTATGTTAAGTAGCTCAGCAGTTAGGGCACTCTTAATTTTCTGGGAATAGAATTTCTTCTTTGTATATAGTGTATTAAGTAAACTCTACATGCAATGTGGGGCTTTAACTCACAACCCCAAGGTCAAGATTTGCATGCTCCACCTGGCCAGGTGCCCCCAGAATCCCCTCTAAGGCACCAGTCCTTGATCTGCTTAACACCTTCTAGTAAACAGACTCAAAATGTGTTGCACAACACTGTGCCAGTGCTCTCGTTTTTTCTTTTGGTGAGTAAGAATTTCTGGCGGACTTTTGAAATGCTAATTTCTAGGCCTTACCTTCAGAGTTGGTAATTCAGTGAGGTTGGAGTGAGCCCTGGACAGTTGTATTTTATTATTTTATTTTTTATTTTATTTATTTTATTTTATTTTATTTTTTATTTAATTTAATTTAATTTTATTTATTTTATTTTATTTTTTATTTTATTTTATTATATTTTATTATTTTATTTTGTTTTTTATTTTTTATTTTTTTGACAGCTGTATTTTAAAACATTCCAGATCATTCAGAGGCAGATGTTCAAAGAATATACCACCTTCAGTTAATGGCTCAAGGACTTGGTGTCAACGATATTTGAAAAACATTTTTTAGGCCCTATATAATATGAAACCCATCTTATGCTCAATATACTTAAGGACTGTTATTGCATTTGATTTCGATATAATCCTGACTGTGCTAAAGCTTCATTAACGCTATTCCATTTAATTTCATTCAACAGCCATTCATTAACCATCTATAGTGGGTAAGAGACTATGGTAGGTGCAGAGTCACAAGATGGAAAAGACATGATACTTGTTCCCAGGGAACCTACAGTTTTGACTCTCCAATTAGTTTCTTTTCACCAATAACTATATTAGAGAATGACTTAGTTACTGCTAGGAAAGTGAGAGATGGGAAAACATGGTATAATTCAGCTAAATTCAGAACTAGGAAATATAAAGTCCCAATTTACCTTAAGTTTGTTTTTGTGCTTTGAGCAAAAACACTATGTATCTCAAGTCTTCACTTATTTTATATGTAAAATAAAGAGGTTAGATCATATAATTTTGAAGTGTTTTTGTACGTCTCAAATTCAGTGATTCTCTATCAAGGATACTGTGACTTTATGTTAGAAAAACAATGAACAGAAGAAAATATAGGAATTGCTAATAAGCGCATGAAGGGATGCTCAACATCTTAGGTCATCAAATCACAGGTTAATTAAAAACACGGTGAGATATCATGTCACATCCACTAGAATGACTATAATAAAAAAAGACAAGGAACCCTTGGCGAGGATATGGAGAAACTGGAAATCCTCATGCTTTGCTGATGGGAATGTAAATGGCCTTTGCTGCTTATATTAATGATGATAAGGCCACCAAACAGCTGTGGGCTTCAGCGAGCAAAGCACATGGACGACTCATCAGCCCTTTGCGCTGGCGATGTCCCTTCATTGTGACCTCAAACCTGTTTTCTGACCTCATTTTCCTTCTGAAGTGGTTGCTTTTCCATTGATTCCTTTATTCCTCAGTCTCGTATCTAAGCACATGACCAAATCCAGGCTTCTTTCTGGTGTTTTCTCTCAGAAAATCCTTTGGTTGATATATTTGACTCCTGAAAAGCTGGCAGTGACTCTAGGACCTGGGAAGTAGCGGCACATCCAAGACTCCGACTCCTGGGAATCTGGATAATCATTAATCTGAGGTCCTGTCTTTTAATTCCTTTGAGATAGTCCGTGTTTCTCAAAGGGTGATTCGTGGACCACCTGCATCAGACGTCACCTGATGGGGCTTATTGAAACTGTAGACTTGTGATTCTATTTCAGATCACAATATCTAAGGGTGGACCCCGGAGAGTCTTAGATTTTCTCAAGTTTAAGCATCTGTGGCTAGCTGTCCCAGTACAATACCCTAAGACTGAAGCATGTGAAAAATGATTGATGAGGGACGTCTGGGTGGCTCAGCGGTTGAGCATCTGCCTTCGGCCCAGGGTGTGATCCTGGAGACCCGGGATTGGGTCCCCCATCAGGAGCCCTGCATGGAGCCTGCTTCTCCCTCGGCCTATATCTCTGCCTCGCTCTGTGTGTCTCTCATGAATAAAAATGATTGACCAACACCAGGACTCCGGAGGCTCAAGGATGTCCGCCGAAGGGAAGCCCGAGGAGAACCGCAAGGCTCTGTTGGAGCAGAGCATCAAGGATGCGCTTCCAGGAGGCGGCAGACAGGGTGGGGGTTACGTGTCACAGCTGCTGTTCCAGTGCAGGATCGTCTGCGTGCATCTGCTGAGTAGGATGGCTGCGGGGTCCACGTTGCCACTGCCTATTTGCTCCCTTCCATGGAACTTGCTGAGCGCCGTGTGCCTGCTGGTGAGCTCACTGCTATCCGCGTCCACGGAAAAGTGCCAGGGCTCTGCCCTTGAGGAAGCGGTGACACGGGGGAGAGCCACCTGGAGACGTCCGAGGAGGGCCCGCAGGTGCTAAGACAGGGTTGAGTTCTGCGAAGCAAGCAACGAAGGAAGAGAGGACTGCCGATGACTGTGCTTTACACGCAGTGATTGCCGCTGTGCTTGTCGCTCTAGGCGCTGAGAGTGCAGAGAAGGTCACACCCGCCCCTCACGTCGGGCTCGCTGTCAGAGGCGTCAACTTTAACACGATTCCGCTGTGTTTTCTCCCGTAGGCGATGCTGGGTGGTCTCACGAAATTGCCTTTGTCTCTCGCTTGTGTTGCATTGTTGAAGGGCGACACGGGGCTGTGCAACCCGCCGGAATGAATTACAGTCCCCCTTGGACGCTACGCCAATTAGATTCCTACTTCGTTAATTAATTCGTCGCTGTCCTTGTTCTACCTCTTGCCACTGTCTTTGCATGGCGCTGGGTCACGGTGTCTCACGATCGGAGATGGGTGTGCCTGGCGTGCGGGGACAGCTCGGCAGGTGCTTGCTGTCACCTCCGTCGCGGTTCTCCTCGTCTCCGCCAACGCGCGGCTACGTGAGAAAACCAAGGCCTGTTTCTTCTCATGGAATCCTGGGGTTGGGGATGCTTCAGAGGTCATACACTTGAATTTAATTAGTTCATATTAGGATGCTCTCTACTATCTTTCTTTCTTTCTTTCTTTCTTTCTTCTTTCTTTCTTTCTTTCTTCTTTCTTTCTTTCTTTCTTTCTTTCTTTCTTTCTTTCTTTCTTTTGAAAGGATTTATTTTAGAGAGCGTGAGAGCGAGCAGGAGGGGAGGCAGAGAAGGAGGCAGACAAGTGAACCCGCCCTGAGCACGGACTCGGGTGGGGCTCGGTCTCATGCCCCTGAGGTCATGGCCTGGGCTGACATCAAGAATCCGAGGCTCTGCCGAGTCCCCCCGAAAAAGCAGTCAATCCTTGTGTCCCTGCCGCCTGTGTCTGTCTTCTGGGCCAGCTCGGGGCAGTGCTGCACAGGAACCAAGCGTGACGCCGTGTCCCAGGGCTGCACCTGTGTCTAGCAACGCCCCCTCTGCACTGCGAGGGCCTGGCAGCGGGTCCCCCGCAGAGTCACCCTGGCTGCCGGGTCACACCGTGTCCCCGCCTGGCTCTCCACCTTGGCTCTGAAGCCAGCAGTCCCCTCCCATGGTCTCTGGCCTCCCCAGAAGCGCCAGGCTGGGGGCGCCTTCCCACACGCACTTGTGCCGGAGTTGGGGCCTGTACACGCCGAGACTGGCTGGGGCACGGGGCCTGGGGCGGCTCGCATGTGCCAGGGGCCTGGGGCCACTTGCTTACCGGCTGCAGCGGCATCCTCGTGGCTCTCGGCAGTTTCCAGCCGGGCTGAAGGCTTGGTATGTGGCGGTGCTTAGGGCTGCTGTCCCGGCTGCCCCACTCCCGTGGCTCGGGGGCTGTGACGAGGGGCAGCGCCGGGGACGGTCACCAGCCTGAGGAGCGCCGCCCGCATGTCCACAGGTGGGGAAGGAAGCCGCTGCACATTAGCCCTGAGCTGTCGCGGACTCGAGCACTAGCCTGAGCAGGGCTGACGGGGGACAAGACTCCTTAGACTCAGGGACCAGGGGGGAGACACAGGGGTGACGACGGCCGGACAGCCGGGCCAGGCATGACCAGGCCACACCGCGTCCTCCCAGCCGCTCCCCCCCACCCTGGGGCCCGGGGCCTCCCCCTGGAGTCGCTCAGCTCCCTGAGGGGCGGCCGGGCACATGACCAGGACAGACCCGCTTGGTGGCCCTCGGGCGCCACTGGCTCCCTCCAGGGCGCAGCAGGCACAGGCCGGGGCCCACAGCCACGGCTCCCCCAGCTCCTCAGGCCTCGGGCTCCCTGGGCCACAGCCCGTCCCCAGCGGCCTGTACACTGCAGTGTCTCCCCCCCCCCCCCCCCCCCCCCCCCGTCCAGAAACTCGTCCGGGCTGCGGCGGCCCCCGGCTGGGGTGTGATGTGGGTGCTGGCTTTGCTCATGTTGCTCCGGAGGACAGTAGCTCGCGGCCGGCCACGTTCTTAACACGTGGGTGCTCCACGCCCAGTGGGGGGCAGCGGGCCGAGGATGCCTGGGAAGCTGCCGCGGCCACGCTAGGGCCTCGGAACATTCCCTTGAGGAAGAGGTAAAGAAGCTGGCCGGCTCGTTCCCCTGACAAGGAATGAGCCAGAGGAAACGAAGGAAGCCGGGCCCAGAGAAGGGGCGTTCAGTCTTGGCTCTGGGCCTCCATGACCTCGGCCGACCTTGGCTGACCTCGGCCGACCTTGGCCGACCTTGGCGGCCTCAGCACCTCGGGATCGCCGCCTCTGGAATGAGTGGGGCTGCGGACAGAGATCAGAGCTTCCGCGCGTCATGGGCCTGAGTCTCGGCTGCCATGGCTTCTTCCCTTCTTCTCTTCCCTTCCCTTCCCTTCCCTTCCCTTGTCTTCCCATATTGCAAAAATGTTCTCAGTGTCACAGTCAGGTTTTTTAAAAAAAGATTCTGTTTATTTATTCATGAGACACACAGAGAGAGAGGCCGAGACCCAGGCAGAAGGAGAAGCAGGCTCCATGCGGGGAGCCCGATATGGGACTCGATCCCGGGGCTCCAGGATCACGCCCTGGGCCAGAGGCAGATGTCCAACCGCTGAGCCCCCCAGGGGCCCCTCAAAGTCAGCTTCCTACACTTGCAGCAAGCCAGGAAGCTCGTCTTCTCAGCCCCCGCCCCCGCCCCCTGCCTTCCTGGCATATCTGACTTCTTCCCCGAGCCACTTTCTAGAGGGTCAGCACCCAGAAGGTGTCAGCTTTACACCCGTGACCTGGTTTTGAAGCCCCGGCGGCGACCTCGCAGGCCTTTGGCAAGCGCGGGCTCACCGTTGGCGAGGAGGGAAAAGGCGGGCCCGTGAGAGCCTCCAGTGGAGCAGGTGCCGGGCCGGCCGCATGGATGCCCGCGGGTGGCCGTGGTAGCTCGGCGTGGACACCCCCAGGGACGTGGACCGGGCCGGAGGGCAAGCAGGGGGCACGGAGGGGGAAGTGTGGGACCTCAGTCTCGCCGTGTTCTGTAGTTCATGGTTTAGGTCTTCGCTGCTTTTCTTTCGTTTAAGTCTTGGCTGCCAGACGTGTGAATAGAGATGAAGAGGCTGGAGTGGTTTTTTTTTTCTTTTTTTACTTTTTTTTTTTTTTTTTTTTTTGACATCAAAGGCGAACTGTTTGGCAAAGGATGGCTTGGTATGTGCTTGATGGCCACGGAGTGCCCGATGCGGCCCCTCCGGATGCGCAGTATTTCCCCAGGAGGACTTTATTCACCGGCCGGCTGGCACCAGGACAGACTTGTGGCTTGCAGGTGGCGTGTGCTCCTGCCCCTGCCTGCTCCATCTCCTTTATTGCCACAAATACCGACGCAAGGGTTTCAGCACAGAATCCAGGGCTCTTTTATGTCGCTCATCGTTCGCGTCTATATGCACAACTATACGTCCCTGGCCAAGGCGTACCAAAGGTAAAAGATGGTAATAACGAGCCACGTGTTCCCGTGTTTGCACAAAATGTTAGCACACTCTAGAAACATGGGGTTTGGGTTGTTAATGAGGCGTGATGGGTCTAGGAAACATTCACAATATTCCAGACCCCTCCTTGCGAACGTCTGGAAGTGTTTCCGCATTCCCTTTTCAGCGGGAAGAGGGAGACGTGACAATTCAGGGTCTAATGGTCAAGTGATTCCGCTGCCACCCAGACACCGTCATTTACGCGCCGCGATCATGCTGATGGATCTTTCCAATTTTGTCAATGTCTCCCGTGTCATTATTCCTTCAGCCGGTTAGGTACTGGCTGTCATATCAGCTCCAAAGAAAAACAGTTAACGGTGCTCGCATTTCTGTTGCTAATCTTTGGTTTATTAGATCTCTCCCTATAATTGCATTTCAGGGGCTCTGCTCAGCCGCCGGAATGGTTGGTGTGTGTCAGGTATTATTGTAAGACTTGGGGACGGTAATCCCGGGCTTTACTGGGCAAGACAAATGTGCTATTGGAGAAAAATAGATTGTTGATGGTGAGGCTTAGGGAGAAACATTTGTTTTCCTTCCAGCCTTGGTTGTTAAATTAAATTATGACTTTGAGGAACAGAGGCTCTGCATTCTTTTTTCCTGCCTTGAATACGTATTCGTGGCCAGGATTTTATGCCGCGTCCTTTCCCTTACTCTGTCAGTGGCTGGCACCCCGAGGAAGACTGCTGTCAGCTTAAGATACATCATATTTCCAACCTATTTTTTTGTTTGGCCCGGACAGCCAGAAATTAGCGCAAGGAACGTCAGTCTGTTGCCAGATCTGTCAATATAAAGTTTAGATCACAGTTAACCGGTGCCAGTCTAGTTAACTACCTGACAGAAAGGGCTCATAATATGCCACGAAGAATGATTTCATTCTTAAAATGATAGATGCTCAAAGCCAGCAGGGATGCTGAAACCCACACTGGCCCGTTGACAAAGGGCTTGACGACGTTGTGGGATAATGGAAGGAAGGGAAGCCTGACCTGGAGATAGATGGAGGTTGAAGAGCCCTCTCTTTATTTTACACGACTTACCTGCTACAGTAAAAGAAACCCCGGAGCACCCTCAGTTTGAAGCCACGCAGGGAGATCTGTTGTGTGATAAAGTAGCCTCTTGGTGGGTTCACGCTGCTTGTGAGGTGTCTGTGGATATTCCAGATTCCAGAACGACACAGCACAGGCTCAAGATGGCTTGGGGATAGCCGTGTTTTGTTGCATCTGTTGGCGTAGCCTCATCTGTGTTAATGAACAGAAGCAGACGTCCACGACGGCCCGTGTGCAGGTGGTTTCCGCGGCTTTCACGAGCACAGTGCAGAGGCTTCTGATCGGCTCATGGCTTTCCTCCATGGGACAATTCGGGGCCTCATGCTCTTTTCCTTTTGCAGCCGTACCGTCTTCCAGGCTAGACTCCCGCATCTCAAACCTCCATGCATATATGGCCCCAGTGGGGAGCTTGTTAAAAGGCAGCTTCGGTTGCGGGAGGCCTGGGAGGAGCCTACGACCTTGCATTGCTCAGGCGATGCCCCGTGATGCCAGCGCCGCTGATTCACGGACCAGACTCCGAGGAGCTAGTGCCCAGAGCACCTCATCATCAACTGAGGCCCCCCGGTTGGAAAAGAGCACGAAGCCTGTGGGGGCTTCTGTGGGGCAGGTTTGGAGGTGGCATGTAGCCTATGTGCTCCCTTCTTATTGAGCAGAACTCGGGAGATGGCCGCGTACCCCGCTCAGGAGTGGCCAGGAAACGTATGAGCTCCCGGAAGTCCCTGCTGTGTTCGGTGATCGCAGCTGCCAGATAAAGCTCTTTTTTTTTTTTTAATAGTCTGCTGATAATCCTATATAAAAAATATCCAGTCTAGATTTCCCTTTCCACTGTGCTTTTACAGTATTTAAAAGAAAATGTTGAGTGTTTGCTCTCCTTCTCTGGGAATGATAATACCTGAAATAATTTTTTTTTTTTTTTTTAAAAAAGAAGCCCAAAGCAAAGCTGCTTTTGAACCTGGTTTCATTAATCTTGTAGATTAGAAATGAGGGTGGTCTCTCATTTCCATTCCTCAAGCACTGAGCTGTGCAGAACGGACGTGGCCTCGGTGTGGCAGCCGGAGAACTGGCTGTGTTAGGTGTCGTCCTGCCACCGTCGACTCCTCCTGCAGTCCTCTGGGATTTCTTCCGATGGCAACGCCCAGGGCTCTTCTGCTCCTCTCTTCTTCGTACGGAAGGATTTGCCATATTCTTTAGCTGAATAAAGCTCTCTCCGGGCTCGATGCTATCTATGTTTCTATTCATATGGTGCATTTGTCCTTAAAGGATTCAAGATCCATTTAGACCATGTAATTAATTTTAAACAGCGTAGCAAAGGGTGAGATGAATGCAAGCTCCAAGGACAATTTCGAACAAATGCATGTGTTCCTGGAGCTGGTCTTCAAACAGGAACAGAGGGGGATGGCTGCGGGCTGTGAGGGAGGCACTTGTTTGATTGCAGCTTGTGGTCATCAGCACGTGATTCATTACGATCTTACTGATGCCGAAGCTGTAGGTGGGCAAAATGGAAAGTTCTCTTATTTCTATTTTATGCCAACCTGGAGGAGAAAAGTCGCTTTTATAGGTTTTGCAGCCCTGTCTTCCCACCGAGGCTGTGGTGTGAATGCTAAGTGATGTTACAGCCGTTGGTAGCTTTTCAAGCCTACTGTATGTATTTGGCTTACAAAACCTGGCCTGGTTAAAGGAATCTTTTGTCATTACTCCTGTGGTTTTTTTTTCTTTTAATTAATTTTTTTTTTTTTTTTTTTTTTTTTTTTTTTTTACTTATACGCCTGGATGAAATCATTTAGTTGGCCTACTAGAAATCTATAATAAATTTAATGTTTCATTGATAAGCTGGCAGGTCTTTCTGTTTTGAAGCATGAAATTCTGTTTTGCGGTACTTTGGTACAAATGCGACCTTGGAATGTGCACTGAAAAGTAGGGTCAGATATTTCATTCGACAGCTCCTGGGAGGGACACAGCCTTCTTCCTCAAGAGTCCCACCCCGAGTCAGTCCAGTCTTTAGGCCTCTGCAATCCCATATGCCAGTTTCTGTCTCTCTATTTTTTAAAGATTTATTTATTTATTTGAGAGAGCGAGTGAGCATGATTGGGAGAGGGGAGGGAGCGAGGGGCAGGGGCAGAGGGAGATGTAAGCTCCCCACTGAGCAGGAAGCCTGCTGCGGGCCTTGATCCCAGGACCCTGAGATCCTGACCTGAACCAAAGGCAGACACATAACCAACTGAGACACCCAGGCTCCCCTGCTGGTTTCTGTCTTTCATGGGGATTTTCCGGGCCTGTACTTGGGAAAATGAGAGGAATCTGGCACAAACTCCTGAGTTACCTGCTACACCTGCTTCTTCAAGGCTGAGTCTCCTTTGTTGGGCTAGTTACACTGTCATCCACCATTTGCTTTGCTCCTGATCAATGCCTTGCACCCTTGCACCCTTGCACCGCAGGCCTCTCAAAGGGTCTCCTCCCTCTACCTAAGCATCCGAGCCAGATCACAGTTCCCTTTCTTGTCCTGCTCCTTGGTTTTTCATCCTCCTAAGTGTGTGCTCTGCAGGCATACATTGACTAACGTGTTGGGGAAACTAAAAGGAACTAGAAGAAAAATTTCAATTCCGTGTCTCATGTGACAGTGTTTATCATCTGAGGGAAGATCACAGGCATTTAATTGCTTACTAGATGTTAAGCTAATGCCCCGGTTCTTACCGCGACCTTATGCTGAATGACCTTAAGCTCCTTGACCTTATGTCCAGCTTCTTGTAAAGAAGGATGCCTCCTTTGTAAAAAAAACTCTACAGGATTTGTATGTGCTTTCTGCCAAGTTCACTATCACCCCGTGATCCCGCTCTTTCCCTCATCTGGTAGGAGGACCCTGTGGTTCCTGGCAGCACTTCCCTACATTTGAGACTTCATGTCCTCGGGAACATCCAGGGGCAGGGACTGGGGCAGGCTTGGCAGGAGAGTCAAAGATGAGTGTGGGCAATTTTGGTCCAGTAGAAACCTCCCAGTGGATTTAGAATCTTCCACTCTGGTCCCCTTCTAACATTCATGCCAAAGGGAACTGGAGAATAAAAATTCTTGTTGGTCATCCAGTCAGCAGGGACTGAATAGAATGAACACACATGTATATTCACTTGCTCCCCAAACATGTATTAATTCCCAAAAACAATAGCATTTATTAATCAGTGCTAAGCAGAAAAGTGGTTCATGAAGCGAAACCTAATCTGCACAGACTCCTGAATTACGCATGCAGATTTCTGGCTTTGAGGAGTCTGAGTCCATTATACTGAAGGCTACACAAATACCTTGAAGAAGGTTTGAAATAACCAGTTTTGGGCAGCCCAGGTAGCTCAGCAGTTTAGCGCCGCCTTCAGCCCAGGGCGTGATTCTGGAGACCCGGGATCTAGTCCCACGTTGGCTCCCTGCATGGAGCCTGCTTCTCCTTCTGCCTGTGTCTCTGCCTCTCTCTCTCTCTCTCTGTGTCCCTCATGAAGAAAGAAATAAAATCTTAAAAAAAAAAAAAAGAAATAACCAGTTTTTAGTAGGTTAGGATGGATCACATCCCTAGTCAGGACACCCACCCCCTTACTCCTCTTTCCTTAAGTTTAAGGGAAGCATCGTTCAGGTTGGAGTGGGGAGATGGGGAGGCAGTGTCAAGTCTTTCACTGGCTTTATCTTGCTCTTCTGGTCTATGGAAACTTAGTCATTGTTTTCTAGTGAAGTATTTGTAAACAGATATTTGAAATATAAATAGCATAGTGGTCATTCTGCTGGCATGGATTAATATATAAAGTATAATATCCCTATCTTTTTTCCTATCTTTATATATGAGCTTCTCAATGGAGGCTAGAGGATGTTAGTACCATGCAAGTCCTTAACTACCTGAATTTTATGATATATATATATTATAGTTATTATATATAATCTTATATTTAATTTTATATATTATTAATAGTATAATTATATCCTATATATATATATATATATTATCCTATATATATATCCTATATATAATAATATATATTATTAATATATTGTTATATATTGAGTAATATATGTATAATATATATATGTTTAATAGATTGGAGTGGATAATTATCTGGTCTAATAGCAACTTGATTTTTTTGTAATAGCAACTTAATTTTAAGAGTCGTCACTTTGTGGGCCTACACTAAAAATAGTACAATTCTATTAGTGTTGAGTTTCTTAAACATTTTGTGTGTCTTTGAAGAGACAGGGAAGCAAACTTCAAAAATATATTAGAAAAAAATCAGGGGCATCTGAGTGTCTCAGTCAGTTAAGTGTCTACTTTTAGCTTAGGTCATGATCTCAGGGTCCTGGGATGGAGCCCTACCTCTGGCTCTCTACTCAGCAGGGAGTCTGCTTCTCCCTATCCCTCTGTGCTCGCTCGCTCTCTCTAATAAAATCTTTAAAAAAAAAAAAAAAAAGAAAAAAATCAGATTCTCAGTTTTAGAAGTAAACTCTGAAATTGTCCATACACTGCAAATGAAACTGAGGGCCAGAAAGATTAGATTCGGTGACTCCACTGTATGTCATTTAAAAACCGTTATGATAGAAAGAGAACATCAGGACAGTAACAGCCTTCTTGTGTTGGCTACAAGATCCTACATCCGTCAGTCTAGGAGAGAGGAAGAGAAAAAAATCAAAACAGTGGTAGAAAAACATCACTGGCTGAAATCTTAAACAAATGTGAATGTTTCTAGGGATGTTACCTCAAGTAAACCATGTCCCAAGCTACCCAAATCATAGAGTATTGGAATTGGGGTAGTTATCAATGGTCATTCATCTTTACTCCAAAGGATAGGTTTGGAGCAATTGAGTGGACTGTTCTTGGTGACAGTCATAGGATTAGAATTTTGATCTTCAGAATCTTCACCCTAGAATTCAGGTCTTTTGATTGGTGATTTCTATATTTCTGTGGATGGGTTTAGAAGCAATCTTGAGGGTGAGGGAGAGGTTGAGCCTTTGGCACAGGGGCCCACTTTAATCAGCATATCTGGAATTTTAATTGCTTTAATTATTAAGGTTCTAAGACTTCATGATTTTTAAAAAATGCTTGAATACCTCTGTGTTATTAAATGCTTTTAAATGATTTTAAAAAATGCTTGAAAACTTCTGTGCTATTAAATGTTTCCATTTATGTACTGCAAACAAGTTATCTGAATTATAAACTAGGAATGTCTTTTTATGCCTATTAATATGGCCACCACCTTTGTAGTTATTCTTGCTTTGTTCAACAATACCCAAAATAATTAGCCTTGTAGACTTCAGTAGATGATATGGTATATCTTTATAAATATAGGTTATACTTTCAGGAACTTAGGCAAAAATAAAAACTCCTGATTTATTACTTTTTGAATCTAACAAAAATCTATTAAAATGTTTAAGACTGAATAGTTTAACTTCTCATTAAGCCCATGGATAATTTTCTTTTAGTCTTTTTGAGCTTCTTTAGGTTAGACACTTTTAAAAAGAGCTTTTTATTTTTATTTTTAAATATTTATTTATTTATTTATTTTTATTTTTTTTATTTTTTATTTTTTGGAGAGAGTGAGTGAGAGAGCATGAGTTGGGTGAGAGGCAGAGAGAGAGAAGCAGACTCCCTGCTGAGCAGGGAGCCCAATGAGGACTCAGCCAGTCCCAAGACTCCAGGATCATGACCTGAGCCAAAGGCAGCCACTTAACTGACAGAGCCACTCAGCGCCCCTAAAAAGAACTTTTAAATAAAGGATGTGGGAGAACTTGTAGACATGAGGCAAAATTCAGATATTGCGAATTGAGCATGAATACAAAATCCATAAAGCTTAAAAAATGGTCATTGAACACAGTGTGCTTGGGATTCCCTACAGTTGACAAAGGATCTGTTTGGCTTCTTCCTTATGGTTCCCTGTGGCTTAGCAATTAGGAATGATCTTTCTGTCATCATCCATAGATGATAGAGCCCTTCAAGAGAACCGGAAACCAAAGACGGGAGAATATAGCAAGGGGGTTTGTGGGAACTCATGTTCAGCAAAGCCTTGAGCTTTTAGTTTTATTTTTGGGACTTAAGTTCTTATAATCATGCTCCTAGAGTATGAAAGACTACAATAGAAAGGGACAGGGACCAAAGGGGAAAAAAAGACATGACTCAGTTGTTTTCATTGTGTCTATGAACCAGAAGATGTGCTTTTTATCAGTAAATCTTTTATTTTTTAAAAGATTTTATTTACTTATTCATAGAGACACAGGGAGAGGCAGAGACACAGGCAGAGGGAGAAGCAGGCTCCCTGCAGGGAGCCCGATGTGGGACTCGATCCTGGGTCTCCGGGATCACGCCCTGGACTGAAGGCAGCGCTAATCCGGGCTGCCCGATTATCAGTAAATTTTTTATTAATAAAAGAAGAGCCTCTAGATTTTAAAATGTAATGAGATTTAAAATTAGAATTTTAAAAATAGTGGTTATCAATCTACTTTTAGCTTCAAAGTGAAAAAGAAAATATATTTATCAAATTCCAAAATGTCTAAATAGAGACATGTCTCCTTTTCTAAGGACATTTGTCTACCCTACTGAAAAGATTAGTTTTATCCAATAACTTTAACACCAAACATAAAATAGGAAAATCCTGACAATTCATTATTAACACCTACTCTTTAGAGTTTGATTTTTTTGTGTTATTAAGTAAAATAATGTCTAATTAATATACACAAGGAATTTCTTATGGAAATAGCAGTGGAATACTCATGGAGTTTTAGGCTTAGATTTATTAAACTTAAGATTTTGCAGTTTTACTTGGTGTATTTATGTGCCACACATCCTGTTAAAATATTTCTCCTTGTTCTCCTTTCTAAGGCAACTTTTTTGGTTGTGGTGGGGAGAGGGTCAGGAGATTTCTTAATGCAAAATTCACCATGGAAATCTTGAGGGACTTTACATGATTGAAGACAGGATCTTCACTCTGACAGTTTAATGCATTTTACATTATGATGCTTCACAGTTCCTGAGAAAAAGCTTACGTTAGGTCTCAAAGTAGCCTCTTTTTCTCCTGGTATTTCCTGATCATTTCTTTTACTCACATCAGATCCCAGAGGGGATCCATTTGTGGAGGAGAGATAATTTTGCCCCTTGGGAAGGATTCATATGGTTCTCTGCCTTGAGTAAAATCAGTTACTTAAGGAAAGAATCCTTCCTTGAAAGTGCTTTGTCCAGCCATGGAACGGCTTAGAAGATTAACCCCCTGACTACATCTTGGCTCATGACTCCCTGCAGAAATTCTATGTGTAAATGATTCTGCAATTTTCCTGGTGTCAGGATTAAGGAAATGGATACTGACACCAGACTTCAGTCTGCTCATCTCTTCCTCCTACGTATTTCCTCTCCATGTAAAAGAACAAAGAGATGTATTATGTATGCATGGTACACATCTCATTTCGAGGGCCCCCAGTCTAAATTCTATCCTGGACTCTTCCATTTATTCATCGTAAAATTTTGGATATTGGATAAACAATCCAATTTTTGTAAAATTTTGGATATTGGATAAACAATCAAATATCTGAGTTTCAGTGTCCTTATGCTATAAGAGGGAAGATCACAGTATCACATATTAAGTTCTTGCTCTTATCTTAATTTATGTCAGTTCTTTAGTTGAGTAGTATTTACCTGGGAAATAAATATCACTAGTCCCTTAGTACCAATGAGAAGGTAATTCCCAGAGAATTTAGTGGAATTGCCCACCGTCTCATTGCTGGTGAAGGGCTTTTGAGCCCAGTTCATATCAGAATTCAAAAGTAATGCACTGGGTGTTATTCTGTATGTTGGCAAATTGAACACCAATAAAAAATAAATTTATTATTAAAAAAAAAAAGTAATGCTCTTTCCGCGATGCTGGAAGTTGCTAGAAAATGCAACTGCTATGCTGGGTATTATTATGTGAAGTGCAGTGAGGGTATTCTAAACTGCAGGGAGCTAAAAAATGTCTTGTAATTTACTAATTGGCTCATGGTGTTGTTATTAATGATGCCACTCTGACAGGACTAAGCCTTTAGCATGTTTCGGTGTCAGGTTCCAGCCTCCTTGAGCAGCACAGATAGCCTGGTCTAAGAGGCCCTCTGTGTCATGTTACTAAATTTATTCAGCATTTTGGCAAATATTCTGTAATATTGGAGGACAGCGGGAATTGATCTATTTGACTTTGGCTGATAACCTCTTCTGGGGCAGATTAAGGTAAACAGCTTTTTTTGTTTTGTTTTGTTTTGTTTTGTTTTTTGGTTTTTTGGTTCAAGTCAAATTATCTGTTTGATAACTGCCGAGGAGAGGTGGACATAATAGTCTGAGACAGTCCTTTAACATTCTGGAGAAATTACTTTAAACTGATGGATAAATATTCCCAGGAAGTCGGAGAATCCTGGTTACGACGTGAAAAGAAGAGCACTGCCAAAGTTCTAAGTCTATTTAGGGGAGCTGAAGGCCAAACTGATTATATTTTAAAGGTTATTATAATAGAGTACGATAGAATTAGAATATTTGGCTCTTGATCACTCCAAATCCTGCATATTTCACATGTTATCCCTTAGTGCTCAATAACACATGGAGCAGGAATTAAGTTTGTTGTGATAACTTCTGATTTTTTTTTGACCCAGGATAGCCAAGTCTGTCCTAATTTGCCTGGACTGCCTCTGCAGCTGTCTGTGTCAGAGCCCTGAAGAATTTGCACTGGTGCGATAAGAGGAGGTTGGAACACAGTGAACCAGCAGCTGCTCCCTCTCCTGGGATTTAGGATGCTGGACTCTAACCAGACTCCCTCCTTGGGAAGGAGGAGCTGATGGACAGGGGTTCAAAAGAGTATTATTGCCAAACTCAAATTTCTACTTTTAGGATACATACCATCCCTCCCCCACCCCCCAGCAGTGGCAGTTCTTTTTTCTGAACTCCAGAGGCACAATTGTACACAACCCAGGAGGGTTACTATTATGTTGTTTTTCTTATCTTTGTCCTCCCGGTGAGATTTCAAGTAATATGGGGGCCATTTCCCTCTTCTGTGGTTCTCTGCATACCTTGTGCTGTGAGTACGTAATGCGTATTTTAAGATCTCGATAGGTTAAGTGGTTCCATAACACTTTTTTTTTTCATAAATTAGGTCTCATCATTTTAGGAGATATATTTTCAGTTCTGTGTATGAAGCCAGTAATATTTGAAAAAGTTGAAAAAATATTGGGAAAAGAGATTTCCTTGTACAAATATAATTTATAACTTTAAAGTGCCCACCTTAAATCAAACTCAGCCAAAACAATGATAGCTAGTCTATTTCCCCATTTAAACTAATAGATAAGAGCACAATTTGTGGGAAAAAAAAAAGAGCACAATTTGTGTTACATATGAATGAAGGATTCTGAAAAAAATGGGCTATACTTGAAAATAAATGTTTAAATATTTTTAAAGAAGGATTTCAAAACAGCTAAACTAATAATTGCTTGTAATAAGGAAAAAATGTCCAAGCAAGAGAGAAGTGCTATGACAAAGAGGAAATCCTCCTCCACAATCTCCCCCCATGTGGGAGACACAGTCTGGGCCCCAGAACCTCCACTCTCTTGTGTCACAACAGTGAATATTTTACCCTATGTGGCAAAAGAGACTAGATGTAGTAGAAGTCCCTAATCATTTAAGATAGAGAGAGTACCCTGGATTATCCATGAGAGCCAATTTAATTATTTGAGTCCTTAAAAAAGCGCTTTCTTCTGGCTGAAAGCAGAAGTCAGGTGGCTTGACAACGAGGAAGGTCATGTACAAGGAGGACCAGAAAGAGATCTCCAAGAGCTAAGGCTAATCCACAGCTGTCAGCTAGCAAGGAAACAGGAGCCTCAATCCTACAAATGCAAAGGACTGAGCTCAGCCAATATCTCGAATGAGATTGGAGTCCCCAGAAAAGAACACAGCCATGTGGACACCTTGATTAGAGCCTCGTGGTGTTCTAGCTGGGGAACCAGGTGGCTTACACAGTAACTGGACTTTTGATCTATAGAACCATGAGATAATAAAATGAGTGTTGTTTTAAGCTATTTTCAATACCTGGTAACGTGTTACTGCAGCAATGGGAAATGGATATGCTGCACGCCCGTTCTCAAGGAGTGAATGGCTTGCTGGGATCCATCAGACTGTGCGTGTGTTGGAACATTTCTGAGTGGAAGTCTTAGGAGCACGGTTAAGCTCTATTATCATCATGACGAAGGCCTGGCCTAGCGAAGCTAGACGTCTGCCACGGCAGTGCTGAAGGAGGCAGTTTCCAGTCCCAGACTCATGACTTCACAGTTCTAACGAGTTCCACCAATGAGAGTTTTTACTATTACAAAACCTTAATAATCAGATGAGAACCCGCCTCACGTAGGATTGTCTGCCTTGGATTCCCTCTTTTATAAATGAGCACTTTGAGTCATTTTACTTGTATTTGTGAATGTTTTCTGGCTTCTACAGTGATGGAAACTTGAGACCACAAGCTCTCCATCAGGGACTGAGGGACCCGCATGGGACTCCTTCTGTTAAGGGCTCTGGTGGCAGGATAGAGTTTCATGCAGTTCACTCCAGCTTTACGCTCCAGTGCAGGCTTTATTGAGGAATACCAAAGTAGATGACTAAATACAAACTTTTTTCAGAAGGTGGGGGACTGGGAGAAAAATAAAGGTGAGCTTACTACTGTAATCCTTAAAGTTTGCTTTCAGCCTTCTCTTTGATGTGGGTGCACGGAGCAAGCTTCAGTGTTGAATTTAGGCAGCGTTTCTGTAGTCCTTTAACTAAAGTGGCTGCTGACCTGTTTGTTCATCCACCCGTGCTTTGCTACGGGGTTTATCACCACAGGTTAGTACCCAGCGACTGATGGCCACGACTTCAGACTCCATTTGACCTAATTGCAAAAGTAGCTGTAATGGAAATTTAGTTAGTGGAAAGAGATCATCTAGGGCCGAGACTCAGCAAATATATCAAGATACTCATCTATCTTACAGCATTTTTAACTTTTTATTTTATTCTTGTAAATATATCAGAGCATAAAGGGCAGAGCGGAGTAGAAGTGCCTTATGGAAGAGAATGCATGCTGAAGGAGGAAGGAGTAAAGAGTAATGGCTTGAACCTAATAAAGGATTTTGCACCCAATTCCAATGTTGGCCGTAGGTATTTTCTACCGCCAACAAACAATTCTTTGACACCAGCTAAGTATCCTATAATTCAACTCAGTTTCTAATGCTGTCGCCCCAGGGATAGCGTCAAATTCCACAAGCTAAGGGCTCAGCCCTATGACTTTGCCACCCACCCTTTCAGAGGCTGAAAATGTATTATTACCTGTCCTTGTGACCAACTGACTATAGATTGGAGGTTCCAATATCTCCCTCCTTACATTCAATTTATTTGCTAGAGTAGTTCACAAAACTCAGAGAAACATTCTATTAATAGATTACTGGTTTATAACAAAAGGCTATAACTCAGGAACGGCCAGATGGAAGAGATGCATAAGATAAGGTCTGGGGAAAGGGCACTGAGCTTCTACATCCTCCGCAGGTGTGCCATTCCCCCAGCACCTCCATGTGTTCATCAGCCTGGATGCTCTCCAAAACCTCTTCATTTGGGTTTTTATGGATGCTTCATTATGTAGGCATGATTGATGCAATCATTGGCCAGTGGTGATTGAACTCATTCTCTAGACCTTCTCCTTCCCCAGAGGTCGGGGGTAGGAGTGAAAGTTCTAACCTTTTCATGGTTGGTACCTCCAGCCTTAGGTGGAGTTCACAAATTACATCATAGCAGAAGAAAGGACACCTTTATAGCTCTCATAACTTAGGAAATTGCAATGGCTTTAGGAGTTCTGGGCCAGAAACAGCAATGAAGACCAAGTATATATATATTATATATCATAATATCATGCCCAACAACAACAACAAAATTAGTTACCAGAGGAGAAGGGAGATTTTGTGTAGAGAGGAGATCCCTTGACTTTGAAACAGATCCTGCCTGGTTTGGCACCGAGTGTTCCACTTCCTCTGTGGCAACGCCTGGTGGAGCAAAGCAGCGACAGTCCTAGCCAGGAGGATGTGCCGTGTGGCAGTAGGGCAGCCTTTCTAGGAACTCTCAGAAATGTTGGGAAGAAAGGGGATTTTTTTAAGAGTTGGAATGTTTAGTTAGTGATTGGGGCAAGAGCTGGTAAAGTTTAATGTATCTTGCATGACTTTGACCTGCAGGTGACTGGAACCTGGAGAGACTCCATTGTATATTGTGGTAGCCAACTTCCAGGGTGGCTCCCAGTGATTCCTGCCTGCTGCTATTCGTGCCCTTTGGTAGCCCCTTCTCTCCTTACATAGAGCTGACAGGGTATTCTGGAAATGATGGTGTGTGACTTTGGAGGGGCGGCCATAAGGAACTCGCCAGATTCCACCTTTCCTCTCTCTCAGATGACCTGCTTTGGGGAGAGCAGCTTCCATGCTGTGAGGGTGCTCAGGCTGCTCAGTGCAGACACCCATTTGGCAGGGTGTTGAGACCTCTTGCCATCAGCCACATGAGGGAGCCATTGTGGAAGCAGATCTTGCCACCCTAGTCAAGCCTTCGGATGACTGCAGCTCCAGCTGATACCCTGACTTCAATCTCACGAGAGGCCCTGGATCGGAACTACCTAGCTAAGGCACTCCCAAATTCTCGACCCCCAGGAACTGTGAGCTAGTACATGTTTTTTGTTTTAAGTTACAAAGTTTTGAGGTAATTTGTTGTGTGAATAGACATACACATACATCACTATAGATGTTTAAATTTTATTCTCCAATATGTTCTCAAATACTCGTTCTTTGAGGGCAGCATCTATGTGATTCATCTTTGTATTCTCCATAGTTCCAAGTACAGTGCCTAAACACATTCATACACACACGTGTGTGTGTGTGGGGGGGTATAATTTTTTTGAGAAAAAGAATAAAATGCCTTGGACAAATCTCAAATTTATTGACACTGGGGGACGATGAAATATCAGAATGAAAATAATTATTATTTGTTAAGGTCTTCGTTTATTCTTGTTGTTGAATATCTACAAAATGTTTCTTGAAACAACCTGCATTCCCTTCATTTTATTAATAAGGAACCTGAGGCTGAGGGTGGTTCTGAGGTTTTCCACCATGAATTAAAGGGTGAGGTGTGATTAGAACCCTTTTAACTCTAAGCTGAATATCTGACATAGATATTTGAATATCTATCTTTGAATATCTATCTCAAAATACCATTTGAAGTTTCTTTTCTTTTTACTCTTCCAATATGCAAAATCAACTATATGCATATGCAAAAAGAAAAAAACAGTACTAGGCTTCTTATACACATTTTTCCCTAGTATGTAACATCAATTATGTTAACTTTAAAGAAGAAAAATACTATGCTATGCTTACTAAATATTGGAGGTCTTTTAGAAATGGTTTTATATTGGAAAAACGAGATGGAGGAAGCGAGTGCAACTCACTTTTCCCGACTCTGGTACATGGTAAGTGTCACTAATAGACCCCAGTTCATCATCATCATCATTATGCTAATGATGATGATGATGGGATAATAGCAATAACAATAATAAATACGGTAGAAAGAATCCTAGTCTGAGCCTAATCAGTGTGCACCCATGTATTCAGACCTGTCTGGATGTCTAATGGAGGCGGGGTGTCTATTTATATGTGAGACCATGAATCTCCAGGGAAAGAACACACCCTGGAGGAAGACAAATGGAGTGAACAAAATTGGCTCAGAGATGATGGGCCAAGAGAGAAAAGGAAGATAACTTTGGGTGCTACCTGGTAACATTATTCTGAGGCTGAGGTGGCTGCAGACGAGGAGGGCGTTAGTCCAAGCGTTCTGTGTAGCTGCCCTCTCAGGACCAACGGATGTGCTAGGAGCAGTGGCTCTGGTGCTGGCAGCTCCTGCAGACACAGGAAAGGACATTCTCCTCAAGAGACTTAGAGTTGAGAGAGCGGGCCCTGGTGGTTGCTGCACAAATTTGGTGAGGATTAGCTGTGGCACAGGCACCTTTAGTTGGTGTCCGTAGCAGCAGTGGGGGCATCAGCAGACATTAGCAGGACAGTTGATACCAGGTGATGGGCGCATTGGGCTGGATGAGTGGAGAGAGTGGCTGTGCTGTTGGGTGGGGGGAACCACAGCCTGGGACCCCAGACTATTTGGGAGGAATTTGAGGCGAGGTAGAGACTCT
Organism: Vulpes lagopus; assembly: GCF_018345385.1. Classification (NCBI taxonomy): domain Eukaryota; kingdom Metazoa; phylum Chordata; class Mammalia; order Carnivora; family Canidae; genus Vulpes; species Vulpes lagopus. Next base: position 32,191,330 of record NC_054847.1, on the reverse strand, counting down.
AAGACTGGAGAGGGGTGGTACAATTAGAGAATTGGGTACAATTAGAGAAGTACTGGCTCTCTGACTTTGAGCATAATGCTGTTTTTAATCAAGCCGGTGTGGACCTATTGCAGGAAGTCATTATTAGGGAAATCATCACAATCCACTCTATGCCTGTACAGTTCCCATCCAGGAATGTCAAGTAGGCCACTGAAAATGCATTCAGCTCAAAAGACCTCAGTCATTAAAATAATTATAGTACAAGCTATGCAAGTTAAAACAACAACCCGATTCTTATTCCCCGTCAATTCAGTAAGTGTGTTTCAGACCGGGTGATGGTACTGCTTATAATTGTGAAGGATGATCTGTTTCTTGCCCCTTGACATGGTGCTGTCTCTGTGACTCTCTTCTAAGCTCTTGCTTTCCAGGGGGAGCCTGAATAGATCTCTTGATATAATAATTACAATAAAATGATAATAGTCCCCAACCTCAAGGTCTAAATCACGGCCCTTCCTGGATCCATGAGAGTAAATACTGTAAGGTGTCAGGTAAAAGCAACAACATTCAACCTCTGTTTAGGCACAAGTAGAGTGAGAACCTGATCTGTGTGGTTGAACAGGATGGGTCTTCCGTTCCAGGTGATGTTCCTCAGGTGGCCACCCACTGAATCTGTTGAGTGGCCACCCCAAACTAGTCTTCCATTAGCCTTGCATTAGCAGGGGGCACGACTAGCCTTGCGTGAGCAGGATCTTTGTATGTACTGCGCACACCAGTGTGTAGCAACGTCACGATCGTTTGGATGTGGTGCCAACAAGATTTCCATGACTTTCTGAGGAATGGTGGCCACTCTAGTGTGTAAATAAGAACACAGACTTTGCAGTCAAACTATTCTGGCTCAGAATCCCAATCTTGGGATTGGGCAAAGGGGCAAATCACTAGCCTGTTTTTTTACTTTGGTTTCCTGTCTCTAAGATCAAGACATTTATATTCCCTACCTCACAACCTTGTTATAAAGATTGAGTAGATTAATGTAGATAAAGCTCCTAGAATGTTGCCTGTTTCATTCTAAGCATCTAGTAAAGATTAGTTATTTTAATCATTACTCATTGGCCAGTTTAGCCTGACTTGGTATTGACGAAAACCAAGGTCATTGTAGCTCTTAGGAATTTGTGAATAGGGACACCTGGGTGGCTCAGCGGTTGAGCATGTGCCTTCAACCCAGGGCATGATCCTGGAGACCTGGGATCGAGTCCCACATCGGGCTCCCTGCATGGAGCCTGCTTCTCTCTGTGCCTGTGTCTCTGCCTCTCTCTCTCTCTCTGTCTCTCATGAATAAATAAATACAATATTTTAAAAAAGGAATATGTGAATATTCTCACCGGGGGGGGGGGGGGGCTTCAATTAATGGGTCAGTTCCAACAATTTATAGTTTCTGTTTCTCTTCTTCGTGAAATTTCCGGAAGAAAGAGTAAAATGGCCTAGCTTGGATCAATTGTCCACTCTTAATCTAAATAACTCTAGTCAGGATCACCTAGAAACTGGGGCCCATCTCTGTGGGGACAGTCTCAGTGAGTCATGGTAAGCTGAGAGCTACCTCGTGGTATCTGTTATATAAGCCCAGCATCAGACACAGATAATCTGTGTTTCTGCAAATGTGTGCTGTGGGCACACATGTGTCGAACTGTCGAACAATATCGACAAGTATCTAGCTGACCTAAGGTCATTTAATAAAACTGTTGGTCGGACCAAAAACGTGCAGGCTTTCTGAAGAGCAAGTTCTTAATTCCTAGCAACAACCTTATAATACTGCATGACTTTGACACAATCATGGGTTACTTTTAGAAATTTATCCATAAGAAAATAATAAAAAATTATTGTAAAGATACTGTAATGAAGAATTCCATCAGAACATATTTATAACATTAACATGGGAAGAGCATAAATATTCAACTACAGGGAGTGATTGAATAGATATCGGTACATCTATGGAATATTTATCCTCAATGGTCATTGAAAATGTTGTAGGAGAACACTGAATAATATGTAACTTTTCTTCATGATACATTAAGTAAAAAGAGCAAGTTATGAAGTAGTATGTAAGGCGATTCCATTTTTGTTAAAAAAGCATAAAGGACGTTTGCGTAGAAGTAAAACTTCAACAAACCGTTAATAGTGACCATCTTGGAGTAGTGAGAGTACAAATAATTTTTATGTTCTCTTTTTAAATCGGAATTTTGATTTTTTTTCCTAATTATGTTTTCCTTTTGTAGTAAGAAGAAAATGCATAGAGTAATTTAATGTGAATCTGTGAACCACCTATTTGGCTATAAACTTTCTAGCAGCCAACATAGGCAGGAACATTACCAGGTTCCTGATTCACTATGCCAATAAAAGGAAAACAAATTTAATTGCCTGGGGGAAAGACAGCTCTTTCCAGCACTAAGACCTATGAGGAATCTATCCTGTGGGTCCTCTTAAAGGGGTCACTGGGTATGTAAGGAGCAACGTACTTGATGGTATCCTTAAAGCAAGTGTGGTCCTGAGTTTTGCAGGGCTCCCTTTAATATTGTTCCTTTTGTCGCTCAGCATATGCTGATAAGAGATTGCTAGAGCACATTCAGGAAAGGGCCGTTTACCTAGGAAACCAATATTACACCACCTGATTACACAATTTGCTTATCAGGCTTAATCCAGTAAAGGTCTGAATAGCTAAAGGAATAGACGGATGCACAGCCTTTGGGCTTCTCCTGAGCAGCAGAGTTCAAGGTGATTTTCCCCGACATGTAGCTGGGGCTTGCAATTTCATCTTGCCTGTGCCTACGGAGAGCTTTGTCCTCTGTCAGGAAGCTGAGCGAAATCTGTGGAAAGAAGGACAATGTTACCTCTTCATGAAGGTTAGGGGCCTGACACGGAGACATTCCCAACCGCAGGCCCGGTCAAGATAACTCACACGGTCAGGATCATGCACAGAATGTGAGTGTTGAACCACTTCGGCTCGTAGACAAATACGAAGGCAGATGAAGCGGAATATTTTTCATAGAACGGTGGGTGCCCCGATGCGTGTGGCCTACGTGGTTTTCTACGCAGGTGCAACCCGCTACCCACCTATTCTTGTAAGGCTGGATGGAACCACACAGTCAGAGCTGCACTAGGAAGCCACGGGACACTGACAGGAGTGGTTTATTTCCTGGCTCGTAGTTTAAGATGAACTGAATGAGTTAAATCATTTAATTTTGAGTCAATCGGATAACAGCGGACATCTACCAACAAAGGGTTACCTATTTCATAATGTTTTCTCTTGTAGCTCTTCTTCTTGGCAGTAGTTAGGTGTGTTAGTGAGGGCAGCCTTTAAGGGAATTCCCAGGTCCTCCCAGAGCGCCGTGTGACCTGCGGCGAAGAGCACGCTTCTCTCTCCATGGCCTGGTAGTGATGGTGGAGGGAATATGTTAGGATCATGAAGGAGACATCATGGTATGTGTCCCCCTCTCCCCCTTCCTGCCATTCAGAAACAGATTTGTATGCCATAGGGAGTCCATGCTGTAACCCGACCAAAAAAATACACTCCCGAGGTAGTGGGCCCTACACCGTTTCTCCTCTCCGAATCAGCTTTAATCAAAGGCAGGGCAAACGTGCCTGCTGATTTTGGTCCCAGTCAAAGAAATGTGTGTGTGTGTGTGGGGGGGAGAATGGGCATCTCTCCTCAGTAGTGGGTTCTCTTGCTTATGTTCTCTGTCCTCACTGCTTCTCCATTAGGTATTGGAATTGTTTTCTGTTGCAAAAATAAAAATGCTGGCAATGTTGATTGATGGAGCATATGAACATGAACTGCAGCAGGGCTGGGAGACCCAGTGAATTTCTCCATGATAAATATGGTTAAAATGCTTAAGTGTTACCAGGTGTATTAACAATCCAGATGTTGGACAAGGCGGTCTGGCACAGGACAGGCAGAGGCCCCTTGATCACATGGGGGGACTTCACATTTTCTGTCAGTTTCATTTAAATGTTCCTCAGGGAGAGGGAGAGAGGGGGTACGTGAGCATTCGAGTTGGAATTTGGCGAATCATGCTTATTTGAATACTCGGGCCTGAGCCTCCTTTCGTCGCACCTTTTGAGACTTGCCTGGATCACTACGGACAGCAACTGCCGGGCCTCCTGCTCCCTGTCCTGCTCCCTGGCAGCCCAGTCTATGCACGAAAACCAGACGGATTGTTTGAAGATGCAGTTGGTGGTCCCCGCTGAGCTCCTCGGCTGGTGTCCCAACTCCTCAGGTGTAAGAGGCCTGTCGTGACCCATCTTGGGCTCACCTGCCAGCCTCAGCTCCGAGTTTAGGTGCTGTCCACACCCCTATGTCCTGCTCGTGATGCCTTGAGGCTGCCGGGCCCTGGCGTTTTCAGGCCCTGGTCACTACCTGTGGCAGTCACACCGCAGCCTCTTGTCCCGGGTGGATGCTTAGGGATTGGTTTTCATCGGAGTGCTCTGGGCTGCAGGCTGGGGGCCCTCCTCGGTCTACCGCCGCGGGGTGGGTGCGAGATACTTGGGGGGGGGGGCGGGGGTGTGCGTGTGGGAGCCGCCGTGTGGACACCGCCTGCTGCGAAGCCATCGCTGCCCTGTTGGTGGTTCCCTCTGCCCGAACGAACTTCCTTGAGGACACACACTAAGTCGTTTTTATTACATTTTTTTCATGATTACCTATTTCCGTGCGCGGCATGTATTGGCGGCCAAGCTGGTGACTTTCACAGCTGGTATTCGGCAGGAGGCTGTGGGAAGCACAAGGAGGACAAGCCTCTGCCAAGCCGCACAGCGGTGAAGAGGGACGCGGCGAGGTCAGGCAGCCAGGGCGGGGTGTGCGGGGTGCGGCCGCGGGACAGGGCGTTAGCAGGGGCCTCCGGGCCAGAGCACCTCTGGGAGGGCTCGGGTGGCAGCACCTTGGGAGCTTCTGCAGGGCACGGGTGGCGGGGCGGGGCAGGCGGCAGTGGTGGAGACAAGAGGCTCCCGGTGCGGTGCCACCCGGGCTCCTGGCGGGTGACGGGGGAGCAGACGGCCCCGGCCTGGGCCGCGAGCAGAGTGGGGCCCGCGCTGCCAGCAGAGCGGGGCCTGGGCCGCGAGGAGAGTAGGACGCGGGCCGCCAGCACAGCGGGGCCGATTTCCGAACATGAGGCTGAGGCTGAGGCTGCGTCCCAGGAGCGGAGGCCCCGCGCTCGTGAGCCCACGGGAAGGTTCGCGGAGTGCGCGTCCAGGGCACTGGGGGGCTCGGGTGTGCCTGGACTCGGGTGAGCATCCGGGGCGCTGGGCGCAGCTGCCGCCGGACCTTGGCCTCTGTCCTCCGCGCCCGAGGCCCCAGCAGGCGGCAGCCGGCAGCCGGGGCGGTGCAGGGAAGCCGCAGGGGCGCAGGCCGCGGGGAGGGGTGCGGTGGGCTGGAGGGCGGCGGCTGTGGGAGGGCCCGGAGCCGCCCCCGCCCCAGGCCCCGGAGCCCGACCCAGCCGCAGGGCCACGCGGGGCAGGCGCAGACACGTGCACAGGGACGCCGGCCTCGGGCCCATGAAGGCTGCACGTGTCCTTGGAAGATCCCGCGTTTCCTCCCGAGGGACGCGGTCGGAGGGGGGCGGGGCAGCCCGCGGGGCCCCGGCGACTCCATCCGGCCGCTCCTGCCCTGGCCGCAGCCCCCACGGGTCCGGGTCCGGGGAGACGCGGGCGGGGCCGAGCGCGAACCAGCGGCCCCTCTGCCCGGGAGGCCCAGGACAGTGTTGGGGACGCCCCGCGGGGAGGCTGGGCCCGACAGCCCCACGTCCTGCCACACGTGCTAGCTGCGTCCTGGGAAGGAGCAGGGCCGCCGGGGTGGGCACAGGCCCTGGGTGTCCCTGGGTGTCCCCTCCGGGCGACACGGACTCACACCTCAACGGCGACAGCTGGGACGCGGGCGGGGACAGCGCGGCCACACCTGCGGGACTCGGGACTCGGTGTTCCCCACAGACCAGTGAAACTGCCTCGGCCCTGATTCCTGTGAGGATCCCGGGGCCTGGGTCACGGTGTGGACACCCCGCTCTCCGACAGGGGTGCTGGGGGGGCGCTGGGGAAGCAGATGGCGGGGCCCCGGGGTGCAGGTGCTCCCTGGGAGCAGGCCCTGAGGGGGAGGGAGGGGGGGCGAGGCCGGGAGGGGGAGCGAGGCCGCGAGGGGGAGGGAGGGGGAGGGCGGCCGTGAGGGGACTGAGGGCGGAGGGAGGCCGTGAGGGGGAGGGAGGGGGAGGGAGGCCGTGAGGAGGAGGGAGGCCGTGAGGGGGAGAGAGGGGGAGGGAGGCCGTGAGGGGGAGGGAGGCCGTGAGGAGGAGGGAGGGGGAGGGAGGCCGTGAGGGGGAGGGAGGGGGAGGGAGGCCGTGAGGGGGAGGGAGGCTGTGAGGAGGAGGGAGGGGGAGGGAGGCCGTGAGGGGGAGGGAGGCCGTGAGGGGGAGGGAGGGGGAGGGAGGCCGTGAGGGGGAGGGAGGCCGTGAGGGGGAGGGAGGCCGTGAGGGGGAGGGAGGGGAGGGAGGGGGAGGGAGGGGAGGGAGGGGAGGGAGGGGAGGGAGACCGTGAGGGGGAGGGAGGGGGAGGGAGGGGGAGGGAGGCCGAGAGGGGGAGGGAGGGGGAGGGAGGCCGTGAGGAGGAGGGAGGGGGAGGGAGGGGAGGGAGGGGAGCGAGGCCGGGTGCGGGGAAGCGGGTGCCCACCGGGCCTGTGGCGGCCCCTGAGGCGCAGAAGCCCGGCTCGCCGGCTGGGGACCCGACGTCGGGTGGCGGGGCCTGGTGTCAGCGCCGCGCTCAGGGTTGAGCGGAGGCCGCCTCGCGGGAGCGCGCCCTGGACCCCAGCGCCCGCGGCCCAGCGTCGCGCTCACGCCCCGGGCCTCCCCACACGTGGCGGAGGGGAGGGGCTCCGGCCGTGGGGGCGCGAGGGCGGCGCAGGGGCAGAGGCGGGGGCGGAGGCTGGGCCGTCCCGAGGACCGCGTGCGGGCGCCCTGAGTGGCCGGTCCGGGGCGCCGCCCAGCAGCTTCACGGCAGCGGTTTCCGGAGCAAACGGGGCCTACGCGTTACCCCCCACGTCTTCGCTGTCTGCGCCCCGGGGCGGAGGCGCCCCCGCGGGTCTGTGGGGTTTGCGCCCTGAATGGCGCTGGGAGTTTAAAATCCGACGTTTGTCCCGAAGTGTGTGAAACCTCCGGACCGAGCCGGATGGGGACAGTGACTCCGGGTCCGCTGGGAAAGTGGGAACGTCGGGCCGGTGGTGAGGAAACGCCTTGCTGGAGGCCGGGCCTCCAGGGACGTTCGGACTCCATCCACGGGACCTCGGGGGCCAGAGATTCCCTTTGTGTTTGCAGCTTTCCGTATTATTTACCTCGTCTATTTTATTATTTTTATTTATTTTTTACCTCGTCTATTTTAAAAAGAAAATGTCACAGTCAAAACATGAGGTTCAGGAGCAATGACATCAACTGTAAGCAAGTCTTGAACACGAGAACGTGATCCCTCTCCCTCTGTGGCTTCCCGTGTTTCACGCCCAGCGTGGGGCCAGCACCTCCATAATCTCGTCCCCTGATTTTTTTACCTTCGAGGTGGATTTCTGTCCTTTATCTAGAGGTCAGCGGGGTCAGCCGTGTGACCGGCTGGCTACTCCGGGAGGGCGACATCCTTCGTGCCCAGGAAGCCCAGCGCCAGGGCGCCTGGTGTGTTGGGATGGGGTCCCTTAGGTCAGAGACAGGCCCTCACAGACGGAGGCCACAATCACCTACGAGGCCATCATCTGCCCTGTTTCTCTCTGCCCCACTTGCTTCCAGAATTTTGCTGATACAAATATAGGAAGTGGAAAATAGGATGCCCTTTGCCCAGGAGGGAGCACCTTGAGGCCTGCCCCTGGTTGAGGGAGTGCAGCTGGGGCTCAACGCCGTGCATGTGCATGCCTCTGTGGTGAGCTCCCCCATCTCAGGGCTGTATCCCTGGGGTCGAGAGTGTGCACAGTCACAATGACATAGAGATGGGCCAGCGCAGGAGCCCCTGAGACTGAGAGTTCCCTGGGGTCTCATCTGCATGCTCTGGGGGTGACATGAGTGGGGCTGGGAGCCTCCAGGGCTGCCACAGAACCAGTGGGCCCTCAGCCGGCGGGTTGTCTTCTACCTACTGCAACAGCTGCGGTCACTGAGGCTGTGCTGCGACCAACAGTCTTGAGTAATTTGAAAATAAAAAAGCAAGTGTGGGTGCTGGATCTGCTGGAAAACAAAACACAAAAACAAGGATTCCACCTGCAGGTTAAAATAGAAGTTTTACGGTCACTTCAGGTCCTTTCATGGAAGTTCTTGAGGAGCTGCAGGGTGAAGACCAGCAGACCCGGGCCTGTGGGACCCCTTCATCTTCGGATGAGCGTGATCAGCAAATCTGCAGTCTGGACCGTTGACCCGCAGCCACATGAGGTGCAACTGTGGGGAAAACAAAATATGCCAAGACCTTTGTCATGATCTGAGGGGACTTGAGGGAAGAGGAGGGTGATTCCAGATGATCCTGAGACCTTGAGACCCTGGAGCTACGCTGAGGAGTGCTGATGGCGCCCGTTTCCAGAGTCATAACCCGGTGCACCAGGCACGCTTGCAAACCTGTGCTAAAGGGTTGGCACGGGGACAGATTCTGCACAGGTTCTATTTCCGTCCCACCTTGCTCACAAAACAAATGTCCCCCCGATGCCCGTGTCCACACTCCAGCGACTGACTCCTCTGCCCTCTGCCCAGAAGGTTCCACGTGGCCAGCACTCCTGTTCTCCTTTGAACAAGCTCACTATTTGGCTTTCTCTCTTTCCTCCAGGCCCTGTCTTTTGTAGACTCAAAACAGTTACCTTTCCACTCCCCTTACCAGAGCCATGAGGGGATCTTTCTTGGTTCTTTCCTGAAAGAATCTAGGGGATCCTGGGAGGGGGGGGGGCGGGAATCACAAAAGCTGAGGGTCTCCCTAAGCCGTCAGGAGCTATTTGCTATTTTCTATCAATTTGTCAAAATTACCCTTCAGATGTTCCCACCAGGTTGTGGCTCTAGTCGCTTCTGCTCCAGATGAGTACATCTTGGCCGTGAGCTCTACATTCTCCTGTGTCTTCAGATTTCAGGGCAGCCCTTCGCCCTGTAGCCTCAGTTCTCTGGCAGGTCCAGGAAAATTACTGATTTTCAGTTTGTGTCACTTTTTTCTGGTGGTTAGGAGAGGGGTGATAACTTCTCTTTACGTGTTAGTGCTGAAACCAGAAATCTATCCATAGCCTATTTTGAACACAGCAACCCATCAAATTCCTGGAATGTATAAGGCAGGTCAAGTTGCTCCTCTGCTTCCATCTTGTCTTTGAGTGAAAGCCAATGCCCTTGCACTGGCACATAAGGCTTCCATGGTCAGCACACACTCTTGTCTACTCATTAGCCACTTCTCTTCTCTTCCTTTTCCTATGACTCCTCCAGTCACCTTAGTCTTCTGCTGTCCCTTGGACATACCAGGAGGCTCCCACCTCAGGGCCTTCGCACTTGCCTGGAATGATTCTTTCCCCTAGATGTCCATTGTCCCTAAACAAAAGTCACAGGTACCTTGTGATGCCTTCCCTGCCCACCCTATTTAATCTAACAACCCCAGCTCTTCCATCCTCATTTCCTCATCCCTTCCCGGCCTTATTTCCATAGCACTTTGCACCATATGACATACTTCATACAGTATTTTTCTGATTTTTTATGTGTGTTGTCTCTCTCTCCTACTGGATATTAAGTTTCAGGAGAGCGGGGATTTTTGCTTGTTTTATTCCTTGTTTTATAGACCAGTGATATAATGAAGTTGTTAATTCAGGATTATCAGCTGTTGTTAAAACCATAAGTGAATGGACGGTGGTGAATGAAACACTTGTACCATGCCAAAGCAACACCCCACAAATTAGCTTCAGGTTGCAAAGGGAAGAATGTTAGCTATTAAATAGGGAAACCCAACTATCACAACTCGAATTCAGTGGTCTAGCTTAGTATTATTAATGGTGGGTCAACCAGATGTTCTCTGTTTTCTTGTGTTGCAAAATGAGATCGGTAACCTCACTTGTGAGTTATCTAGCCAGATATGCTTGACTTGAATCACTAGAACCTCTAGATGTAGTTCTTAGTTTATGAAGTAAGGAACAAGCTAAAATTCATCACGAAGAAACTGGACAAATTTAGAATGTGGTCTATCCTGTAAGACAAGAGTTCAGGATTGTTAAAATAATGGATCTGTTGTAAATGGAAGGAGACAGAGGAATAAAATAGGTGCGATATGAGCTTGGCTAGGCTAGGATTTGTGCAAATCAATCTTAAAAGGTATATTTAGGTCCATGAAGAGTATCTAAATTGTAGTATTAGGTGAGATGAACATTTTCTGAAATAAATATGATGAATGTGAACTGGAAAAATTAGCTTTCAAGGGGATATGTAGATTATGATCTCATTTTGGTAAAAAATATATATCATTTTACTGTTGGGTAAAATAGTTACAAATGGTATGTACAGCATATTAAAAAGAAATATACACATGCAGATTTAAAAAAATCAGACACTTAGCTCATAGATTTCTCTGAATTTTTGTTTCTGGATGAGAGGAAGGAAAATTGCTCTTGGGTACAAGTAAGAGAGGAGAGGGGATACACGGAGACCAGACTGCTTCATATTTCAAGATACAAATCTTCCACACGCGTAAAGGCAAAGTGTTTGTTGTGGTCGTTTGAATGGCTGTAGGCACAGAATAGTTTATAATTGTGTGCCTCTAAAGACTCAAAACTTCTGGATCTGTTTAATTCAGATTGACCCTCCTCTAATTAATATAAATTCATGAATTTTATTAAATTATAATCTAGCCCTATTTATACATTAAAGTAAGTATTTCAGAAAATCTGGAAATTTCTACTTTAATCTGGTTTTTAATTTATAGACTCTACCTTGAAAGACAGTCTCAATGATTTGATCTCAAAGTGGTAGACTCTAAAGATTTTCCTTTCTTCCCTCCTCCATTCCTGCCGTCGCCCCTCCCTCTCTGTTTTCCTCTCTTTCCTTCCTTCATCCCTTCTCTCCCTTCTGCCATCTTCATATTTTCTCTCTTTCTTCCCACCACCCACTAACACTGTATTCATTTCAGACTTTCTTTAAAGATTTTATGTATTTATTCACGAGAGAGAGAGAGAGAAAGAGAGAAAGAGAGAGAGAGAGAGAGGCAGAGACACAGGCAGAGGGAGAAGCAGGCTCCACGCGGGGAGCCCGATGCAGGACTCGGTCCCAGGACCCGGAGTCAGGACCTGAGCCCAAGGCAGATGCTCAACCACTGAGCCACCCAGGCACCCCATTTCAGATTTTGTTTTTAAAGAAAAAGCTTAAGGGTCTTTCCTAACAAAACTCTCTCATTTCGTTCTTATCTGTCCTTTTTCAGAGAAAGCCACTACTTTGTTTTGTTACTTTTCTTATCTGTATGATTTTGTACTTTTTATATAAATACAAACTGAATGTTTCATGGTTCACTAAAGCATAAATTACCATAAATTGCCTCTATAAACAATATGTCATATTTTTCATACTTTTGGACTTTATGTGTATTGTGCTATTCTAGAGTTTTACAGCTTTCTTATTTTGTCACCACTGTGGTTTTGAGATTTAACCATGTTTCTACAAGTAGGTAGATTTAGTCTGTTTCTTTTTAGCTGCTGCACAGGGTCTCACTTTATGAATATATCAAAATACATCCTTTAAAATTTTAAATATGTTTGAGTTCCCGTGGTTTTGTTTTTAGAAATAATGCTGAAATTAACATTTTTTATGTCTCCCTTGGATATATGCAGAGTTTCTCCAAGATACCCACACAGAATCAGAAATGCTACGTGTTAGGCAGCGTGTATCCTCAACTTTACTAGACAGTACTAAATTGTGTTCCAGAGTAGTTGTTCCAGTTCCATCAATTATATATGGGAATTCCTGTTGCAACACATCTGGCCAATAACAGGTATTTCTAGAATGTAAAAATTAGTCAATTTGGGGGCACCTCAGTTGGTTGAGCATCAAACTCTTGATTTCAGCTCAGGTCATGATCTCAGGGCTGAGATGGAGCGCTGCTTTGGGCTCCACATTCAGTGTGGAATCTGCTTGAGATTCTCTCTCCTTCCCCTTCTTGCATTCTCTTTCTCTCTCTAAAATAAATCAATTAAAATTTAAAACCTAGTCAATTTGATAAATGTGAAATGATATCTCATTGCTTTAATCTCGTTTTCCTTATTACTAGTCAGATTAAAAATCTTTTCATATGTTGCAAATATTTTCTCCTGTCTTGTTTTTTCGCTATTGGTGTTGTGTTTATTATAAAAAAAAAAGCTTGGTTTTAATATAGTATATTTGTTGATCTTTCATTGTGCCATTGTGCTTTTCTGTGTTTTATGTAAGAACTCCTTCCACACTTCAACATCATCTAGTGTCTGTTCTTTTCTCCTTTTTTAAGATTTTATTTTTAAGTAATCACTACATACAACATGGGGCTTGAACCCACAACCCTGAGATCAAGAGTTGCATGCTCCATCAACTGAGCCAGCAGGTGTGCCTCCTTTATTTCCTTCTAAAATGCTTAAGTTTTGCTTTTTCTGGAATATTTTGTTGAAGATTTTATTTATTTATTTGTGAGAGAGAGCATGAGGGAGAGGAAGAGGCAGCTTCACCACTGAGCAGAGAGCTCAATCCCAGGGGCTCCATCCCAGGACCCCAAGATCATGACCTGAGCTGAAGGCAGATGCTTAACCAGCTGAGCCACCCAAGCACCCCTAATCTTCCTGGAATATTTTTAATGTTTACAAAGTAAGGAATCACATGGATATCTTATTTCCCAATCACCACTAATTTATTAGCTCTTTCTTCCTCCACTGTAATCCCACCTCTGTCATATATCGAGTATCCACACATGTGGTTGTGTTCCACTTCTACTGAGCTATTTGTCTCTCACACTCTCTCATTTCTCTGACTTATGAATGGGATCATTTTTTTGTATTACATTGTCTAATAAGTTATTCTTGGTATATACAGTTACCAGTTTTTGTATGATGAGCTCATATTTGCCAGTCTTGCTGAATCTTTCATTAATGGTATGTTTCTGACTTGAATTAAAGAGGCCTAGTTCCTACTCTCAGTTTTATCATTAACAAGTTCTGTGACCTTGAGAAACTTACTAGTGTCACCAAATCTCAATGTTCTCTTTGGAAAGGGGCAGGTCATAATTATCTAATTCATGAGTTGGGTTGTTGTGAAGGGTAAGAAAATAGATGTAGATAGCCCGACATTAAGTAGAGACCCCAAAAATGCTAGGTTCTTGTAAGAATCTTATTGTCTGGCAAAGAGTCTGATAATTAGTAGATGTGTAATAAGGCTAATGAAATTAAAATTTACACACACACACACACACACACACACACACTGAAGACCCTTCTTGCCCTCCAAAGCTCCAGGTTACACAGGTTACTAGGACATTTCTTTAGTTAGGATGTCACAAGCTTCACTGTTTTTTTTCTTTCTTGAATAAGAACATACTATCCATTTTATTAAAGAAATACAAAATATTAGGCTATGGGAAACTATTCTGGGGGAGATAACCACTGGAAGGACACAAAGTTATCTCTTGGTTTCAGGTAAGATGCATGTGCTTTATGTGATTCATTAGAGATCTTAAAGCTGTCAGGGGAAAAATGGCCATTACAATTATGTGACTTTAAAGTATTTTCCAAAAGAGCCATATCTGTCATCAGTTATGAAAGCTGACCAAATGTGCATGATGACAGACAGACAGCTGGTTCTCATTCATATTAAGTTCCTCTCAAGCAAAAGGAATGCTAAGGCAATCTGGCCTCATATTATGTTGATTCCAAAGTAATTACATTTGTTATTTCCTGGCGATGCAGTAAATCAAGCTGTGGCAAGTAGGTGGATATTTCACAGAAGTAATTTCGGAGACCATTAAATACGATCACGTGGTGTGTTGAACCCTCTTCTGCCTCAAGACAAATATTGTCCAGTGCAGGTGTGGGGGAAGGGAGAGAGTGAGAAACAAACTTATTTCCTTGAAAAGATGGGAAATGCAGGGTTTTCTACATGCAGAGCAAAATTTGTAAGAAACAAAGGGGTTCAGTGAAGGCATGTGTGGTCAAAGGAATGGACAGACTGCCCCTGTGCGAGAGATTTGCTATCTCTCTGTTCTCACTCCAGAAGCTGCCAAGTCCAGCTGCTTCCCAGGCAGTCATGTGCCTCCCCCAAACACACCTGCTATCCCAGCACTTTACTCTGGGGTAGGCCGGCCATTCATGAATGTCTACAGCACAAGGGTTTATGACCCTTCTGATTTCATTATAGTTAGAAACTCTGTAGAGCTTACTCCCATTCACATAAAGGCCAAATGCTTTTAGAATCCTTTAATAAACCGATGGCCTAAAGGCTAAATTCAGGAGGGAATCTAATATAGGCACTAAAGGATCATTTTGTTGTCTAAAAAGACTCCGTTCAAAAAATGGACATAATTCTTCTTTTAGCCTGTGATCTGACCTCGCTTTGATACCAGCTTCCTAAAGTGTTATCAAAATGCAAGAATAAAGAAAACAAAGCTGAATTTGACTTTAAAGGGCATCCTCGCCTGACAGATTTGCCTAGAAGTAAAATTAAAACTCACTGACTCTAACATTTGTTCCTGTAGACATCAGAGATTTAGTTATCAATTGCTCAATGCATTTTAAAGAATCGGAGAATGAAAAATCTGGAATGCTTTAGAGGAACACTGCCTGGAGGCCTTAGGAAAAGATGACCTCTGGAAGACCTACCCAGCTCTGCGCCATTCCTTGGGAGAGCACACAAAATGGATCCGTGTGTACAGCGGCAGAGGAAGGCATGGCTCTTGACCCATTAAGGGGAGGTTAGTTTCAGCTGCCATGAAATAATTCAACCCAGTGGTGCAGACTTTTCACTTTGAAACTCTTCAGAGAAATCGGGTCTTTCTCAGTGTTTCCCATCTTTGTTTAACTTGGCCAGTGTTTGTCAGTTATTTAGCTTATAGCCCATTGAATTTCATTCAGGGAATCTGGAATCAGAAGTGACATAAACATATGGGGGCATGGAGAAGAGGGAGAGAGGGAGAGAGGGAGAGAGGGAGAGAGGGAGAGAGGGAATGAGAATTACCAGTCAAACAGGGAAAAAAGACTTTTTTTTTTTTTTTGCTTAATTTTGTTTCTTTCTCTCCAGATTAATTTACTTCATCTACATATTATATTTCAAAAATGGCCAGGGACAGCTTATTTTAAGGGAAGTGGGTTTGGGTTCCTTATTTAGGGGAACATTTGCAATTCCAGAATATTCACTAGGTAAAATTAGTTTTTTTAAAGTAAGATTTATTTTGTAAATGGAAAGAAAAATAAATGAATATCTGTGTATAATGCATACAGTGTATTGTATATACACATAAGATAATATTTGTATCACCCTTAGCAGATCCACAATACAGATAGTATAGAAAGTTCTGAGAAAAGCAGAATAGAGGAGCCCACACAAAATGGTATGGAATTGTGGGTGAGAAATAGTCACTATATGTTTATTTATTTATTCTTTTCTTTCCTCTACTTCGTATGAAGATGTCACAGACATCTCAATCTACAATGGGGGTGCTAGCATTCTGCTCTGTGGGGCCCACAATGCCGGCCATGCCTAGGCTGGGTTTTATGTGCTCATTCCCCCCATCTGGGGAGCACCACACTGCAGCAGGAGCCTCAGCTGCATGGGGATCCAGATTCTCCTGCTAGTTTTCCCACTAACCATCTGCGTGCCCTGGGAGACCTCACTTCATCCCTTAGCCCCTCGTTTCTGCACTTAACTTGATACAAGGTGGATTTGCAGTACAGTTTCATTAATTAATTAATGAGTATGGATTTGACCCGGAACTTGGAGACTTAAGGCTCCCCCTGTCCCATTCAATAGTTCTGGTCACCATTTTTCACTCAGAAAAATCAATGGATTTTTACTGCATTGGCTGACAAGATGGCATATCAACTAGCAAACTTAGCATTTCTAGATATGTCAAGAAAGGTGCACTTGAATATTATTAAGAAATTCCTGAAATTGTTTGTTTCAGCCTTGGGGTTTTAAGCTATGCTGATTTTGCATACTTTTCAAAATGATTTAAAATAATTGCACCCCTTCGTCTAGCATGATGTAACCTTCCTCCAAAGCACATGGCTCAGGGAGCACAGCATAAGTTAGATGTCGGGTCCATTCGCCCTCCTCAGCCAGGAAACACCACTGTGTAGCACACTGTGAAACAATATGTGGGGGCCCAGGAGGTATCGTGTATATGACAATTCCAAGGCATGTGTAAACCTTACACTACCTGGGAAGCGGTCATGTCCCCTTCCAATCACTGATAGGTACAGTTTGACTTAAAAGCAGAGGTATTGGGCAGCCCAGGTGGCTCAGTGGTTTAGCGCTGCCTTCAGCCCAGGTCATGATCCTGGAGACCCGGGATTGAGTCCCACGTCGGGCTCCCTGCATGGAGCCTGCTTCTCCCTCTGCCTGGGTCTCTGCCTCTCTTTCTCTCTGCTCTCTCTGTCTCTCATGAATAAATAAATAAAATCTTAAAAAAAAATCAGAGATCTCCAGAGTAAGGAACTGTAAAGGGAGCATAAGATGATCTATGAGTATGCCAAAGGATTATAATAAAAATTTAATTTACATTAACCTTAAAAAATTAAACTTCACCAATTTTCTGGTGATTTTGTGTGTATGTATTAAAAAAATAAAATATGACATTTACATTTTACCTATTTTTAAATACAATTCACTGGCAATAAGTATGTTCACAGTATTAGGCAACCATCACTACTATCTATTTCTAAAACTTCTGCAGTATCCCAGACAGAAACTCTGTACCCATTAAACAATAATTCCCCGTTCCCTCTTCCCCTTCGCTCATGGTAACTTCTATTCTACTTTCTATCTCTACAAATTTGTCTATCAGTGTCCATATTGTCTCATATGAATGGAATCATATATTTATCCTTTCTTGTGTAGCTATTTCAGTTAGCTTAGTGTTTTCATAGTTCATCCATGATCAGAATTTTACTCCTTTGAGGCTGAATGGTATTCCATTGTATGGGTTTACCACATTGGCTTATTTATTCATCTGTTGAAGGACATTTGGGTTGTTTTTACCTATTGGCTATTGTGAATAATGCTGCTATGAACACTGGCATTCAGGTATCTGTTTTAGTCCCTGTTTTCAATTCATTGGGGTATAGACCTAGAATTAGAATCCCGGATCATATGATAATTTTATGTTTAACTCTTCAAGGAACCACCAAACTCTCTCCACAGTGACTGTACCACTTTCCATAACCACTAACAGAGCATGAATTTCCAGCATCTCTACATTGTCAATGCAGGTTATTTATTTTATTCTTTACAGCAGCTAGCCTAATGGGTGTGAAGTATTGATTGGCATTTTCCTGATGATTAGTGATGTTGAGAACTTTTTCATGTGCTCATTGGCCATTTGTATATCTTCTTCAGAGAAATGTCCACCTGAGTCCTTTGCCCACTTTTTAATTGGGCTGCTCATTTTTTTGTTGTGGAATGATAAGAATGTTATGTATTCTGGACATTAATTCCTTATCAGATGTATGATATGAAAATATTTACTCCTATTCCATGAATTATCCATTCACTTTGTTGGTCGTGTCCTTCAATGTACCAGAGGTTTTAAAACTTTGATAAAGTGGGACACCTGGGGGGCTCAGTGGTTAAAGCCTGCCTTTGGCTCAGGTCGTGATCCCAAGATCCTGGGATCGAGTCGCACATCGGGCTCCCCGCAGGGAGCCTGCTTCTCCTTCTGCTTATCTCTTCCTCTCTCTCTGTGTCTCTCATGAATAAATAAAATCTTAAAAAAAAACAACTTTGATAAAGTCCAATTTATCTGTTTTTTGTTATTCTTTGTACAACTAAATATATTCATTACCGGTGATGTCTTATCCACCACATGACCATTTGTCACCCGGTGTAGAAGCTATTTTGTAGGTAGGATGGGAGTTTGATATCATGAAGAATTGGTAGTGGTAGCTTCATGCGATTGGTTATTACCAGTGTAGTGTAGTACCTTGTAATTCAAGTGTTTCCAGAAGTGGATGTTTGGGTCATATTTTTATGTTATTTATATATTTTTATTTTTGTATTTTTATTTATCTATTTGCTAAATTAACATTCACAATTGTGGAACCAAATCATAAATAAAATATTTTACAGAAAATTCAAGTGCAAGATAAAAATAATAATGTAAGCTGAAGGCAATAATAAGACCATAGCAGAGTTGACACTTCTACTCTGTAGCAGCTCTTTATCAGCCACATTAAGAGGATCTAACAAGAAGTCAGTAAAAATTAACAAATATCAATGCAACTATTTTAAAATATGTATTTAACTGAACTATGGTTAACCGCATATCAAAGTAAGCATACCTTGTGTGTTAGGGTATTAGTCGATGTATGGACATATGAAAATTTGTAAGATACTTATAAATATTTAATTTATTATATCATTTTAAATACATTTTAAAAACTATTGCATCTAGAACATATTTTTAGGGTAGGTTAATACCATACATGTACATAAATTTTTATATAACCAACATTTACTGGGGATGCATCCTCCAATTTTTCTCATTGATATGGGTATTTTAAAAAGTTTAGGGTCCACTGAAATGCATAAAAAGGAGTAAACTTACAGATATATTTATCTATCAACTTTGTCATATGGAAAACTGGCACATTTTTATGCCTAGAATTTCCTCTCATTTAAAAAATGTAACGTTGACTTGATTCCAGTCTGTTTGGCAAGAGTTCCCTGGTGGATCACTGCAAAGGCAACAAAGCATTAGCACATTTGGCTTTATTATTTATGTGACAACAAGTGTGCTTTTTTCGTTTGTGTCTATACAGAGTCTGTGTATATATAGTTGAGTAATCCTTGGGACAAAACACTTGTAACCCCAGGAGACTGATCTGATTCCCGAAGAAAATACCACAGCTGAGTTGTGCGATGAAAGCCATGCTGGACCTGCGTTGTGTTAATAGAGAAGCTAATTTTCTCAACTGCAAACTGTGGATAATCCTTCACGTTGAATCTGGGGTTCTCATTGTACCATTCTATTATCCAAGCTCATAGATTTGCTAGGGTCCTTATTTACCCAGACATGCTCCCACTGTTTACCCTTCTGCCCATTTCACTGCTCATTAGCACATCCATCCAAGTGAACCAGGGCAGGGACAGAAATTTTATTTGGTGGCTTTATTCCCTTGTTGTTTACATTGGCATGAAAGTTTTGGGTTATACATGAATCTTCTTTATCCATATGGATCTTGACTTCACAGCCATGGATAATCAACTGCCAATCAAACCTACTTTCAAAACATCCATCTTAAAACTAAGACAAGCTTTTCTGATCATGCTTTAGATGATCATAGTTGTAAAGCTGCTTATGAGAAAACCTGGAATTTTGATGTGACTTTATAATAAACTTATGCACTAGAAGGGCAGCAAAGCCAGGCTAGATACTGAAAATTTTTATACTTGAAACGACCTGAAGTTAATCGAGAAAAAAAGTATTCAGCTTGTAGTTATGCCCCTCACTTAAAACCTGCAGGTTGGGGGCCCCTGGGTGGCTCAGTCAGTTAAGCATCTCACTCTTGATTTTGGCTTAGGTCATGATCTTAGGGTCATGAGATCGAGCCCTATCTGACTCTGTGCTGGGTGTGGAGATTCTCTTTTTGGCCCCTCAAGCCCCAGCTCATACTCTTTCTTCTCTGAAAAAAAAAAAAAAAGAATCACGGAGTTAGAAGGGAACCTCAAGAGCACCATATCATCTTTCCTCCTCTCTGAAACTTATAGTATATAAGGGAGTATTAACTCTCTTAACACAGGATTTCCCTGTATAACTTCCTTGAGAGACATCCTTTTTGTCCATTTCAGAGGATAATTTCTGGACTGTTTGAGGTGATGGGGAGCTTTCTACCTTCTAAAGTGGATCACCAGCACCTTAAATTGTTCAAGTCCAGATTTGATCTTCAGTTGGCTGACCCCTTCCCTTATCACATCTATCTATGGCTTTCTTACTCTTTAGTCCCAAGGAATCTGTTCTTTGGCTTTGCTTAACCTCTAGGTCGATCGTCTTTTCATTTTTCTCTAGTCTATGAGGCATATTTGTCTTCATATGCTTCTCTGCTTAGTCAGGATCCCACAGTCCTTCACCTCAGCTTCTCTCTTAACAACTAGTTCCACTTCCCTGGTTTCTTTTCTGAGTGTAATCCTGCAACTGGCCACGTTCAGTCCCATTGAATCATCAGACCCTGGCTATCAGAGAAACCTGTCCACTTAGAGGCCCAAATAAGAAAGGGCTCTTCTGCCCAACAGCAGCCCAGCTCTGTGTCTTCATGCCCCTAGAACCCCCAGCACATCTATGAGACCTTTGTCAAGTTGTGACATTTTTCAAAGGTACAACCGCTCTCCGAGTAGCATCAACAGATCTTACTCACTCCAATCTGCTGGTGGTTTTTGGGATGGGATGCAGTACCTGCTCAAACTGGGTAGTGGGAAAGGAGGAGTGGAGTTATGAGTGGGCCAATAAAGGCGGTAGGACATTTAAATAAAATATAAACTGAGTCATTCTGAGACTTTTTATAGAATGTAGGTCACCAAATAGAGAGACTGTATTTCTTATCTATCTAAATTACAAAAAAGGTGACCAGACTCTGATCAAGAGTGATAACGTGTCAGAAAACGTCCAGGATAAATAGCCACCCACGACACCGGCTCCACATCCTGCATCAAATCATTTTTGTTTAACCTAAAAGAAGGAGAGAGACAAGAGAATGCTTGAACAGAACACTGGAGCTAGGAAGTAAATCTTCCCCAGTCATAACCAAACTGGGTTTCTTAGTTTCCTGCTTAGAAAATAGGCGCTGAGTCAGGAATCTGGGTTTCCCAAGGCAGAGCATCCTTAATGAATGTTTAGTATATTTTTGACACAGACCAGACTCCTGAACTTTCCCAGCGGAGGGCTAAGCTTGTGCTGTTGTTGACAAAAATGTCTTTCAAATGGCTCGTGAACAGGGACAACCCGGACTCTGCACCGGGCCGGCAGTCTGCTCCCTCTCACCCTGCACCAGGGCGTCTGCACCCTGCATGGTATTGCCTGCACGGCACAACATCTCTACCTCAGCCAAGAGGTTGTTCAGGTTTCTCCTGTTCAGGTTTCCCGTAGAAGCTGTTCTAATCCTTCAATATTTTGCAGTTTGATGACTCAGCTACACTCACTCTATGCTCAACAGGTAATCATGCTTCCTACTTCACGGGAAATAGAGGGCATCACTGCTTAGCTAAGAACAAGTCATAAGAATTGCATCTCTTATTGCAGTAGTCCCTCCCTTATGTGCAGGGGACATGTTTCAAGACCCCAAGTGGATGGTCCCTGGAGCCTTGGATAGGATAGTATCAGACCCTACATATACTATGTTTTTTCCTTTACATACATACCTGTGGTAAAGTTTATAAGTTTGGCACAGTAAAAAATTAACAACCATAACCAATAATAAAATAGAAAAATTACAACAATACACTAATAAGAGTGATGCTAACATGGCCTATTTCTCTCTCTCTCAGAATGTTTTATTGGACTGTACTCATCCTTCTTCTGGTGATGGGAGATGAGAAAGTGCCTATGTGGGGAGAAGTGAGCTGAATGATGTCGGAGCTATGACATAGCATCGGGCTTCTACTGACCTTTGGACCATATTATTTGCTTTCAGATGCAGTCAGTCGACCCCTGGTAACTGAAGCCACGGAAAGTGAAACCAGACATAAGAAAGGCTGCCTGTACCAGGTAGCGCTTTTATTGTTTTTCCAAGTGGTCTCATTAATATTAACATCACCTTTGTGTAGACTTACTCTTCCCTCCTTTCAAGACACTATGAAGCCTTGGAGAGTTCAAATCTAGGTCTGAGGAGCCACTAAGCCTCTGCTCTTTAAAAAAAAAAAAATTTTTTTTAAGATGTACTTGTTTTAGAGAGAAAGTGGGTGGGGAGCTAGGAAGGGGCAGAGAGAGAGGGAGAGAAGCAGATTCCCTGTTGAGTGTGGAGCCTGACCTGGGGCTTGATCCCATGACCCTGAAATCAGGACCTGAGCCGAAATCAAGAGTCAGATGCTCAACCAAAGGAGCCACCAAGATGCTCCACCTCTGCCCTTTTAATTACTTCATGCTTTCTCTAGAAAACAGAACAGACTGAAACAAAAACTAATCCAAACCCAACCTTTTTTTCTGATCTGCTTTAGCTATCTTTTAATGTAGACAAAGATCTTAAAGTTTGGAGATCTTTTGACAAAGTAAAAGCTGAATAGAGATTGCATTCACGGGTGCCTGGGTGGCTTGGTCGGTTAAGCGTCCGACTTGATTTCAGGTCAGGTTATGATCTCAGGGTTGTTCAGGCTCTGCGCTGAGCATGGCGTCTGCTTGAGGTCCTCTCCATCTGCCTCTCCCCCTCCCTCTCTCTGTCTCTCAAATAACTAAATAAAATCTTTAAAAAAGAGAAATTGCATTCAAATGTGAGCCCTTGATAGGAATGTATTTCCGTACAGATTGTAATGAGGGGGGGAGCGTGAGGGTGAGGCGCTGGTTGAGGACAGAGTGGGTTGAGGGTGAGCCTGCGGGACAGCTTCAGCATGTGAAAGGAAGAAACTTGGGAAAACCAAATGCAAACATTAAGTGGTTCTCAGCGTTACCTACTCTTGGCCGCCTCTGTCAGTGTGCGTGACTACTTCGGCAAGAAGAAATAACCAAGGCATTGCCTCTAAAAAAGAGCAATGGCTGGAAAGTTAAGGGAGTGATTTAGGTTAAAGGTCATCGATTAAAGATTACCTCCGTTTGTCTGAAGGTAGTCTCAATCGGTGTCTGCCCAAGTGTTAGCCAAGACTTCATTATGGTGAAAAAGAACCATCAAAATATTCATTGGTGAAGCATGGTGGTAACCCAGGGGGATAAGCTCTCAGCTCATGGATGGCAGCGTGACCAGATTTAAGGACAACATTGTTTGTTTTCCGGAGGAAACATTCCACTCACTTCCTCCCTTTTTTTTTTTTTTTAACTTAACAAATTGTGGAACCACTCATTCTCTAGAGGTTCAAGTAAGAAAAACAAATTGTATTTAAATGAACATTTGGTATTTGGTTCAGCAAACTAATGTGACCTGGAGTCATCCTAAAGACTTTTTTTTTTTTTTTTTTTTTTAGCAGAAGGAGTCTCTTTCTGTGGCCCAGACACAGGTCCAAGTTCTTATTCGGCTCTGGACTTAAATTGAGTAACTCCTTATTGAAAGTAGACTGCTTGGCTGTGTGTCTCCTGGAATTGATCTCCTCCAGGACATAAATGTTCTCAGCTAATGAGACGCCTTCTTGTTATTGCTTATAAAGTCACTAATAATTTTCTGAGAGTCTGTATAAAATTTATGTTCAGTGCGTATCCTCCCATACAAACCTGAGTAGCTGTTTTCCCATTAAGGCAAACTCATTGCTAATGTATTTCAGTAGAAGTTTTATTCCAAAGGGTTTCTCTGGCCATTGGAAATATTTTTTCATAATTTTATATAAGCCAATTGGTTATTGATAGGCTTGTTTATAGATTATTCCACTGTTTATAACTCTGATTAGGAAATGCATAGGATCAATTGGGTTTTTTTTTTTTAAGATTTAATTTATTTATTCCTGAGAGACAGAGGGAGAGACACAGGCAGAGGGAGAAGCAGTCTCCATGCAGAGCCCAATGGTGGGACTCGATCCCCGGACCCCAGGGTCACACCCTGAACCTAAGGCAGGCGCTCAACCCCTGAGCCCCCAGGTGCCCTTAAAATCAATTGTTAAGGAAGTGTGATTCAGTAACACAGCTCTTTGAGGAGTATGCGAGTGAGACCTGGAGGCCTCATAGAGGTGTGACTCCCCTGCAGTCTGTCACTAAGTATCTGTTCTTCTCTGTGTAAACTGTTCATCCTGGCCTTTCTGAAGCAAGAACCAAAGTTGAGGGGAAGAGAACCGATTCGGAGTTAACTCTGTATCCAGGGAACAAGCTTAAGCTAATTGTTCCACCAGGGGTTTGAATCCATGACCTTGATCAATTGAGCTAAGTTATAGGAGGAAACCTATGAGAGAAACCTGATGTCAGGTCTAAGGAACTACATGGTTTCAGGTCACCCCAGCATCAGCGTTTCAGTTGTCACTATTAACTCAAGGAATTTTGGAAACCATGTTTTTAGGAACATTTTTTGATATGCCTTACAAAGCTAGAAAATTCTTCGCCTCCAACAGTGTAGATATGGTGCCGTGACAAACTCACAGGGAATGATAATAATCTCTGGACTTACTGGGGTTACGATGGGCATTTTCAAAGCAGAAAGATTTCTTTTCTACTATATGTGTCACAATGAGAAAAAGCCATAAGGTACTAGAACTATTATTGCTATCATCATTCACTTCCAGAGGGAAAATGAGAATTGACTTGACTTCCTTTTTTTAAATGTTTTTTTAAAATTTTTTAAAATTTATTTATGATAGTCACAGAGAGAGAGAGAGAGAGAGAGAGAGAGAGAGAAGCAGAGACACAGGCAGAGGGAGAAGCAGGCTCCATGCACCAGGAGCCCGATGTGGGATTCGATCCCGGGTCTCCAGGATCGCGCCCTGGGCCAAAGGCAGGTGCCAAACCATTGCACCACTCAGGGATCCCATTGACTTGACTTCCTATTGGCTCATAATCCTGGGCATGAGGGAACTGTGTCATTCATTCATTCATTCATTCATTCATTCATTCATTCATTCTTCCTCTTCTTCTTCTTCTTTTTTTTTAAGATTTAATATATTTATTTGAGAGAGAAACAGAGATAGTGAAAGCATGAGTGGGGAGGAGAGGGAAGCAGGCTCCCAGCTGAGCAGGGAGCCTGATACGGCACTCGATTCCCAGGTCCCTGGGATCATGACCTGAACTGAGGGCAAATGCTTAACTGACTGAGCCCTCATTCTTTTAATCAAAGATATTCATTGAGCTTCTTTTTGGTGGCAAGAATTGTCATAGGCAGTGACAATGCAGAGATGACCAAGAAGACCAAGACCAAGATGGACAAGGCCTGGTTCCCATAGAGCCTGTATTATAGCAGGAACATAGTGAAGCAAGTACATGAGCAAGAATTGATCACCACATGCTGATAGTACCTGACCCCAAGTTCTCATGATGAGATTTTCTCAAACTTCAAAAATATGCTCTCCTGGAGTCACAAATTGTTGAAAATTATAGATAAGTTTCAGTGGATGTGGTCTATTGGATGGAATGAGATGAAAGATCAAATATGAAGCATTTTTGCAGTTTCCATTAAAAGTCTGGCTTTGAAATCACACACACATTCAAATCCTACCTCCTCCACTTGTTAGTATTGGGAACTCGGGAAAGTTTTTTAATCTTTCTGAGTGTCAGCTTGCTGGTCTGTACAAATGATACAGGTTTGGTGTACTTTGGTATGAAGTAAAACACGTGTCACTTAGCAGATACTCAAGAAATATCATTCCTTCCTTCCAGTGAAAAAGGACGGCGTTCCTTCTTACAACAACCAGGTGTGACTTATTTTGACCGTTAGGTATAAGCAAATTCAGAAATACAGTAAAGAATTTGAACT
This sequence comes from Vulpes lagopus, assembly GCF_018345385.1. NCBI lineage: Eukaryota > Metazoa > Chordata > Mammalia > Carnivora > Canidae > Vulpes > Vulpes lagopus. The sequence continues at coordinate 32,165,604 of NC_054847.1, read as the reverse complement.
ATGTTGCTTTGCAGAATGATTTTATTAAAATACATATAGTTCCCTCAAGAGCGTTGTTGCCCTTACCTGTAAAGGCAGTTCCATTATAACCCTGCTTTTCAAGATAAAATGAACATTTGCTAAATCATATTTAACTTTTCACTAGTGATTTACAACAGTCTTTATCTGAAGATACTTTTCTTCCAACTTTCCAGAGTTGAGGAACAGAGCAGACAATAGGTTAAGGGGAGAACTGCATGTTTGACTTAAAATTTTTCATCTCTCTGCTCTGATCTAAGCATTCCTTCTCCAGGTAGAGGTTTGGCATTTTAAAAGCAAAAGAATCAAGTTTCTTGGCACTCTGTGGCCTGAAACATTTATCAAAATAAACCCCAGGAGCTGGGCCCTGCACCAGCCTTTGGAGATTAGAAGAATGCTGTGCATGTGGCCAGGGGTGTGAGAGAGGGGAGATGATTGCCCCTGAGGGAACTGGTTTCTGGAGGCTTCTGTGCTCCAGCCCGGCTGTCTCTCTATTAGTAACAAAGACTAGCTTTCCTCAGCCCTAGGCATCTGGCTTCGTTCCCAGATGCTGCTCTGAGGCCAGAAAATATCTGGGTGTTTTAGATTCAGTAATACTTGGTATAGTAAGAAAGGTGATAGTAATAAAAATTACATTAGTTATTATAAGTATTACATACTTAATATTTATAAATCTATAAATGCACATAGTATATATGATAATTGCATTAAATAACATATAACAATAAGCGTTGTTATTACAGAAATAACGATATTTTGGTATACTTACCGAGAATTTCACACACATCACCTCTTTGAAACTCAGACCCAAATATTTTGTTTTATTTTTAAAAATGTTTTTTAAAGATTTATTATTTTATTTTTTGTTATTTATTTTTTTAAGATTATTTATTTATTTATTCATGAGAGACACACAGAGAGAGGCAGAGACACGGGCAGAGGGAGAAGCAGGCTCCCCAGACCCGGGACCTCTACCTGAGCCAAAGGCGGGCGCTCAACCACTGAGCCACCCAGGTGCTCCTCTTTATTATTTTAGAGAGACGGCAGAAGTGAGAGAGAGCATGCGGGGGTGGGATGGGAGGGGGCAGAGGGGGAGTCTTAAGGGGACTCTGCACTGAGCACAAAAGCTGACCTGGACCTGGATCTTATAACCCTGAGTGCATGACCTGAGCCGGAATCAAGAGTTGATGCTTAACTCACTGAGCCACCCAGGCGCCCCGCAACCCAAATATTTTGATTTAGGTGCTATTATTTCCTCATTTCACAGAAGGGGAAACCCAGATGCAGTTCAGTGAAATAACTTCTCCCAAGTCACCTAGCAGGTAAATGAAGATGGGGACCGAGGCTGTACAAGTCGTCTCTCACCCCCCTGGGCACATCTACAGTCAACTTCCTTTTCTGTTAGTGACCCCCGGACTTAGGTAGCAGCAGCGTTGAAATGTAAATATCAGCAACATAATCTGTCGTGATCAATGACATTAGAAGAGCAACGCGGGCCTTCCCCGAAGAAATACAGAGAACACACATTTCCTCTCCATCCTAGCTAATGCTGTGCACTTGGGATGGTGCTCTAATTTAATTAGCAAAGACAGTAAATCAGTTGAGGAAAAAGGAGGAAGCACTTGTGATCTGGAGAGACAATTTATATCTTTGGTTTGTAAAAGTCCAAAGAGCTTGTGTTTTCTTTTCCCTTCTTGATGTCAATTCTTATGTTAGTCCTTGTTTTTGCATCTGCAAGTAAATGACCCAATGACTAGTTTTCTTTTGTGCTCATGGACCTAAAGCCCAGATGGCTTCAGACATAACCTTCTTACCCTTTGCACGTTTTTTTGGCCAATCACTGAGCTCAATTCTGAGGGAGTCTTTCAGGCTCATTTGCTACCAGAACCTGAGGTGAGAGTTTACACCTTCTGGTTTTTGTTTACAAAGGTTGCTTTCATCCAAAATAGCGTTCCGTGTTCTAGAAAAACTAAGATGTGTCATTGCTCACTTTGAAGGACCCATATTAGGCTGACATTTTCCCTGAGGTCCCATGCGCTGGATGAATTGTCAAAATTCTAACATTGCAGGTCCACCAACTTGGCAGCTTCTTTCAAAAAGGTCAGCTGAAACACAAAAGTCCAGTTTTTGAGAAAGCAGGACCATGAGGCACTTTGACCACGAGGATAAACAAATACCCATTAGACACCCTTTTTTGGTTTCACGTTATTTTCTTCTGGTGATTTTAATGCATCTCCACACGTGCTGTGAATCGGAAACTGTTTGGGAATCCAAAGTGCAGACTGACTTACTGGCTTCGTATTTTGGAATACTCAAGTTAATTCAGAGCTCTCCAGCCAGCCCCACTGACCAGGACATCTGTAAATTTGTTTTCATGTGATATTCGTCGGGGAAAGGAGACTAAAGGCTGGTGGAAAGAATGGAAAGGAGAAATAAGCGTGAATCCTGCCTTCTTGCCACAATGTTTAGCTCAAAGAGCCTGAATAACTCATTTATTCACCTAACAAATATCATGAACACTTACTATGGTCAGAGCACCATGTGGGGAGATGCTAGTGGTGGAGATACACCAATAATTACAATAAAGTGTGGCGAATGGCACAATGGGGGTAGGAGGCTTTCTTGTAATATTTGAAGGATTTGGTTTGGTCACATGATTCAATTTATCGTCTGTGTTTTCAAAGGAAGAAATTAAAAATAATGTTTAGAGATATGAAATTCTGCCTTCAGCTGGGTTATAATAATAGTGCAAGTGTGCACTCTGCAAAGTAGTGAACTTCTTGTCACTGGTACTAATCAAATAAAGGCCTGTCATTCAAGAGATTTCTGCTTGGGAAAAACCATTGGAGCTGATATTTGTGAGGCTTCCAACCTAGAGATGGTGCAATTTTGTGAGTTAAGTGTTTCCTTTGAGTAGTTCCTGGTCTCATGAGAAGACCATGGCCTGAAGCCCACACATATTGGCAGTTTATAAGCGGGAACAAAGGGCAGTAAAACAGGTGAGAAGACCCCTGACTTTTCCATGTAGTATGCCCTGTATTACCTCGGTTTTGAGCAATTGAGTCCAATGGTTACTTACTGTAACTGGAATTTCCCTAGAGACAACAAACCAGGGCCTTTCCCATTATAATAAAGAGAAGGTAATACGTTTTATTTCGAAATATAAGTGTTTTAAAATGAGCTCTATTTTTCCGAGTTTCTTTGGCATTATTTCTTTAAATAGCATTCTTCCTTTCTTATTTTACACGTAGAGCCTGAAAGTAATCATGGTCTTTCCCAGTCACAAAATCTCAGCTCCTTTGAGATTGAATAAAGTTTAAAAAAAACAACAACAACAAAAAACCCCACAGGTGCTTATGAACACAGGTTTGCTAGTATATGCATATGTGAAACCCATGTTTGCAACAGATAAAGGGGTAACCTTTGATGCTAATTCAGGTAATTACTAAGCGTTCTTTACATTAAAATGTTTTTCCTACTGACAAAGCACCTTGGCTTTTAATCAGAGTTTCAGTCCCACAGAGCAACTAAGATGTATCTGATAAATATTCTGGAAAACCAAACTTCTGGGAATCATGAACCTTCCCTGTATTCATTATTTTTGTTGTTATTATTTTCTTAATAATAGATTTTTGGTTATTTTTTTCTAGTAACTCTGTCATTCTGCTTTTATTTTTTATTTTTTTTCATTCTGCTTTTATTAATAGATTTTAATTATTGATAATGGCAGAAGTAGTTAATCCTAATTGACATCCACAGAGCCGGTCTTCTATGCCAAGTATTCTCTTAGTCACCGTAATGTATAGTTTCGAGATACCTAGATAGTCTTCGGTAGCAGAGCTGATTGCTGCAAAAGCCAGCGCCTCACACAGTCCACAGTGAAGGAGGCTGTTTACCTGGCCTCCAAGAGCTTTAAGTTAGTCATGGTAACACAAGAAGGGATTTTCCCAAGAGAGAATTGCGTCAAAAAATGTAAAGGAGATTTTCCTTACGTACGGTTAAGTACGTCTCATTTAATGAGTAACTATTAGCTCCTTTTACATATGTGAACTTTATTTGTATTTTCTGGATGTGGGAGTTAACCTTTGCTGCGGTTGCAGGGACACCTGCCTGCATTATACAGGTCAGGCTGGGAAGGTTGAGGAGGGTTGTCAATGGAAGGGGAAAATGCAAATGCTCAAGGAGAATGCTTGGCAGCACTCACTAACCCCACGTTAACTATAAGAACTTTTTTTGACTCATTCACAGTTAGTTTCTGAATCATTCGCAGAAAAATCTTTTTGGAAGAAATATGTAGCATTTTGATCCTTCCTGATGTTCATAGGACTCCCACAGAAATAACATCAGATCCTGCTGCACCTGGAGAATCAGAACAGAGACACCTTCCTCACGTTGTGCATGCACTTTACAGACAGTTTGCAGGCGCCTGGGTGGCTCAGTCAGTTAAGCATCTGCCTTCGGCTCGGGTCATGATCCCGGAGTTTCAGGATCAAGCCCTGCATTGGGCTCCCTTCTCAGTGGGGAGTCTGCTTCTCCCTCTCCCTTCACCCAGCTTGTGCTCTCTCTCTCTCTCTCTCTCTCAAATAAATAAATTAAAATCTTCTTTTTTACAGATATATTTTGCTCTGAAAGGAAATTAGCACAGAGCTGCCCTGGCTGCATCAAAAACCTTTTCAATCAACAAATATTTATGGAGTATTGTTCTAGGCTTTATGAGGAAGGCAGATTCTGTCCTCAAGAAACTCACAATGTATTTGAGTAGAAACATTCAAATTAAAAATAGTTTTGTATCCCTAGTGAGTGCAGTAAGACTTGGGAGGAATTCCCCGGGTCCTGTGGACACATGTAAACATGTTATCATAATTTCACAGATGCCATTTTAATTGTTTCCTAATTAGTCCATGAGTTAGGGGCAGGAGTAGTGTTCTGTAAGTCTTGTGTCCTCTACAGCTTTCAGTACACATTTGTTGATTGATATTTATGATCTTGGTAAAATTACTTTCTCTTCTTTGTGAATTGTTTTCTCCTATTGTCCAATGTCTCAGAATTATTCTAAGAAAGCATCTGGGTTTTCCCATGCTGTGACATAGTCCTTCGAAAGGTGACATACCCATTTTTTTTAACCACAAATGGATGATATGGCATTATCTGATCAGAGACTCATACGAAGGAAATTAGCATTGGATAGTTATTAATTCATCTCTTGTTCCAAAGCAGAAGTGCGACATATTCCCACTTGTCACCTACTCTAAAGGCTGCTGATGTTTTAGTCATGTCTTCAATAAAGAGCTGCATACGAGGGTGGTGTCCCATGCTGTATTATTCACTGTTGGTAGAGCTGAAACAAGAACTCTGTTTGTCAGGGCTAAGTCAAAAATAGCCAGAGCCATTGAAGACTGGATCAGCATGAGTAAAATGCCATGGCAAAGCAGTGAAGTCCATAGTCTTTAGTGTTTCAGACGCTTCAGCAGACAGTAAGTCTTCCTAGGATAACAAAAAGTTGGAGAGAGGCGCTGAAGAGATAGGCAGGCTTAGAAACAAGATGGAAACAGCTTAGAACCAGGGATCAAGTATCTTCTTGAAAATGATTACATTACCCCCTAAAGTCCTCCTACCCTTCATTTTTATCCCTTTTCATGACTGTTCAGAAATGAATGCCGATAAACTTTTTGGTGTCATTACCACCAAGTTAATGGTTTTCTGTTGTGGAATTTAGGAAATCAGAGGCTCAGAATTAATTTTTAAAATAAAAAAAATACTTTTACTATAGATTAGGAAACCTTGTCTCTGTGCAGCTCTTGGATACAGTGCCGGAATTTATTTCAGTCAGTAGGTATTTATTCCTTTTACAATTTAACCAGAGAAGTCCTCTTGACTCTATTGTAAATTTCTGACTATATATTGTCAGTGTTAATAGGACATGGGTTGGGGCCCCTGTGGAAGAAATCCATGCTATCAACATTTCTTGAAATACTGTGACTGTTAAAGTTATGGGTAATGAATCAAAGTAGGTATATAAGCTGGTGGTGGATTCATATTTTGGATTTATGAGTTAATATTTTATCCTTTCTCTATGTAGGAAAAAATAGTAGCTGTTTGGACAGAAAAAGAAAAAAAACAAATTTGAAAATCATGTGATATCTCCTGTTTTAGTATCAACTGGGCATAATTTAAAAATCCAGTTTGGGTAAAATTATGCTCCACAATCACCTTGTAAATATTACTATAAAAATCTGGTGTCTGGAGGCAATGCAAATGGACTATGAAGATGACTCCCAGTTATTGAACAATGACAGGGCTCTGGAGAGTGAGGCAGTCTTTCATCCTGCCCTGGCTGAGGCCCAAACTCCTGGACTCAGCAGAAGAGTGCTTTGTTCCCAGATGTGCAATGATGGAGTGAGACATGATGCTGAAGGTCACTGATTTTAGAGCTCTGTTTAGGGACTGCTGCTTCTAGCTGGAATGGAGTACCTCTTACCAGACTCTTCTCTTTGATATCCACTATAAAAGTTGGGTAAAATTCAAGGTAAATAAACAAAACCAAAAGTCATCATGGAGTCATTAGAGTATAACCTAGAGAGCCAGGACTTGAGGTGCTAAGATCCTATAGAGAAGCATAACCTTGAAATTAAGACCCAGTAAGGATATTACAAAAAGGTAAATCTTACAAACAATTTCTTATATAAATATAGATTTAAAAATCTTAAATAAAATATTAGCAAATCAAACACATCGTGACCAAGCTGAGTTTATTCTAGAAATGCATGGTTGATTTAATACTAAAAATTCAATCATCATTAACAGACCACAGTAAGAATTCAAGAAAAACTACATGATCATCTCAGTAGATGCAGAAAAAGTATTTGATAAAATTCAACACCTATTCATGCTAAAATTTCTTAGAATCTAGAAAGAAGTGTTCTTAACTGTTAGCAGATATCTCTGAAAAACTTATAGCCAACCACTTCATAGGCAGATAATAAATACCTTCTTTCCTAAAGTCAGGAATAAAACAAGGATGTTCAGTATCACCACTTTCAGCTGACAAAAAAAATGAAAGTCATAAGAATTAGAAAATGTAAAAATTTCATTATTTGGAGATGATGTGATTGTGTTTATAGAAAATCCAAAACAATCTACAAACAAAATAATTAGGTTTGATAAATGAATTAGCAAGGTAACTAAATATAAGGTAACTATACAAAAACTATTTTTTATATAGTAGCAATAAGAATGCAGGTAAATTCATTTGTAAAATGATACTCTTTACAATGCCATAAAAACATTAAATACCTAGAAATAAATCAGTCAAACTACAAAATAGCATTGAGGTAAATGAAAGAAGAACTAAGTAAAAGAAGGCATATATAATTTCCAAGGATTAAAAAATGCAATGCAAAGATGTCTGTTCTCCCTAAACTGATTTTTAGATTTAATGCAACCCCAGTCAAAATTCCACTAGCACTTCTTAAAATGAAAATCGATAAGCTAATTCTAAAATTTTTATGGGAAAGCAAAGGACCTAGAATAGTCAAGACAATGTGAAAAACAAAATGTGAGACTTATGCCAGCAAATGTGAATACTTATCATCAAAGTCTATAATGAAAGCATTATCGTACTGACACAAAGGTAGATAAATAGGCCATTGAGCAGAATAGTGAGTCCAGAAATAGATCTATACATATATATATATAGTTACTTGACTTTCAACAAAGATGTAATTTTAATGCATTTTGAGGAAAGGATTTAAAAAAATAACTTGAACTGGATTATCCGTATGGAAAAAATATAAAGTTTGGTTCCTTCTTCATACCATACATAAAAATTCCAGATTAATTTAATGTATGTACTTAGTTAAATATAGAATGCTTAAATGTAATATGCTTAAATGTGAAAAGTAAAACAATAAGTTTTTTTAAAGATCATCATACAACAAGATTTCCATGACCATGGGTTGAAGAAAGATTTTGAAAAAGGATGCAAAACAGATACAGGAAAAACTTGATACATTTGGTCTTTTTGTTTTTGTTTTTAATATTTTTATTTATTTGAAATAGTGAGAGAGAGCATCAGTGGAGTGGAGGGCGGGGTAGGGAGTGGTAAAGGGAGAGGGAGAAAAAGGCTATCTATTGGGGCAGGAGCCTGATGCGGGGCTCCACCCCAGGACCCAGGGATCATGACTTAAGCCAAAGGCAGATGCTTAACCAACTGAGCCACCCAAATGCCCTGATACATTTGGTCTTATTAAAAAATTTAAGAAATCTTGTTAATCAAAAGATACCATGAAGAGAGTTGAAGCTCAAGCCATAGAGAGGAAAAGATGTTTGAATCGCATATATCTACCAAAGGTTACTATTAAGAAATTGAAATAAAGAAATAAAAAGACAATCCAAATAAATTGGGCAAACGTCTTGCATTGGCACTTACATGTGCAAATTTTTCACGTGAAAGGACATTCAACATCATTAATTACAGAATTATATATGTTATATTCACAATGGTATAGGACTACCCACCCATCAGAGTAACTGCAATGAAAGAAACAAAGAACAGATAACACCAATTGTTAGTAAGAATGTAGAACAACCAACTTCCACACTACTAGGTAGTGTAAATTGGTGCTGCTATTATAGAAAACAACTTGCAATATCTACTAAAGTTAAATACACATAAACCTTATGTCACAGAAATTCCAATCTTAGATATACACCTAAAAGAAATGCATATATATGTTCACCAAAACCATGTACAAAATGTTTATATTGGCATTATTTGCAAGAGTTCCAAACTAAAAATAACCATCAATACGTTGTGATATATTTTACAATAGACTTTTCTACAGCACTGAAGAAAGATCAAACTATGGCCACAAGTAAAAATTTGGATGAATCTCGCAAATAAAATGTTGAGCGAAAATGCTGGACTCAAAAAAGTATATATATAAGATAATGTAGGATTCCATTTATATAAAGTTCAACAACAAGCAAAATTAATCTATGATAATGGAAGTCAGAATTGGTTGCCTTTGAAGGAATAATGATTGAGGATCATTGAGAGAGGAAAGGAGGAGTTTTCTGGGGTGCTGGTAATAGTTTTGATCTTAGTCTACAAAAGGTAACAGGGTGTGTTGAATTCCTAAGAATTTTTTGAGCTATGCTCTTTACTGTATATGCCGTGATCTTTGATGTATGTATATACTATTTGAATACAAAAGTTTACCGAAAAGAACCCCCCCCCCCCACCATTTTCAGTGATAAATTCACATCATTTCAAAATATCAGGCTTTTAAGCCTACTTTGAAAGAACACTTCCTAGAGATACGTTTTTATAGTTAAGCATTTGTAAGATTATACTTATTGTATACCAGTTGTGAAATTATATAAGTTGTATGATTATAGCTATTACTTGGGAAACAGGCCACAATTCTTGGTGTCATCTTTATCACAACCCATCAATTTAAAAAGATCCAACTAGTTATTTTATTTCTATTTATAATGGTGAATCATTCTACAGTGGCGTATTCTACAGTTAGCTCTACACAACACAGGATTTGTCATTAGTTTGGGTCTCAGCAAACTCAGTGGTGATTCTGAACTGGTCTTGGTAGCTTAAAGAAAGCTTCATTTTGGTAAGGAAGTGGTTCTGGCGTAGCTTCAAGGAGTTCAGTGAATTTATCTTGGCCTCGAGGCATCAAAGGCAGTTTGGTTGAATTTGGCTGTGTGCATGTGTGTTTTGCCTGCTACTATTCATTTTGGGTAATTGGGAAACAAAATTCTACTTAATTTTAGGATCTTTAAAAAAACATGGCTATTTTAATGAGTATAACACTGGATTATATCTTTGAAATAACATGATTAAGAGCTTATAGGAAAAATATTAAATTCTTCCAACCATAACCATTACTAGCTAGTGTGTCAGTGTGCAATTCACAGAACTAACCACACCAGGTCTTTAAAAGTTCAATGCAGTTTGAGTGAGTAAATAGTAAATGAAGAACTTATGATGCCTTCTGATATTAATTATTGATTTATCTTTTTTACCTGACCCTTTATTCATATAATAAATAATAACATAAGTAATACTAAGTAATAAACATTATGATTTCTTGATATTCAGTATTAAGTTGCTCGTATTAATAATAAAATTAAGATGTATTAATAGCACAAATCCTTAAGGATTTGTCACTGATATAGCTGAAAAAGTGAGTCAGTTACAAAATTATAAGCCCATGTCAAATATCTGAAGAATAGACAAAAAAACAGCTTTTCCAGAACAGTGCTACTTGTCATTTGCTCACCACCTCCTGGACTAGTCTTATTAATGAAGAAATTGGAGATTTAAAAAAAATAGATTTTCAGAAATTTCAGGGAAAACGAAAACTCTTATTCCTATTTTGCTGTTATAGCTAATAGAGAGTTTTCACATGCTTTATAAACATGGGTCTTTTAAAACTTATTAAATTGAGAAAATAAATAAAAGTAATGGTGGTTAACTTGGATTTCTCCCAAAGCAGAGCCTGAGCGAAGGGTTGGTATGAAAGAAGTTTATTTGGAAAGTGATTTCAGGGTGCTGGGGTGAAGAGTGAGAGGAATTAATCAGGGAATTGGAAACAGCCAAAACATGGCTGTGTTCTTGGATTGACCTCGCTGTGGGTGACTGCTGCTTGATTCCACAGATCTTCTGATGGGCCTCATGAAACGAGCATCAGAGTCATCCACTCAGGAGACAGAGGAAGAAGCATTTATGCTTTGGTTCCAATCTCTAGTTAGTCAATGGTAACCTCAAGGATGATAATTGCCCTTTAGTTCCAAATTGCACATACACGGGCACCAAGTAGATTTTCATGGATGTTCCATGCTGCAACCAGGGAGTCCCAGGAGCAGATGTGAGAGATACTTGGGGCAGGTTCAAGTGAGATGTGATTGGATGACATCTGCATGAAGCCCTTTGGAGGGAAGTAGGATGAGTTGCTGCAATGGTAGCTAGCGCAAGGAGTGGGCAGGAGAAGATTCAGAATGGCAGATGAGAGGTGCCCAATGAGGTGCCCATCAAGACTGTATTAATCTGGACTTTAAAAAAATATAAGTAATTGAAATAGAATTCAAACCCCCTTAATTAAAAAGGAAATTGAATTTCTTGAAAATGAAAAGTTTACTCATGGAAAGGCAATCTCAATCTCTCAGACTTTCCACTTGCTAACCAGATAACTGGGTGAATTACTTAAGCCATCCTGTACTTGTTTCCTCATCTGTAAAATCAGGATAATAAGATCTGCCTCATTGGTTTGTTGTGAAGATTAAATGAGTTTGAGCTTGTAAAGTACTTAGCGGAGTACCTGGCTTATAGTATTAATCAGCATCAGTATAGCCCTTATAATATTCATTGCTATAATTTTCATGGTTACTACATCATCATCATCATCATCATCATCATCATCATCATCATTGCTGTCATCATCCAGGGGGTATCATGTTGCCAGTGCTGTTTTCCCTCATGTCCTAGATGGGTGGCAGGCTAATAGGCAACCCAGTAGCTTGAAACCCCAGCAAAAGGAAAGCACCATTCTAGCAGAAAGCTAGTGGGGAGGACACTAATTGGTCTGCCAAATGGCACATGCTCATGGCTGTAGCAGTAGGGTAACGGGCTCTCTGTGGACTGGATCTGGATTATGAATCCATCCCTTTGGCTGAGAGCTGGAGTTGGAGGAGGGAAAGGTCAATACACTGCAACCACAGAGCACGTGCTCTCCACACATAAGAAAAGGTCTATAACTGGATGATGGTAGTAAGGTTACTGGGAGGGCAAAACAGAAAATACCTATCAGCAGCAATATTTTAAGTGTATTTTAATTGTTCTTGCAGTGAAAGAAGGGAATATATTTTATGTCTCGTTCACATCTCCATAATACACATATATTAGCTTCTTGCTTGTTGTATCATTGAGAATTCCCATGGATGTGGATATGAGTATTACTGAAAAAAATTTCAGTTGATACACTATCATATAATAGAAAACATTTCATATTTCATCATAAAATTTATGATAACTCCATGGGATGATTTTTTATTTAGACTTCTTAACAGCTCGTCTTACCCTCTATACAAAGAAGATAATTCCTTCCACATTTTTTTCTTTTTCAACACAAACATAATACAGACTCATTATTTAATTTTTAAAAACCCAAATATTAAAAACCGTAAGTCCTCTTTTTTTTACTCCTTCTGTGAGGAATCACTAATAATGATTCAGCGGCAAGTACCCAAAGCAATATTTTCCCCATCAGCTAAAAGTATATATCACATCAAATGTGGGGTAAGATGTTTATGAAAATAGTACCAGAAGCTGAATTAATACTATGTATATTATTGAATAGTTTTAATGGAGTTGAATTTCAGCTCTCACACATTGGCAGTTAATTCTCTCTCTTCAGATCCCATAAGGTCATAATTTAACTCCGGCCATAATTTTTCCAGGTCCCATTCATTCAGCTGTTGGTTAGTCCTCCTGGGTTGAAGTAATGTTTATGATAACCTTCATAATAACCAAGAATTTCTATCCATTCCTATTGGGATGTCTTTCCCCAAAATCAGAGAGAGAGAGACAGAGAGAGAGAGAGAATGGGGTCCAGGGAACAGGGGATTGAACATAAGAGAAAAGAAGAAGTAATTATCAGGATGGCATTTAAAAGAATTCCCAAGACAACAGCTATACAGCAGCAGCCCTATGAAGCAACCAGACAAAACTGGAATAGGAAGATTTAGGTTTTTAGAAGGATGCCTTAAGAGAAAACAAAACAAAAAGAATATGTGTTTTATACAAGTTGTTGAATTTACTGGCATATTATTCATAAAGGTTCTCCTATTTTCCATTAGATATTTGTAGGCTATAGTGAAATCACCTTTCTCATTCCTGATACTGGTAATTTGTGACTCTCTACTTTTTTCCTGATCTACGTGACAAGAGGCTAATAAATTTTATTGATTTCAAAGGACCAGCTTTTGGGTCTTTAAATTTTTTTATTTAAATTCTAATTAGATAACATACAGTGTAATATTGGTTTCACGAGTAGAATTTAGTGATTCATCACTTACATGTAACACCCAGTGCTCAACCCAGCAAGTGCCCTCCTTAAAACTCATCACTCAGTTGCCCCCGCCCCCTCCATCAGCCCTCAGTTTGTTCTCTATAAGAGTCTCTTATGGTTTGCTCCTCTCTCTTTTATTTCCCCTTCCTCTGTGTTCATCAGTTCTGTTTCTTAAATTCCACATATGAGTGACATCACATGGCATTTTTCTTTCCCTGACTTATTTCATGTAGCATAATACACTGTAGCTCCATTCACGTTGTCGCAAATGACAAGATTTCATTCATTTGATGGCTGAGAAATAAATATTCCATTGTGTATATATACCACCTCTTCCCTATCCATTCATCAGTTGATGGACATATGGCTCTCTCCATGGTTTGTCTGTTGTTGGTAATGCTGCTATGAACACTGGGGCTCATTTGCCCCTTTAGATCTGTATTTTTGTATCCTTTGGGTAACACCTAGTAGTGCAATGGCTGGTTCATAGGGTAGGTCTATTTTTAACTTTTTGAGGAAACTCCACACTGTTCTCCAGAGTGGCTGCACCAGTTTGCATTCCCACCAACAGCTTAAGAGGGTTCCCCTTTCTCCACATCTGTTATTTCCTGTGTTGTTAGTTTTAGCCATTGTGACTGGTGTGAGGTGGTATCTCATCATGATTTTGATTTATATTTTCCTGATGATGAGTGATATTGAGAATCTTTTTATGTGTCTGTTGCCCATCTGTATGTCTTTTTTGGAAAAATATCTCTTCATGACTTCTGCCCATTTCGTAACAGGATTATTACTTTTTGGGGGGTCGTTGAGCTTGATAAATTCTTTATAATTTTTTTATACTAACCCTTTATCAGATACATCATTTCCAAATACCTTCTCCCATTTTGTAGGCTGCCTTTTAGTTTTGTTTCCTCTGCTGTGCATTGATCATTCTACTGTTTTCCAAATTTCTATTTCATAGATTTCTAACTGACCTTTGTTATTTCCTTTCTTCTGCTTACTGTGGGTTTCTTTTGCCCTTTTCCTTCTGGTTTATTAAGGTGGAAACTGATTTGAGACCTTTCTCCTTTTCAAATGTACACATTTAGTGCTGAAATTTTCCTGCAATTTCGCCTTGAGCAGCATCCCACAAATTTTGGTATGTGTTTCTTTAATTTTGACTCATTTCAAGGTACTTATTAAATTCTGTTTTGGGGCGTCTGGGTGGCTCAGTAGTTGAGCATCTGCATTCAGCCCAGGGCATGATCCTGGGGTCCTGGAGTCTAGTCCCACATCAGGCACTCTGCATGGAGCCTGCTTCTCTCTCTGCCTGTGTCTCTGCTTCTCTCTCTCTGTGTCTCTCATGGATAAATCAATAAAATCTTTTTTTTAAATGAATTAAGTGAAGTGGAATTCTTTATTGCTTTGGTTTTTTTTTAGTATATTTTTATTGGGGTTCGATTTGCCAACATATAATAAAAAACCCAGTGCTCATCTCATCAAGTGCCCCCCTCAGTGCCCATCACCCAGTCACCCCGTCCCCCTGCCCTCCTCTCCTTCCACTTCCCCTAGTTCATTTCCCAGAGTAAAAAGTCTCTCATGGTTTGCTCCCTCTCTAATTTTTCCCACTTAGCTCCCCTCCTTTCCTTTATAATCTCTCTCACTATTTCTTATATTCCCTGTATGAATGAAACCATATGATGATTGTCCTTCACCGATTGACTTACTTCACTCAGCATAATACCCTCCAGTTCCAGCCACGTCAAAGCAAATGGTGGGTATTTGTCGTTTCTAATGGCTGAGGAATATTCCATTGTACACATAGACCACAGCTTCTCTATCCATCATCTGTCGATGGAAACCAAGGCTCCTTCCACAGTGTGGGTATTGTGGACATTGCTGCTAGAAACATTGGGGTGCAGGTGTCCCGGCGTTTCCCTGCATCTGTATCTTTGGGGTAAATTCCCAGCAGTGTAATTGCTGGTTCGTAGGGCAGGTCTATTTTTAACTCTTTGAGGAACTTCCACACAGTTTTCCCGAGTGGCTGCACCAGTTCACATTCCCACCAACAGTATAAGAGGGTTCTCCTTTCTCCACATCCTCTCCAACATTTGTGGTTTCCTGCCTTGTTAATTTTCCCCATACTCACTGGTGTGAGGAGGTATCTCACTGTGGTTTTGATTTGTATTTCCCTGATGGCAAGTGATGCAGAGCATTTTCTCATGTGCGTGTTGGCCATGTCTATGTCTTCCTCTGTGAGATTTCTCTTCATGTCTTTTGCCCATTTCATGATTGGATCGTTTGTTTCTTTGGTGTTGAGTTTAATAAGTTCTTTATAGATCTTGGAAACTAGCCCTTTATCTGATATGTCATTTGCAAATATCTCCTCCCATCTGTAGGTTGTCTTGTAGTTTTGTTGACTGTTTCTTTTGCTGTGCAGAAGCTTTTTATCCTGATGAAGTCCCAATAGTTCATTTTTGCTTCGGTTTCTTTTGCCTTCATGGATGTATCTTGCAAGAAGTTGCTGTGGCCAAGTTCAAAAAGGGTGTTGCCTCTGTTCTCCTCTAGGATTTTGATGGATTCTTGTCTCACATCTAGATCTTCCATCCATTTTGAGTTTATCTTTGTGTCTGGTGTAAGAGAGTGGTCTAGTTTCATTCATCTGCACATGGCTGTCCAATTTTCCCAGCACTATTTATTGAAGAGACTGTCCTTTTGCCCAGTGGATAGTCTTTTCTGCTTTGTCGAATATTAATTGGCCATAGAGCTGAGGGTCCACTTCTGAATTCTTTATTCTGTTCCATTGATCTATGTGTCTGTTTTTGTGCCAGTACCACACTGTCTTTATGACCACAGCTTTGTAGTACAACTGAAATCTGGCCAATGCCCTCGGCTCTGGTTTTCTTTTTCAACATTCCCTGCATATTCGGGGTCTTTTCTGATTCCACACAAATCTTAAGATGGTTTGTTCCAAATCTCTGAAAAAAGTCCATGGTATTTTGATAGGGATTGCATTAAATGTGTAAATTGCCCTGAGGAGCATTGACATTTTCACAATATTAATTCTTCCAGTCCCTGAGCATGGAATATTTTTCCATCTCTTTTTGTCTTCCTCAATTTCTTTCAGAAGGTTTCTGTAGTTTTTAGGATATAGATCCTTTACCTCATTGGTTAGGTTTATTCCTGTGTATCTTATGCTTTTGGGTGCAATTGTAAATGGGATTGACTCTTTAATTTCTCTTTCTTCAGTCTCATTGTTAGTGTGTAGAAATGCCACTGACTTCTGGGCATTGATTTTGTATCCTGCCACACTGCCAAATTGCTGTATGAGTTTTAGCAATCTTGGGGTGGAGGCTTTTGGGTTTTCTACGTACAGTATAATGTCATCTGCAAAGCAGGAGAGTTTGGCTTCTTCTTTGTCAATGTGAATGCCTTTTATTTCTTTTTGTTGCCTGATTGTGAGGCTAGGACTTCCAGTACTATGTTGAATAGCAGTGGTGAGAGTGGACATCCCTGTCGTGTTCCTGATCTTAGGAGAAAGGCTCCCAGTGCTTCCCCATTGAGAATGATATTTGCTGTGGGCTTTTTGTAGATGGCTTTTAAGATGCTGAGGAACGTTCCCTCTATCCCTACACTCTGAAGAGTTTTGATCAGGAATGGATGCTGTATTTTGTCAAATGCTTTCTCTGCATCTATTGAGAGGATCCTATGGTTCTTGTTTTTTCTGTTTTGATATGATCTATCACATTGATTGCTTTACGAGTGTTGAACCAGCCTTGCATCCCGGGGATAAATCCCACTTGGTCACGGTGAATAATCTTCTTAATGTATTGTTGGATCCTATTGGCTAGTATCTTGTTGAGAAGTTTTGCATCTGTGTTCATCAGGGATAATGGTCTATACTTCTCCTTTTTTGGTGGGGTCTTATGGTTTTGTAATTAAGGTGATGCTGGTCTCATAGAACTAGTTTGGAAGTATTCTATCCCTTTCTATCTTTCGAGAACAGCTTTAGTAGAATAGATATTGTTTCTTCTTTAAATGTTTGATAGAATTCCCCTTGGAAGCCATCTGGCCCTGGACTTTTGTGTCTTGGGAGGTTTTTGATGACTGCTTCAATTTCCTCCCTGGTTATTGGCTTGTTCAGGTTTTCTATTTCTTCCTGCTCCACATTTGGTAGTTTGTGGTTTTCTAGAAATGCATCCGTTTCTTCTAGATTGCCTAATTTATTGGCCTATAGCTGCTCATAATATGTTTTTAAAATTGATTGTATTTCCTTGGTATTGGTTGTGATCTCTCCTTTTTCATTCTTGATTTTATTAATTTGAGTCTTTTCTCTTTTGTTTTTAATATGGCTGGCTAATGGTTTTCTATCTTATTCTTTCAAAGAACCAGCTCCTGGTTTTGTTGATCTGTTCTACTACAGTTCTTCTGGTCTCTATTTCATGGAGTTCTGCTTGAATCTTTATTAACTCTCTTCTTTGGTTGGTGCAGGTTTTATCTGCTGTTCTTTCTCCAGTCCTTTTAGGTGCGAGGTTAGCTAGCTTGTGTATTTTCCAATTTTTTGAGGGATGCTTGTATTGTGATGTATTTCCCTCTTAGGACTGCTTTTGCTATATCCCAAAGATTTTGAACGGTTGTATTTTCATTTTCATTAGTTTCTATGAATCTTTTTAATTCTTCTCTAATTTCCTGACTGACCCTTTTATCTTTTAGCAGGATGCTCTTTAACCTCCACATGTTTGAGTTTCTTCCAAATTTCTTCTTGTGATTGAGTTCAAGTTTGAATGCATCATGGTTTGAAAATATGCAGGGGACAATCCAAATATTTTGGTATCTGTTAAGACCTGATATGTGGTTTATTCTGGAGAAAGTTCCATGTGCACTTGAGAAGAATGTCTATTCAGTTGCGTCTGGATGTAAAGTTCTGTAAATATCTGTGAAATCCATCTGGTCCAGTGTATCATTTAACGCTCTTGTTTTTTGGAGATAATGTGCTTGAATATCAGTCATTTGCAGAAAGCACCATGTTGAAGTCTCCCAGTATTAGTGTATTATTATCTAAGTACATCTTTACTTTGGTTATTGATTGATTGATATACTTGGCAGCTCCCCCATTGGGGCATAAATATTCATGATTGTCAGGTCCTCTTGTTGGATAGACCCTTTAAGTATGATCTAGCGTCCCTCTTCATCTCTTACTAGAGTCTTTGGGATAAACTATAATTTATCTGATATGAGGATTGCTACCCCTGCTTTCTTTTGAGGACCATTTGAATGGTAAATGGTTCTCCAACCTTTTATTTTCAGGCTGGAGGTGTCCTTATGTCTAAAATGAATCTCTTGTAGACAGCAAATAGATGGGTCTTGCTTTTTTTATCCAGTCTGAAACCCTGCGTCTTTTGATGGGATCATTAAGCCCATTCACGTTCAGAGTTACTATTAAAGGTATGAATTTAGTGTCATCATAATACCTATTCAGTCCCTGTTTTTGTGGATTATTTCTTTGTGCTTCCTCTTTCTTTTACAGGGTCCTCCTTAATATTTCTTGCAGAGCTGGTTTGGTGGTCACATATTCTTTCAGTTTCTGCCTATCTTGGAAGCTCTTTATCTCTCCTTCTATTCTGAATGATACCCTTGCTGGATAGAGTATTCTTGGCTGCATGTTCTTCTCATTTAGGACCCTGAATATATCCTGCCAGCCCTTTCTGGCCTTCCAGGTCTCTGTGGACAGGTCTGCTGTTAATCTAATATTTCTCCCCATATAAGTTAGGGATCTCTTGTCTCTTGCTGTTTTAAGGATTTTCTCTTTATCTTTGGAATTTGCAAGTTTCACTATTAAATGTTGAGGTGTTGAATGGCTTTTATTGATTTTAGGGGGGATCTCTCTATCTCCTAGATCTGAATGTCTGTTTGCCTCCTCAAATTAGGGAAGTTCTCAGCTATGGTTTGTTCAAATACACTTTCTGGCCTCTGTCCCTCTCAGAGCCCTCTGGAACCCCAATTATATGTAGATTTTTTTCTTCTGAGGCTGTCATTTATTTCCCTTAACCTTTCCTCATGGTCTTTTAATTGTTTTTCCTTTTTTTCTTCAGCTTCCTTCCTTGCCATCAACTTGTCTTCTATGTTGCTCACTCTTCATTCTAGCTCCTTAACCCTGGTCGTTAGGACCTCCAATTTGGATTGTGTCTCATTTAATTGATTTTTAATTTTGGCCTGATTATATCTACATTCTCTAGTCATGAAGTCTCTTGATTCCTTTATGCTTTTTTCCAGAGTCACCAGTGGCTTTATAATTATGCTTCTGAATCGGCAGTTTGACATCGAATTGTAATCCAAATTCTGTAACTTTGTGGAGAGAGTACTGTTTCTGATTCTTTCTTTTGTGGTGAGTTCTTTTTTCTAGTCATTTTGCTCAGTGCAGAGTGGCTGTATGAATGGACTGCATCAAGAATATCAACCACAACCTAAGTAAATCTCACCCTAGATGATTCTGCTGAGGTCAGAGACCAGAAATTGAAAACAAAGATCAGAATGAAATAAAACAAAAGGACCCCTAAAGTGAAAAACAAAATTTAAAAGGAAGTAGTAAAGAATAAAAGGCCAAGAATCCTAAAGAAGAAGAGGGGAAAAAAAAAAAAAGAAAAAAGAAAAAAAATAATATGAAAAGAAGGGGGGACTGGGAGATGGTGGTGATGACAAAGTTGCAGTGGAGGGAGAATGTAGTCTACCTGAGGGGTTCTAGAGGGTGATCCTCCTCTTGGTTCTGAGTATATTCAGTTCTGTATGTAGAAGATGCTCAGTCCCAAATTTATATAAACCAGAAATACTTGTAGATGGCCCCAGTATTGATCACCAAAACATAATTGAGATAAAAGAGGGGGGCAGAATGGGAATGAGAAGTCTCACAGAATGAACCAGCATGGTATACCACTTGGTTCTGGGTGCATACTGGTCATGTCTTAGAAGGTGTTAACTTCTGCCATTGTAGAACAAAATGAGGCAGAGAAAACAAAAAACACAAAACAAAACAAAAATATATCTTGTATATCTCTCAAAATTAAGTTGAGTATGTTGAAAGGAATCTAGAAGTGTAAAGTGTATCTAGGACCTGTAATTGTAGAAATATGAAAGTCAAAAAGGAAGAATCTTAAAAATGAAGGGGTGGTAAAATATTGTTGTTAAACTGGGAAAGGAGAAAATATATTGGAAATTTTTAGTCTAATGTAAAGAGTTGTAATGGAAAAAGGAAAAAAAATTATAAAGGGGGAGGAACCCTCTAGTTCTATATACTATATTTCCTTGATTTTCCCTTGGTCCTGGAGCTTTCCAGCACTGCTTGGTCAAGGACTTGCCTTCCCTTGTTCTTCCAGTGGGTCTTCTGGGGGAGGGGCTGCTATGATCTCAGCTGTGTGCACCTGGGAGAGATGCCCCACCCTCTGCCAGGTGCTGGGCTCAGTGGGCCTGTTTACCCCATGAGGCCTCTGTCTCCTGGTGGCCCCACCCCTCCTAGGCACAGGGTGACACAAGGAGGAACAACACCACTGGTGGCGGCCAGCTCTCCAGCTCTGGGGTCAGCTCCTACAGTAACTACCACAGTCTTCCAGTCCACACTGGCCTGGATGCTCTGGGGGTGGGGGACGCTGACCTGCACAGCTTGGGGGCATCCTGAGGCAGGAAAGTCCTTGCTGTCCTGTGCCCTCCCCACCTCTGCTTGTCCCAGGGGGAGCACAGGATCCTGGGCTGTGTCCCTCAGCGCCCTGGGATCTGGGGCCTGTGCTGCTGGAATAGTGCTCCCAGGGCCGCAGCTCCTGAAGGCAGAGGGTGCAGCCCCCTCCACCCAGAGACCCAGCCTGACCCACCAGCTTCTCCCCGAGGCCCTTCAGGTACATGCTCCAGCCCTTTACTGAGCTTGGCCACAGTGTGGGTGTGCTCTACCCCGGGGCACACTTCCTCTGCTAGTGACCCGGGGAGACTGGAGGCTCCACTGCCCCTCCTGTGGTCCTGCCCAAGTTTCCTGCTAAGTGACTTTCCCCCCAGGAAGAATCCGGTGCAGATTTTTAAAGTTCCTGGTTCTCCGGGGCTGGGCTTTCCTGTCCCCGAGGCTCCTGCCGCCCCCACTGGATTCTTTTTTTATTTTTATTTTTCCACCTTCCTACCTTGTTAGAAGCGAAAACCCTTCTCTCTGTAGCGTTCCAGCTGTTCTCTCTTTAAACCTCAGATCGAATTTGTAGGTTTTCAGGATGACTTGAAAGTAATCTAGGTAAGTTGTGAGGGCAGGTGAGGTGAGGACCCTACTCCTTCACTATCTTGCCTGTTCTCAAATAAAATCTTTAAAAAAAATTCTGTTTTGAATTCTGTGATACATAGATTATGTAGATGTGTGTTACTTAAATTGTATGTATTGGGGAATTTTCTAGATATATTTCTGTTATTGACTTCTGTTTTAGTCCATTGTGATCAGAGAGTACAGCTTTTTAAATTTATTGAAACTTATTTTGGGACCAGAATATAGTCTGTTCTGATAATGTGTCATGTGCACATGAATTTAATGTATATCCTGCTGTTGTTGAGTGGAGTGTTCTATATGTATGAATTAAGGCAAATGACTGATCGTGTTGTTCAAGTATTCTACATCTTTAGTGATTTTCCATCTACTTGGTAGATCAACTTTTGAGGGAGGGGTATTGAATCATTGATTATAATTAGAGAGTTTTCTGTTTCTCACTGAGGTTCTCTTAATTTTGTTTCACATATTTGGAAGTTCTATTATTAGGTACACACACATTTAGGATTATGTCTTCTTGATAAAATGATCTTTTTATCATCATCTTTTTCTCTGATAGTACTCTTTGTTTTGAAATTGATTTTGAAATGAATATGCTAAATTCAGCTTTCTTTCAATTAGTGTTATCATGGTGTATCTTTTCCTGTCTTTATACATTTAACCTATTCTTGTTTTATGCTTAAAGTGAATTTCTTGTGGGTGGCATACAGTTGGATCTTACATTCTTAACCAATGTGACAATCTCTACTTTTAAATGGAGGTGTTTGGGTACTTTAGATTTTAGGCTTGGGATAATTAAATTTTATGTGACTATTCCTTTGTTGGGTTTAACTCTACTAGATTGCTATTTGATTTTTCTTTATTCTAGCTGTTCTTTATTTTTGTTTTCCTCTTTTCCTGTCTTATTTTGGGCTTTAAAAAATGATTATATCTCCTTTGTCAGTTTAACAGAGACAAATTTTTGGCTTATTTTAGTAGTATGTTAAGCCTTATAGCATACATCTTCAGCTTACTACAGTCTACTATTAAGTGATATTATATTGCTTCATATACAGCATAAGCTTATAAAATTATGCTTCTGTTTCTCATACTCTTTGATTATTAACTTTAAATAACTGATTATATTTTAGAAATTTATATAAATAAAATAAGTGTAAAAAATTATTGTCTTTATACTTGCCTTTATACTTGTTATATTTGTAGTGCTCCTCGTTTCTTTGTGTAGCTCTAGGTATTTTCCTGGCACTATTTTTCATATGCTTAAAGGACTTCCTTTCATATATCTTATAATGTAAGTTTAATGTTACTGAATTTTAAAATTTTTTTGTAAGCCTGAAAAAATCTTTATTTTGTTCTCTTTGCTGAAAATTATTTTTTTTTCTGAATAAAGAACTCCAGGTTGCCAATTTTTCCTTCAATAATTTAATGATGTTAAATATTCCATCACTGTCTTCCAGCTTGCATTGTTTCCACAAAGAAATCTGTTGCCATCTTGATTTATATTCTATTGTTGATAATGTGTCTTTTTCCTCTGACTAGTTTTAAAATTTCCTTTGTATCGTTGATTTTAAGGAACTGATTAGGATGAGTCTTGAAATAGTTTTCTTTATCTTTCTGATACATGGAGTTTATTGATGAGCTTCTTGGATCTGTGAATTTATAGTTTTCATCAAATTTAGAAATTTTTCAGCAAGTATTTCTTCAATATCTGCACGTTTCCTTCCCAATGCTTTAGAGATATGTTAGGCTATGTTAGTGGTTTTATTCTTTGTGTTTCATTTTAGAGAGTTTATGTTGCTGTGTACTGATGAACATCTTAATATATAGAATGCCAATCTTTAAAGATATCACTTTTTTCAAACAGAAATATAGACTGAAACAGAAGTATAGACTCAAACCTAATCAAAATCTGAATTTTCGTTTTATTTTATTATTTTTTTAAATTTATTTTTCTGATGGACTAACAATGTAAAGGGTCAAGAATAACTAAGACAACTTAAAGGATATAAATAATAGGAAACCTATTCTGTTAAATATCAAAACTTACAAATACTTAATCATTAGGTGAGTATGATATTGGTAGAAGTATCCTAAACAGTATAATAAAACAAATTACTGGACCTAAAAATAGGACCAATAATATATGAACTTTTATCTTTAAAAAAATGATGGTGCCATCTAACTGGAAAAAAAAAAAAAAAATGATGGTGCTTAAAAGCTAAGTAGAAAGGATAGCTGTCTCAACAAAAGGTCCTGGGACAGTTGGATATCCATATTGGAAAATGAAACTAGACATCTACAAATCACCATACATAACAATCAATTATAAAATTGTATTTTAATATATGAAAGACAAAACAATTAATCTTCTGGAAAATAAAATAGGGGAATATCTTCAGAATTTCCACATATGAAAGAATGAAATTAGACACCTATCAAAAATTAACTTGAAATGGGTTAAACAACATAAGATATGAAGCCATAAAACTCTTAAAAGAAAAGATAAGGAAAAAGCTCCTTGACATTGGTCTAGCCAATGACTTTTTGAATATGACACCAAAAGTGCAAGCAAGAAAAGCAAAAATTTACAAGTGTGACTATAATATCCAAAATATATAAGGACTGTGTACCACTCAATAGCAAAAATATACACAAAAATGGGTGATTGACCTGAATAGGCATTTTTCCAAGGAAGATATTAAAATCATTAATAGGTACACGAAAAGGTGCTCAAGGTCACTAATTATCAGAGAAATGTAAATCATAACCAAAATGAGAATGTGACCTGGTGCAGCCACTCTGGAAACTGTGTGGAGGCTCCTCAAAGAGTTAAAAATAGACCTGCCCTACAACCCAGCAATTGCACTGCTGGGGATTTACCCCAAAGATACAGATGCAGTGAAACACCGGGACACCTGCACCCCGATGTTTCTAGCAGCAATGTCCACAATAGCCAAACTGTGGAAGGAACCTCAGTGTCCTCCGACAGATGATGGATAGAGAAGCTGTGGTCTATGTATTCTCAGCCATTAGAAACGACAGATACCCACCATTTGCTACGACATGGATGGAACTGGAGGGTATTATGCTGAGTGAAATAAGTCAATCGGAGAAGGACAAACATTATATGGTCTCATTCATTTGGGGAATATAAAAGATAGTGAAAGGGAATAAAGGGTAAAGGAGAAAAAATGAGTGAGAAATATCAGAAAGGAAGACAGAACATGAGAAACACCTAATTCTGGGAAACGAACAAGGGGTGGTGGAAGGGGAGGTGGGCAGGGGGTGGGGGTGACTGGGGGATGGGCACTGAGGGGGGCACTTGATGTGATGAGCACTGGCTGTTATGCTATATGTTGGCAAGTTGAACTAAAAAAAAATCATAACCACAATGAGATACCATATCCCACTTTTCAGAATGGCTATTCAAAAAGACAAATAACTACTGCTGGTGAAGAAGTGGAGAAAAGAGAACCATTGTTTTAGTATTGGTGGAATGTAAATTGGTGGAGCCACTATGGAAAACAGTATGGATGTTCCCTCAGAAAGTTTAAAACAGAGCTGTCATGTGATCCAGTAATTCTAGGCAGATATCCAGAGGAAAGGAAAGCAGGATCTCAAAGAGGTATCTGCACTCCCATATCCATTGCAGCATTATTCACAATAGCCAAGACATGGAAAAAGAAAATCTGTTGTCTATATACAAATAATAGAATATTATTTAGCATAAAAAAGAAGAAAATTCTGCCATTTGCAGGGATATGGATGAAGCCTGAAGGCATTATGCAAAGTGAAATAAGTCAGACAGAGAAAGACAAATACTGTTTGATCTCTCTTATACGTGGAATGTAAAAAAGTTGAATTCAGAAACAGAGAGTAGATTGTTGGTTGCAAAAGGCTTGGGGGTGGGGAAAATGAGTACATCTTGGCCAAAGGACATAAACTTCCAGTTTTAAAATGAGTAAGTTCTGGAGATCTAACGTACGGCATAGTGACTGTAGTTAACAATACTTAATTGTATATATATATACATATATATATATTAGAACATAAAATGATTTCCAAAGTTGAAAGTGCTATAATAAAACACTAATAATAAGTCATGCTAAATTAAGTAGGTATGTTTCCACTCAGATATATGCAAATGCATGTATAGTATCTTTCTTATTTTTTCTTATTTGTTATTTTTAACTTTAATACTAGAGATTTCCTGCCTGTAAGGGACTGGTTCAATTGGATCGCACAAACTGCGATCCCAGAGTTTGTGGCCATTCAGAGCTGCCCCGTGAATTAGCCCTTTACTTCTTTTACAATGCTTTAATTGTATTTTAAGTTTATTCCCCTTTCAGTGTTTTCCTCCAAAAAGCCAATCATACTCCAAATTCCTGAGCTTTGAAACCTCCTTAAAGAAAAGAGAAGTCATAATAAATGATATCATCACCCCTCATTTGTTCCTCGGTCTTCTCCCCTCTCACTGGCTCCCCGTCTGCTTCAGCGCTTGCCAAAGACCAGCTGCCTTCTGCTTGACCTTCCTGCTGGTCTGGAAGTCTCTTTAAACATGCTGTGCAGTCTCTAGATGACCACTTCTCTTGGGGGTGCGGAGGGGCTGCATGGTTCCTGCCAGGTTGGCTTGCCTTCTTAACCTCTTTGGAATTCCGGCACACAAATTTTCTCTATCTAAACAAATATGTATATATATTATTTATTTATCTCTACTTCCAAGGTAGGAGACCAAAGAGTTCTTCTATTACTGATAGTTGATAGCCATCTTATTAATTTTTATCAATCTAAAGGTAAACAGTTTGTATCTTGTTGGTTTAGTGTACATTTTTTGATACCTGGTAAGGCTGATCATCTCTTTAAAAGTATTCACTGTCCATTCGTTTTTTTTTTTTTTTCTGTGAACTACTGCCTTATAACGTGTGCTCATATTTCCATTGGGTTGTTTTCTTTTCACACATATATTGAAATAGGAACTCCTTATAGATTTTGATCATTAGAACTTTGTCTATTGTACCTGTTTCATATATATATATATGTATATATATATATATATATATTCTTTCTTTCTGCTATTTAACTTTTGTTGCAGAGTCTTTTCTTGAAAAGAAGTTTTAAACTTTTAAATAATTTTTGATGCTCTTTCCTACTATGTTTCTTGGCTTGCTCTCAATATTCTTGCTAACCCCAGGGTAGTGATAGAAGTTATACTATATTTAGTGCTACTATTGTTATAGTTTTAGAGTTTATATTTTTAATTCACCTGGAATATATTTATTTGTTCACATTTCTATGCTGTGAAATAAGAATAACCTTTTCCCCAGATGTTTAGCTTGACTCAATGATTTTTTTACTGAATAGTCCATCCTTGCCCCTGATTTGAAAAGTCCTCTATGTCATGTATTAAATTCCTACACGTGTGTATGTATGAGTTTACACATGTACTTCTGTTTCTGTACTTTCCATTTTACTCATTAACCTCACAGGATTTCCCTGGAACTAGAGGAGAAACGGAAGTCACCCAGAGATCCTGAGAAGATAGAAAAAGACAGGAGTGGGGAGAAGCGAGATGTTTCAGTATAGACATTTAAATAAAAAAATCTATATCTATATATCTATCTATATCTATATCTATATCTATATCTATATCTATCTATATCTATCTATGTTGGACTATGTGAATGTGTGACAAATTTAAAAGTTAAACTAAAAATATTAAACTAAGGGCACCCGAGTGGCTCAGTGGTTGAGCATCTATCTTTGGCTCAGGTCATGATCTTGGGGTCCTGGGATCGAGTCCTACATCAGGCTCCCTGTAGGGAGCCTACTTCTTCCTCTGCCTATTTCTCTTTCTGTGTCTTTCATGAATAAATAAATAAATAAAATCTTTTAAAAATTTAAACTAATCATAAACTAAAAACTACACAAATTTCTGGTGTTGCTTTTTGTTTTTTTGTTTCTCCCCAATGTTTATTGTTATTTTAAATTTCTCCTTGATTACTTTAGAATCATTCCTTTAATGCTGTGTGTGTGGTGGTGGGTGTGTCTCAATGTCTGTAACTACATTGTGTTTGAAAGTAGAAAGTTAAATCTATGTTTTCGAAAGTCATTGTTTAGATTTCTGGTGTTTCATCCACTAATAACTAATTTTAAAGGAGTGGAATATTTTTCTGGTAGTTTGCCTGGCATGGTTGAGACAGAATGTTGCTGGAATTCTTCCCTATGGCTTTGGCTTGCATATATGCTCTGTTTCATTTGCATATTGCCTCAAGGGAATTGGTATTTGACTACATGAAGTTTGACCCAGCCCACATGGGCCATCTGGGAGAGGAGTTTCACTAGTCAGTCACTCAGTGACTGAAATGTGAGAAAAGATTGAGAGCCAAGGTTGCTTTCTTTTGAATCTCTCACATGGATTGACGTAGACCGAAGAATTGTTATCTATTTGCAGTGGATTCGGCCGTTATAAATAACAGTGGGTTTCCTAGTTTCAGAATCACCTTTGGATTCTGAGTGTAGCTCATAATATTCCATTTTATAATGTTCTGTATTTAATAAACTTTTGATTTGAGAATAAGAATTTACATAATTATTATATAATTATAATTATAATTCTATATGAATTATAGAAGATAATGCTATAATATAATGCTCTATGTACTACCTTTCATATAGTAAATATTAGTTTTAGGTAAGCAGATGATCTGTATTGTGGCTCTTCATAGAAAATATCACTTGTCAAACCAAAAGTTACTTTTTCACTCTAGTAAAATTGAACTAGAAAATATGATTTGGAGAAGAATTTTAAGGGGGAAAGAAAAGGAAGTTAATAATGCCAAAAAGAGCAGAAATTTCTGTAAAAATTTAAGAAATAGCTTATATAATAATTTAAATATTCTTGACTTCAGTGATGAGCATCCTCTCTATACCTATTAGTAAGTGGGGGTGACTCCTGAAATTCTTTTTGTCATATTTGCCCAACTAAGAATCTGCCAGTTTTAAGCTGCAATCTCTTTCTGGCCGGTACATATTTATAGAAATCATTTTTCTTTCTACTTCATTTAACCAATATCTAGCTATTCTATTGCTAATGGATACTGCGGACAATTTAAAATCTATCCCATAGGGCAAGAGCTGGTCTCAGATTGCGACCATTACATTTATGGAGTATCCATTTAGTGGTAAATCTACTAAATGTTTGACATAATTTTTGATATGTTACTATCTGTTTTCCACATTAGTTTTTGTTTCTTTGCTTGTCTCCCTGTACTAAACACTTTCCTAGAGCCATGGGTGAGGAAGGCCTCCTGGGTGAGCCCTCTCCTCCCAGGAAACAGAAGAGCAGTCCACTTTCTAGAAGGCAGCCTGGGTGTGCTGCGCCGGCCTCTTCCCAGCCCAGGCGGCGATCTGGAGGCATGCATGGTGGCGGGAACGTGCTCTGTAGGGTTTCCTACTCAACTGACTGTCCATTGTTGCGGGAGACCTCGTGTATTAGTGGGACCCAGACAACCTCTCAAGTGTGCAGGCTCGTGGCAGTCCTTTGAGACATCGCTAGAATTATTTCCAGTGGTCAGAACCTCTCGACCTGCCTAACTGAACCCTCCCAACTCTCCCTGTCTTTTCTCCAAGCTGCAGATCACTAGGCCTATTGACATTCTACCTTTAATTACCATCTGCTTTATTTGTATGCGGATTATTTACTTTTATGAGCATCTGTGGAAATCCCAGTGCTGGGAGCTCTGGGAGTAGGACTGGAACAATGCTGTCTCTGTTTTGACTTTCTTCTCTTTGGGCAAACTCCAACAAAAGTTGGTTCACTTCACTTTTGGGAAACATCTCTTGGTGCAGTTCCCTCAAGCTTCCATAATTCTAAGTGAAGTTCCTGCCCACATTCCTCTGAAGCCCTTGGCTTCTCCCACTCTACTTACAACGTCACTTCCTCTGGGTGTGTACCTGGCCCCTGAGCAATACTGCCCTCCAGCCCTACCACCATAGGCCAGATCTCAGCTCCTCCTTCCAGAACTGTTGCCACTGCCTTTGGAGTGCCCTCCTCTTCTCTCTTTGCTTTCTTCTTATCTGCATCTCCTTGACAAATTATTTTTCCTAAAATATTTATTTCCTTCTGTCACTTTCCAAGGACCCAGATTGTTCTTGGTAACTCTTCAAGTAAAAAATAAGTTCTTGTGCATCAAGGCTCGCCCTGACTTTTGTGTTCCTGGCAGTCCGGGCTATGTAGTGCGCCCCAGCCTCTCCCCGGACCCCTGGATCTTTAAGCCATCTTACATTTGACAACTGTAAGTCCCACTCCACTCAAGTTTTAGCCTACTCTATAGCTCCTCTGTGAAGTCTTCTTTGAGAGTTAAATCTTCATTCCATAGCCTTTCCCCTCTCAGTTCTAAGAGCATTGAAAATCAAATGTGTAATTTAATGTTTTTATCTTCTTCTGGTTATTTTGTTTTGTACCTGTTAGGAAGGACACTTGGTCACTTAGAAGAGACTTGAATACAGTGGTCTGAATATGACAGATACTTGTTTCTCACGTAACGAGATGTCAGGAGGTAGGGAGCTCATAGTTGCCACAGTGGCTCCTTGTGGCTCTCTGTTCTTTGGTCCCCTCAGGTCTGGTCCACAACTAAGGCAATGCTGCCTTAGTTCTGACAAGAAGAAAGAAGTGGACTACATGACTAGCCTATTTTGAAGAGCTTTTTGGAAGTGCTGTCTGTTGAAAGGCTGCCATCTTCTGCAAGGGAAATGTAATCTTTGAGACATTCCTATCACTGCTCTGCCAAATCTAGGCTCTGCCAAATCTAGGGATTCTGTTAGTAGGGAGTAAGGCAGGATGGTTACCATGGGCCCCTCCCAGTCCACATGACACACGCATCCATGTGAGGCTCCCCCTTCGCTGTAGTTCCAGGGACACAGTAGATATCTGCTTTGCTTTCCCAAGCAGTGGTCACATAAGTCAACTATGTTTCACAAATCAGGATTTGGTCAGGAAGGCTTTCTACTTTGTCTCATATTCTTACTCTTTTCCCAGAAATATGTACAAAGAGATAAAAAAAATTAAAACCGATATAGAAGACAAAAATAGATGTGAAACTCGTTTATTTATGAACACTGCTTTGTTCTGTTGAAGAAGACAATCATGGAGGTGTATCTGGATTTTAATACTAGACTACTGGGTTATCATATTCCACGAATGTCTAATAAATACTCTTCAGCGTGGCACACAGTTCTGGGACTACGTCACATGAGATTCTTTTGACATTCATCTTAAATTTGCCAGGTTTGGGAGGTAATTAATGCCGAGGTTGTCTCAGCCAAGTAAACTGGCTTTGCATTCTTCTCAGAATTTAAACAAAGAATATGCATGATAAATATTTGCTGTTGGTGATGCTGTTGTGGAGGGTCATTAGGAGGTTCAGCTGGAGGGTGTTTTCCTACCTTTGTCAGACACAAAGCAGGTCTCCTTTTGTCTCCTGATCACAGCTCTAATTTTCCCAGCTGGATGAATTCACCAAGTTGAGAATCTGAGAGGCCTTAACATTAGCAGAATCTACAAAGCACCAGAGGGGCACAAAACCCGCGCGCGTAAGAAACGGTTGCTCTCCAGGCTTGGCGGGGTGGTTGCCACAGCTACCAAAGCTGCTGATTTCTCTGCTTTGTGTTCACGTGGGAAGAGAAGCTTTTCAAGGTGACAGTGGCTTCATTATATAACTGACATTGCAATTCGTTTGCTTTAATATCCACATTTAAATCTATGGTACCCAGTCCTAAATAGGATTTTTCTTTGGGAACGATGTTAGGTGGGGGCCGGACAAAGTTTTATACAATCAGGATGACAGATCATAAAGTGAATGAATCTGTGATTATGATTTTTCCCTGGACCCTGTGACCATGCATCCCATGGCTTGAACGGACATTAGGGAGCTCGCTGCCTTGCTGCATCCACCACAAAGAGAATATGAGAACCCTTGATTCATATCCATACACATTATATGCACCAATTCTAAAATAGCAATTAAGATGAAATCACAACAGCATGTTCTTGGTGAAGTTTAAGTAGATATCCATGCATAATTAACTGGAGAATCATTCTGAAGCCTTGAAGTTCCACAATTTATTTAATGATCTTTAAGCGCTATGTATAAAATATTAATTGCAGATGAGTAGGCTTCACTTAAAACGAAATCCTATACATAATATAATTGACGTATGACCTTCTCTAGGTGAAACTGTGTAGTGACAGGTGTGTAAGAATGCGGTAACAGTGGGTTTACAGTTTATTTCCATTTCTTTTCATAAATATATATTATCAATGATAAAGAAATCTCTAAATTCCTTCTGCTGTCTTGTCTCCAATCTCCGTTTTGAAGAGAATGTGTTTTGTCCCTTCTTTTTTGATGGAATGGCATTATCAACAGCAAAATACTCTGTGGTTTTTCATTTGTTTTGTTTTGGCTAATAAGGGGCAGCTGAAGCACTGTTTGTGAAAGTTAGCTAATTTTCCTTTATTAAAAGAAGGCTCCCTTGACCACTATTTGCAGTTTGTTAGCAGCTTTTATCAGGCCTGCGAAGGCAACAATTTTTTGGAGCACCTGTTAGGTTTTTCTCTCACTTTGTGCATATTGTCTTTTTTAATATAACACGATTACATAATATTATGTTGTTTATTGAGCTCACTGTTAAGTATTACTATTATTATTTTTAAAGATTTACTTATCTATTCATGAGAGACAGAGAGAGAGGCAGAGACAGAGGCAAAGGGAGAAGCAGGCTCTTTGCAGGAGCCCGATCGGGGACTTGATCCTGGACCCCAGGGTCACGACCTGGGCACAGCCGCTCAACCGCTGTGCCACCCAGGTGCCCCACTATTAAGTATTATTAATTTCTTCTACAGATGAGGCTAACGAGAGGATTTTCACATCCACAATAGCAAGCCAGTAAAAAAGACATAGTGGTCTTTCTAACAGAGACATGGGTCTTTCTAATCCCAAACCCCTTGTTCTTTTCATCAACTCGGGGAGACAGACTCCACCAAGATGACTTCAAATGTGGAGTGATGGTATGCCATAATTCTCTTTTGTTTTAATTTTAAATTGCCTACACGGAATTTGATGTAAACATGGTTAAATATAATCTGGATGCCAGGTTTCCACTGCTGCAGCCGTTTCCCCTGTCTTGCCACAAAGACCTCTAGTTTTCTTTGGGGGGTCCTTTTGGGTCCAGGGAAGCTGTTTTTAACCCTAGTTTAAACGATGCGTCATATGAGGGAGGCTGAGCCAATCAGCTCTCTTTTCTCCTGGTCCAATGATTAGTTCAACAACTCAGCCTGGTACTTTAGTTCATCTAATTAGTATGAGTCTCAAGACTTACTTTGGAATGCTGTTCAGTTAATTTCCCCGCCCCACTGACTTCAGACTAGGGCATACAACTGACTTTGGTCAATGACCTAAGAAGTAGCGTGCGCCACGTGGGAGGTGGAGCTGTAAGAACCCGCACGGTAGTTTGCACTATGTTCCCCCACCCTCTCCACAACTCTGGCAATGTCCCCCAGGGGCTGCTCCATCAGCCTGGGTCCAGGAATAAGGACTATGTGAAACAGAACCACAGTTGACCTACAGGAGAGAGAAATGTATAGTGAATGGCGTCTGGATGGCTCAGTCCATTAAGTATCCGACTCTTGGTTTGGCTCAGGTCATGATCTTGGGGTCCTGGGATCAAGCCCCACTTTGGGCTCCTGGCTCAGTTGGGATTATGTGTGAGGATTTTCTCTCCCTCCACCTCTCCCACTATGCATGCACGCACACCGCCCACCCCCCCAAGTAAATAAATAAATCTGTAAAAAAAAAAAAAGAAAAATAATTTTTTATTGATGTGAGCCATTGAAATGTAGGAGTTTTTGTTTTCTCTGCCGTATAACTTAGTGTAAACTGTAGGTGAGCCTCGGAAGAGCTGAAGCCATTTTTGCCTCGTGAAGTCAGTCTAATGACAAAGCTAGCATAAGAAGGAAGCAGAGGTAGGGAAATCATAGAGAGAGAAAGACGGAAGGAATTCTAATGATGTCACAAACCCTAGGCTGTAATCATCCCTACAGCTGAATTTTTTATTTAAGTGAATCAATAACTTTAAAAAAATTATTTATTTATTTGTGCGAGAGATCATGAGGAAGAGAGGAGAAGGGTGGGAAGGAGAAGGAGAAGCAAACTCCCCACTAAGCAGGAAGCCCCATGCAGGGCTCAACCCAGAATCCTGGGATCAGGACCTGAGCCACCCAAGTACTCCTAAGTCAATCAATATATTTGCTTAAGGTCATTTTAGTTCAGTTTTCTGTTACTTGCGACCAAAGCAATCTGATTACTTTATGTATGGTAGCACAAATTCCACTTCATTTTCCTGCTCCAGACATCTGAAATAGCCTTGAAGCCAGCCCAAATAATTTAAATAATAGGGCCCTAAAAATCACTAGCCAGATCAATACTGACAGAGGAAGAGAGCCACTCAGTAGGCAAGTTCAGTATAAAAGTAGGTGGGTGCCAGATAAGAGCTATGTAAGCTTCCTAGCCTAGTAATAAGGTTCAAATGATTTCTTCAAGGGTAAGTGAAGAATCTACACTTTTCAAAACTATGCCTATTTGCAAACGTTTAAGCAAAGATTTCTAAAGAGAAGGGCTGGGGAGGCATAAGGGGCCATGGAGTGATGTGAAAGGTCCCTCCCGCATCACAATGAAGGGCATCAAATACTGGATTCTTTTCCTTGATTAATCATTTGGGGGCGGGGGGGTGGGTGGGTGGCTCAGTCAGTTAAGCATCTGCCCTGGGCTCAGGTCATGATCCAGGGGTAGGTTTCCTGGGATGGAGCCACTGCTCGGCGGGGAGCCTGCTTCTCCACCCCCCTTCTTGCTCGTGCTTACTCTCTCTGTCTCTGTCAAATAAATAAATACAATCTTTTTATTTAAATAAATAAAATCTTTAAGAGAAAATAATACCCCTGAATAGTCTCTGTGCACTGAAGTTTGTATTTCATTTTTCATTTTTGTTTCATTTCTTATTTACTTAAAACATTTGAATAGGGAATACTTTTACATGATTAATACACAATACAAAGTGGTATACGGTAAAAAGTTTAGCTCGCACCTCTATCCTCATCAGCCCCATTTTTCTCTGTCACCAGCAGGTCACCATATTATTAATTATTTAGCATTCTTCTAGAATTTGTTTAGGCAAGACAAAGGAAATGCAGATATGTATTGTTATTTCCCCTTTCTTCCATAAAACGTGGCACACTATCTAGACTGTTCTGTATTTTGCTATTTTCACCCTTGGAGACCTCTTGGAGATCTTTCCTTACCACTAGTTCAAGGGCTTTGCCTTTTTTCCTAACGTTTTCATAGTCCTTTCCCGTGCTGTGCACGCGCAGTAATCCATCTAACCAGCTCCCTCATGATGGAGAGCTGGATTACTTCCAGTTTCTGCTCGTGCACACAGTGCTTTGGATAAATAACCTTTACATATGTTGCTTCATACATGCTCATTGCTTATTTTCAGAGAATGAAAATAAAGCCAAGTCCTAAAAATCGAGTCACCCTCAGTTTTGGCAAGCTCCTCAATCTGAGGGCTCACTCAGGTCATTTTTTGCTACCTAAAGTCACTAATTTAGCTTTTCGCTCTCCAGCTCATTTAGCCAAGGGAAGTGGCTTTCATTTGTATGTAAATACAAGCCACCTAGATATTTGGAAAGAAGGGTCCGCGTGTTATATATATATCCATAGGGCAACCCAGGACCTCTGCAGAAATGTGACCCCCCCCCACAAAAAAAATGATAGAAGAAAGAGTGATTCCCCTAAGAGCCACTAAATAACACAAAGCAACAACTGGCCTTTGGAGTAGTAATTTAGACAGCAGTAAAGATCTTGGCTTCCTTGTATCCTGCCATCCATATTTAATTCTGAGGATTTTTCCTCTGAATTGATTCTCACAAGCATCCCTTGCCTCACATTCCCTTTCTCACCAGCTACATCCTCCGCACGTGGTTGCTCTGCCTCTTTTTTTTAATTCCAACCTGAGTGCATTCTGTTGCGGAGACATCACTTTAAAATAGCCCACGGAAAAAAAAATAATAATAATAAAAATAAAATAGCCCACGGTTGTATAGTATCTACAGTGGTTCTTTTTGGTTGCTGCTGTTGCTTTCTCAAGAATTTTGTGGGTGATTAATGGGATTTGGCTTTTGATGGTTTATTCTCCCCCCTGCCCAACTCTCCTCCCAATAGTACATTTAAAAGATGGTTTTAATTTAATTTAAAATACATACATAAGGGGATCCCTGGGTGGGTCAGTGGTTTGGCTCTTGCCTTTGGCCCAGGGTGCGATCCTGGAGACCTGGGATCGAGTTCTGCATCGGACTCCCGGCATGGAGCCTGCTTCTCCCTCCTCCTGTGTCTCTGCCTCTCTCTCTCTGTCTATCATAAATAAATAAATAAATCTTTAAAAAAAATACATACATAAAATACAATAGTACATTTAAAACATGGGTAAGATTTTGTGGGGGGTTTTGTTTGTTTCCTTTGCTTCCTTCTCAGTCACAAGCTATTGGAATATTTAATCAAGTCAACATTTTAGATTAGTAGATCTTTATAGGTTAGTATCTCTACAGGAAACCAGGATTTCCAAGTCCACCCAGTCTGATCTCTGCATACCCCTCTAACAGGGATCACCTTCCCTGAGTCACCTTTCCTGGTTTCAGCTGTTGGCATCATCACCAGCTCTTCTCAGTGACTCCACCACACACACCGGGCTCTCCACTGCTCACACGGATCCCTGGATTTCTTTTAGAGTCTGCAGCTCACCCCTCTAGGTTTGCTTTGAAGAGAAAAGTGTGAATGGGGAATGGGGGGGTGTACACTCTTACTTTGTTTTCATTGCTCGATTCATTACCATCTTTTTTTTTTCTTTCTTACTGCCTCTATTTTTGCTCCCGAATGCATAAATTCCTGTCCTTCATGGGTCTCTGGGCAAGTAGTTCTTCTTCCAGTGCCTTTATCTGCCTTCCAGAATTCCAAAAGCAAAGTCCTCCAAAATGTAGAAGACCTGCTAGTATACTGGGAACAGTTTGTTGGTTCATTATAGTGAGAGGTCAGTCAACATTACTGCAATCCCTTTTATTTATTTTATTTTATTTTATTTCATTTTATTTTATTTAATTTTATTTATTTTATTTTATTTTATTTTATTTATTTTATTTTATTTTATTTTATTTTATTTTATTTTATTTTATTTTTTAAAAAAGATACTTAAGTTGGTTTAGGATGGTTTTAAATAATTCTTAGATGGGGGATCCCTAGATGGCTCAGTGGTTTAGTGCCTGCCTTTGGTCCAGGGCATGACCCTGGCGTCCTGGGATCGAGTTCCACGTTGGGCTCCCTGTGTGGACCCCGCTGCTCCCTCTACCTGTGTCTCTGCCTCTCTCTCTGTGCTTCTCATGAATAAATAAATAAAATATTTAAAAAATAATAATTCTTAGACGTTTGCTAGTTGTTCTTCCTAATAAGAATGAAGTAGTTTGGTTTTGTGTTAGTGACGTCTTGCATCAGCCACAAAGGTATGGTCACCCACATATATAAACTGAGTGTTTTAACAGGGCTGCAGAGATAACACTGTGGGTTCATGAATTCAAATTCATTTTCTGATATAAGTGAGAAAAAAAAACAAAAACAGGATTCTTTCCAGTGGTCATGTTTACCTTATGATGACTAATCCTCCAAAATACTATTATTTGGACAACAGGATTTTTAAAACAACAAAGGGCAGAAAAAAAAAAAAAGAAGAAGAAAATATTCAGCAACAAAGAGAGAGGAAATTATGTGTCCCCAGATTGCAGGGCTCAAATTGTTGGTTAAACTGATGGCCTGCCTGATATCCCAAGGCTGATTACTCCGTCCCCAGGGGGATATTATAAACAAGGATTTACTATCAAAATATTTTTTGTTTGTCTGAAAACTAATTTGCCAAGCCTGGAGATCAGAGGAAGAGGCAGATGGGAAAGGCAACCTGCTCCACTGCCTTTAAGGAGTCAGCTGTGGGGAGAACTGGACCAGTGGGATGGACGCGTCACCTGAGCCCCGAAGCCCTATAAATACCAGGAGAGAGGATGCCGCCCATCTGGCGGCCTGCAGCCCGATGCCCGGCGCCCTTCCAGCGGGGGGTGAGCCCCGCTGGCCCTTCCCTAAGAAGGCCCTTCCTCTGGGCAGCGGAGCGGGGGTGGATTTTCCCCAGCAGCTTCCTTGGCCATGTGTGTTCTTCCCGGTTCCTGTATCCCTCTGAGAATCTTCGGCCTGAAGGTAATGAAGTGCTTCCTTCATCACCCGGCATTATGGAAGTATTTATCTCATTATTTGAATAAAAGATGACTGCAGCACCGGGAGCTCTCCGTGCATGTGCCCAGACTTCAAAGGGACAAAGGAACCCCCACGAGCAAACTGCCACCGAGGCCTTGGGCAGTAGCTGGCCACCGCGGCTCGTGCTCTGCTGGGGCAGCCCGGCCAGGCCTGTGCACCGCCCGCGCGCTGGGTGCAGGCTGAACCGAAGTGGCCGCGGCCTTGGGGTGATGGTCAACAGCAGTAAGTCCAAAGTGCTTTCTTCCCCCACACCTTCGAGTATTTCTTTCTTTCCTTTTTTTTTTTTTTTTTTTAAGATTTTATTTATTCATGAGAGACCAGAGAGAGAGAGAGGCAGAGACCCAGGCAGAGGGAGAAGCAGGCTCCATGCAGGGAGCCCAGTGCAGGACTCGATCCCAGGACCCTGGGGTCATGCTCTGGGCTGAAGGCAGGTGCTCACCCGCTGAGCCCCCCGGGCTGCCCACCTTCAAGTAATTCTAAGTACAGTCCCTGCCGATGCTGTGGACTCATGAAGGCCGTCGTCTCCGGACCCGCTTCCCTCCTCCCCGCGTGTGTGGCGGGCCCTGCGTCCCTGGTGGGGCTCAGCGGGTGTAAAGGCCTACCACTGCCGGCCTCTGACTTCCACCCGGCTGGCTGGGGTGGAGGAGTCCTTGCAGAGGACCCCCCCAGGAGCCCCCGGAGTGAACCCCAGAGCCAGCGCAGGTCCCCGGGCCAGGCCGTGCCCTCCCTCATTCCGCGAAGGCCACACGCACCTGTTTCCGCTGCCCTAACCCCGTCTGGGTGTTGGAACGGGTCATGAACACCCAGCCTCAGAAATCCAGCGCGGTGACAAGGACCGTCCCAGGGCCCCCTCTAAGTGGGGAGTGAGGGCAAGGAAAGGCCGCGGCAGGGGCGGCTTTGCTCAGAATCATCCCGGGGCTTGTGAGACGGTCCTCCCAGTGGACACACTCCCCGTCTGCCCAGCTGTGGACGCCTGGGGGGACGTGGACGGCTTCTGTGCAGCCTCGGCCTGCAGCTCCCATCACCCCCGATCAGCTGGTTGTTGCGTTTTATTCACTCGGCGTGTCACTCTCTTTCTGGCGAGCCCTCCCTCAGGGTCCCCGTGGCTCCCCTTCGACTTCCCCTTTACAATGGTCTCCGAGGCTCTTGTACAGGCCCCAACGTGAACTGTGCAGGAGCCTGCCCACGTCCCGCTGGCTTCCGTGCCTGGCAGCCGACACGTGGAGGGGCGACCGTGGCCTTAGTCTACTGGCCGGGAGTAGTGTCCCCGCTAAGACCGGGTCTGTAGCCATCGCTTCTTACATTGCTCAGTGCACAGAAGCAGGATGATGACATTTGCCTCCCAGAGCTTATGTGTGTCCAAACGGATGTACATTTTTGAAGTTTTCGTTTTTATTGTTTTTAATTGACTTTATTTTTTAAAAGATTTTATTTATTTATTTATGAGAGACACAGAGAGAGAGAGAGAGAGAGAAGCAGAGACCCAGGCGGAGGGAAAAGCAGGCTCCCTGCAGGCAGCTCGATGTGGGACTCGATCCCGGGACCCCGGGGTCACGCCCTGGGCTGAAGGCGGGCACTCAACCACTGAGCCCCCCAGGGATCCCCCTCGACTTAATTTTTTCATAGCGGTTTTAGGTTTACAGTCAAATTGAGTGGGTAGACCAGAGGTTTTCCGTATACCCCCCAATGCCTCCCCGATTTTCAACATGTCTCATGACAGTGGTTCATTTGCTATAATCTAGGGGCCTGTAGTGACGCATGATTGTCACCCATAGTCTGCAGTGTACA
Source organism: Vulpes lagopus (assembly GCF_018345385.1). Lineage (NCBI taxonomy): Eukaryota > Metazoa > Chordata > Mammalia > Carnivora > Canidae > Vulpes > Vulpes lagopus. The sequence goes on along the minus strand of NC_054847.1, from coordinate 32,126,053 downwards.
TCAGGGTTCACTCTTGGTGCTGTCGTCCTTCGGGTTTGGACAGATGCGTGAGGACACGGGTCTGTCCTGTTTGTGGCGGCCCGAGACCGTTGTGTAAGCAGTGTGGCACGGGGTATGGAAAGAATCCGACTTAAGCCGTTGGCACGTTTTCTTGACTTCCTTTTGTCTGGGATCATTTTTATCCACGTTTCTCCGAGACGAAGTGCAAAGCAAATAGAAACAGCGGCGTGTAGCTGCTCCCGTGGGCGCTGGACAGTGGCCTCCTCTTCCGTGGGCCCCAGACTCCAGGGAGGGCAGGGCGAGGGCAGGAGGGGCGGCCGGGAGGGCTTCTTCCCATTCTAGGTCCTCGGACTCGCACACGAGGGCCCTCTGCGTAGCACGCAGCACCCCAGCGAATGCAGGTTGGGAGGGCGAGCAGGGCCGAGCCACCCCGGGCGGGACCTTGCGGCGTGGAGAGTGGTGTGGGTCGCTGTCCCTGCCTGGGCAGCTTCCGTGGGCGTTTCTCACCCGCGATGAGACGTGGCAGCAGAAGCTGGCTGCTGGGTCCCGGCGTCAGGCCCTGGCCCAGGCTGACGTGTCCGGGCCGAGTCGGCGCCCTGGAGGTGCCTCACTCACCTTCTCTGCTGTGTCGCGTCCTAATTTGAGACGTACATCTTAGTGTGGAAGGTATTGTTCCTCTGGGCACAAGCCTTCTACTTCCCCTCTCTCATTTTTAGCTAATTTTGCTTTTTTGCCTATTCTAGATCAGTTTGGCGGGGATTTATAGTTTCATCATAGGTGATTTTGATGAATAAAGGGATACGGTGTTCCGACCCAGCAACGTGTGCTCATGTTTCTTCTTTCCACAGTGGCTCTGAACCGGGTATGAAGCCACTGAAGCACCTGATGGGTAGCTAAGGGGAGAGAGGAGTCTTGTGCATGAGCCTCATCCCCAGAACAACTCTGCGCCGTGTTCCACCCACGTACTGGGCCTCCGTGTCCCCAACTCAAGTGGAATCTGAGATTTCGGACGTTCTTCTTGATGCCTTGCTGATTAACCATCATATGCATGGTTACCCAGGGATTATAATGACGCTTCCTGCAGTAGAAACTGGCGCATAAACCAGTGGGACTAGAGGGTCCCGATGAGCCCAATGAGCCAGTGGTCCCTTCTGATTTTCCAAAATTCATCTTAGATGAACATTTTCACGTCGCCTATACTTCTGATCAGTCTTACTCTTTCCCGAAGGGTAGAACCAATGCTGTCTTTTTTTTCTTTTTTTTTTCTCATCATTTTTTTGCAAGCCTACGCACTAGCCAGTTTCATAACCAATTTTCAAAAATGTTTTTTTGCCACATCTGTCCCCTAGAATTCCCATTTAATAGTCAATCAAGTGACCTATGGGACATGAAGTTCTGGGTTCTCAATATTATCTTCCTTATTATGCATGTATCACGTACTTTGGAATCAACGATGAGCTTACACCATTGGGCCCCAAACAGAGATGCCCAGCTCTATTCTTTTTTTTTAAATATCTTATTTATTTATTTGAGAAATTTGGAGAGAGAGAGCATGCGCAGGGAGGCGGACTGCCAGAGGGACAAGAGTCCGTGCTGCACGGGAGCCCGAAGTGGCCCCGACCCCAGGATCCTGAAGTCATGACCTGGGCTGAAATCAGATGCTTAACTGCCTGAGTCACCCAGGTACCCTTTTAAATTGCCCTGCAGAAATTTTACTAGGGGTCTTAAGCCCTTTCTAATTGGAACTCACCCCTAACTTGCCACATGGAACTCACCTGCCTCAGTTTACCTTACCCACCAACAGAGCTGACGGAGGACGGCTAAGTAGCCAGAATGCAGAATAAATTTATCATTGTCTCCCTCCCTGCTACCACCATCGGATCTTGGCCGACAGAATTAAGGGAAAACGAGCATTCGATTTAGAAAACATTTCCATAATGACGGGGTAAATAATTCACAATTTCGGCTCCTCAGTATGGGGGACATAGAATTTATGTATTCATTAGACATGGATTTGTTCTGCGCTCACCGTGTGCCCAATTCTAGGCACCCAACGTAGGGTGGAGGTCTCAAGGGTGCACGGCCCATGGGGCAGACTATAATAAAATGTAAAGAGCACGATGTCCGAAGCCCTGGATAAAAATAAAACAGGGTATGGTCTAGACGGGGGCCGCCGGGGTGTCGAGGAGTCACCGACTGGTCCACCGGTCTGGTTCAGGAATGCGAGGGCGTCGTCTGGGAAGGGTCGCTGTGGGGAAGCCCACCCAGAGCCCCGAGGGTGACCAGGGGAGGAGTCCTCACATGTTGGGGTCATGAATGAGGCCACCTGGGACCCAGCAGCTCAGTGGGAAGGGTGAGCGATAAGAGATCCGAGCGTAGAGAGAAGAGCCAGCATTGGCCGGCCGTGGGTTGGCCCTGCTGACTGGTTGTGTGCCCAGGTCACCGAGCTCACGTGCCCAGAGCTTCACGTCCTCGCCAGTCAGGTGGGAATTATACAGCAACCAGCATGTATCTCATCTTCAGAGCACACCCAGCACATGCCTAAGCATGTGACTACATGACCTTATTAGACAAGAACGCTTGTAGCGAACGACAACTACGTCTGTGTGAAGCCAGGCCGACCAAGGTGTGACTCAGGTTCCCCGGGCTGTGGCGACAGACAGAGTGTCTGAGGGCTTACCCGGGAGCCCTTTGTGCTGGTCAGTTTCCCGGCAGCTGGCTGGACCAGGCGCAGCTTCCCCCGGATGGGGGGTGGCCCACAGACTCGATCCCCAGCGGGCCAGGACCCCTGGGGCCCAGGCCAGTGCAGCTGGCATGACCTGGAGCTGCTCTGAACAGATGGCCTTAGGCTCAGAGTATCTGGGCTCGACCCACGTGTTTGTTTCCCCACGCGAGGTGCCTCGTGGTGCCCCGGGGATCCTGCTGGCATTGCGCGGCCCGGTGGTTGCCCACCACCTCCCTTGACTGCTGCGGGAGTGGGGCCTCGGCGCCTCCGCACGCTCTGCCTGTAATTCCTGGGTGAAACCAAGTCACCTGGGAAACCTTTGTAGGGCGATGGCTTTATTTCTCCTGGGGAACCAGAGATCAGACCAGGTCCACGTGGCACCGACGTCAGCAGCTGTGCCTTAATCCCTGACCTCTAGAGCTGTTTGGGGCCAAGAGGGATGACCAAGAAGCACTTAGCTGAGCCCCTGGCAGAAATTTTTCATAATTTAAAAAATAACTACGACAGTTGATCCGAGAACACAGCATGGGGCCACTTACATAAGGTGGATTATTCTTTTCGATCAATACAGTATCCTAAATGTATTTTCTCTCCTTTACAATCTCCTGAATGAAACTTTGTTTTGTCTCGCATACTTTATTATAAAAATACACGTAACACAGAGAATGTTTGTTACTTGGCCTTCATGTTATCTGAAAGGTTTCTGGCCCAGAGCAGGCTCTCTGTCCTTATGTTTTGAGGGTGTCATTGGCTATCGTGGGTGTGCGGCATGCAGGGGTGTCGGGAAAGTCCCACCACTGTTCACAGCTCAGCTGTAGTCGTGGAGTTGGGCTCACCTTAGGGCTACGAGCTGATGGTGCAGGAAGGTATGCGGTGTTCTTACAAGAGAAACGTGTTACTGGGATCCTGTGGAAAGAATCAGCTGCCCTGCGCCCTGTTCTTGGTGTTCACAGGATGACTAAGGGCAGACAGAGCAGTCTTCCCTCGGGGGAGCTCAGTGGGACCCCTGGGGAGGGTGCCTGGGGCTGCTGGGGGTGTATGTGGGGAACCCCTGGGGAGGGTGCCCCAGGGGCTTCTGGGCTGCAGGGAGGAGGACGCCTGGGGAGGGTGCCCGGGGCTGCTGGGCTGCAGGGGGCGGGGGGGGGGGGCTGTGTGCAGCAGGTGCCTGAGCCAGGGGCATGGGACGGAGGCCGGTGGGGGCCGCGGGGGCAGGAGCACCCTGGGGCAGGTGCAGGGGCAGGGCGGGCAGCCCGAGGAGCTCCCGAACATTAGAGACGTCTAATCACGGGAAAGCGCAGAGGCCCAGTCACGCTGCTTAAGAAAAGCCAGAGACAGCATGTGGCTGCTGCATGTAGCCTTCGACTTCCTGCAGTTTTCTTTTCTTTTTCTTTGTTTTTTTTTTTTTAAGATTTTATGTATTTACTCCTAAGAGACACAGGGAGGCAGAGACGCAGGCCAAGGGAGACGCAGGCTCCTGCTGGGGCCCGAGCGGGACTCGATCCCGGGCCCCGGGTCACGCCCTGGGTGTGGGCAGCCGCTGCACCGCTGGGCCCCGGGCGTCCCCTCCTGCCGTTTTCTAAGGGCTTTGTCCCCGAGGCCACTGGCCAAGGCCCGGAGCCGCCCTATGGGAACCCGGAGAAGCCTTTACTTCAGTATCTGGAGCAGAGCTGGCCTCTCTGAGCTCCCCCACCCAGAGCCCTGGCTTGGTACCGCCCCAGCCGGAGCTGGGCTTGTAGGAAAGCTCATCAATACGGGACTGACGGGATCAGACAATAGACTTTTGCTAATTAATATTTAATGGGCCTATGGATTTTTCCTCAGCAGCTGGAGTGCTAAATAATAGTCAATTAGCAAATGTGTTAATTAACTCTAATTACATAGCACATGAGCTTCTCCAAGGCTTTTTCCTTTACGGATTTACACATGAATGTCCCACCACTCTCCGCGAACACACCAGGCAGCTAATTAATTGATAAGCAATAATCCTTTCTTCTCTCTAAAACATGTGTTTAAAAACGAAACCCGGTTTAATGCCCGATGACTTGTAAAAGTGACATTTAAGTGTGTAAGACGAACGCGACGTCTGCTCTTTACACGGGCTTCTTCGTGTCACTGGGAAGGATTTCACGGGTGTGTGAGCGAAGAAGCGGGAGAGAGCAGTTTGGGTACTTGTGCGCGAGGTGCCAGAGGGGGGCGAGGAGGATGAGGGGGTGGCCGAGGGGCCCGGGAGGAGGGGCAGGCCAAAAGGAAGGGGCAGAAGAAGGGAGAAAGGTCGAAACAGGTGAGGGGGCCGCTGCCTGGGGAGGAGTCAGGATGGAGAGAGGCCCGCGGCCTGCGTGTCCTGGGCAGGTGGCAGGTGGTGGCCCTGCCCCAGGAGCCCTGTGGCCTGCCTGTCCTGGGTGGGCAGCAGCTTCTGCCCAGGGCGTGTGCAGAGAGGGCCTCGAGGGGACTCCGGGAACCAAACTGCCCGCTTCTCAAGTCGGAGAGGGTCCTGGAATCCAGGTCACAGGCGCCCCTCAGGTGGAGATCGCTGGGTCACCGAGGCCGCACACCTCTCAGGGCCGCCACGGCCTCGGCTCCCACCCAAGAGTGACGGGCAGCGATAAAGACTGTCCTAGGATGCAGGCGTACAGCTGAGCCCTCAGGCTGGGCCTCTTGGGTCACATCGGGGCCCGAGCAAGCACGCCCAGCCTCTGAGTCTCCTGGCACCCGGTTTCCTTGAGATCACCCGAGAACCGGGGGGCCTGCGGCCAGGCGCACGTGTGCTGCGGGTGGCCAGCTCCGCTCCCCATTTGCTGTGTGGGGAAATGCACGGCTGGAGGCGGGCCAGACAGCTCTCAGAGTCCTCCCTGCCCTGGGGACCTGGCTGATGGCGTCCGTGGTCCTCGAGGGCCAGAAGCCCATTGTCAGTGTCTCCTTGCATTTGGGGGGCCTGGTTGTGAGGAGCCCCATTGGAGAGGGTGCCCGGGAGGCTGGAGGCTGGAGGGCCTTGGTGCTACGACTGGGCCGCGGCCTGCCTGGGGCATGAGGCAAGGTGACAAGTGGGGTGCAGGCTGCCCGGGCGGGTGCTCAGCAGTGGGGGGCCTCCGCACCCGCACCCGCACCCACTGTCATCCCGCCTTCCTCTTGGTTCCAGCCTTGCTGTGGCCGCGGTGCCCGGGGCCTGGCCTCTGCAGGGTCACTGGTCAGCTCCTGTCCTGTTCAGGCGTCTGGAGCCTCGTGGGGCCTCCGCGGGGTCCAGGCAGCCTTCCCAAGCTTGCGAGTGCTTGGAGGCCTACGGGCCGGGCCCTGCTTCTGTCTTTAATCCCCTTGGGGACGGGGACCAGGGCCTGGCCTCCTGCAGTGGCCACCGGCTGGGCCTGGCGCTGTGCTCTTGCACCCACGTTTCCACGTCCCGGGCCTCCCATCCCGGGACACGGCCTCCACTCACGCTCCCGACCCAAGCTGGGGAACCTCAGCCGAGACACTTCCTTCCAGAAGTCAAGCTAAAGCAATGACTGAAAACCCGGGGGTGAGGGGCTGGCAATCGTGGGTGAGGGGCTGGCAATCGTGGGCTCCCGACATTGGGAAGTGGCGGGAGACAGAAGGCGGCCCAGCAGCCGCTGGCCAAGGCCTGAAGGACCGAGGACTAGAGAGGTCTAGGGTGGTCCTTAGGGTCCTCTCCACCTCTGCACTGCAGACCTCGCAGCGCCGCCTGGGTGGGAGCAAAGCCCGTGGCTGGACCTCCACCGCGGCGTTACTGAGTCCACCCACCTGGCCCGGGCCTCCCGTTGCCAAAGAAACGGGAAATGCAGTGTTTGCTCGTGGCCTTCCGACCTGAGTGGGATAAATGCTGGGGGCGAAAGACAGGACACTTGAAAGTGAGGGAGCGAGCACCTTTGCTTTTCTTCTGGTTTTCTCTGCGCAGGTACAAGCCTGCCCTGGTGGCACTGCAGGGGGCATGCGGCTCTTCCCCGGGTTAGCAGACAACTGCGGGTCCCGAGCCCCTTCTCCGCCCGGGCTGCAGCAGATCACTGCGAACTTGGTGGAGTAAAAACAACGCGAGTGTCTTATCTTAGAGTTCTCTAGAGCAGAGGTCTGGCCTAGGTCTCGCTTGCTGAAATGAAGGTTTTGGCAGAGCTACGTGCCTTTCTGAAAGCTCTGGGGGAGAACTGTTTTCTCGCCTTTTCCAGCGTCTCGGGGCTAATTCCTGCTTCTTTTAGTTTGGGTGCTTCCTTGCGCCTTCACGGTCGGTGCTGACACGCCGAGTCCTCCCCACATCGCGTTGGTCCGGCCTCTCCCGCCTCCCTCTTCTATTTTTAAGGACCCCTGTAATTCCGCTGGGCCCACCAGGGTGACCGGGGGTAACCTCCCCATCCGAAGAGCTCTTGGTTGGCGACCTTCATTCCATTGACAACCTTAATTCCCGTTTGCCACGGAACAGAACGTAGTCGCGGGTTCTTGGGGATTAGGATGTAGACATTTTTGGAGCAGCCATTCCCCTGCTTACCCTAAGTCCTTTCTGAACTTTACGTATAGCCTGGAAATGTCCTCTAGCTAGAAGGTCCCCCCACCCTGGCCTTGACAGGGTCTGACATCTCTTTCAAGGTTCAATCAAATATCACCTGTTTAAGCCCTACTTTGAATCCACATAAGTGGAAATAATTCTTCCCTTGATACTGTTTTCTACAATATTTCGTATATGCCTTTGCAGTAGCCTTTAGACGCACACGTAGACCCTTAACATACTGGGGGTTGTTCTCTCCTTCCTTCCTTAATATATGTACGGACTAAGAGAAGGGAGTGGTCGTGATCATGTTTGCATCCCGAGCTCACAGGTGAAGAAGTGAAGGTTGGTCAACATCCACCAGGGTTCCTTGGACTTGAATGATAGTGGAAATTCCAGCAAAGACCTCATAATGAATCTGTCACCTCAAGCCCCGTGACGTGGAGCACAGGGCACCAGATAATGCGCCATGGCTCAATGACAGGCCACAGAGAGAATGAAATAGAGGAGTTTGTTACTCACAGGTCCTGGAGGGGGTTCTGGGGCCTCGTGGGCCCAGCACACCCTGAGAGGCCACACAGAGAGGTCAAGATGGGGTGCAGACAGACAGCTTGATAGGACCCGGGACACGTGCCTCTGTTAGGGTCAAGGCATGGGATGCTTTGGGATTCCTGGGCTAGGCTTGCATTGCTCAGTTCAAAATTAAAAAGCAGGGCTTGGTTGAGCCCCACAGGGATCTTACCTAAGGGGTGCTGGAGGAGAAGGTGCTGGAGGAGAAGGTGCTGGGGGTGGGGGGGACTGGATCAGAAGGGCTGCTGGGAAAGTCGTACCGGGGACTTACAATTGCTTGCAACTCTGTGGGGTTTTGCCTAGGGCATGTGCTTGCCTGAGGGGCTGTTGTTGGTTTAAGGTCCATGGGGGCCAGTTGACCAGATAACATGAAGGCCAAGGCCGCACTACCATGGAGTAGCTTAGCTAAACTCTTGACAGACCCATATCTCCAGACCTAAAACTTCTTTAAGGGAGAAACTGCCTTTTTCTCACCTTCATATATACTTACACACCGAGACTAACACCTTCCTTCTAGATTGGCCAAAGAACTTTGGCCGCTAGCTCGTGTTGGAATGCAAGGACGTTTATTTCATCTTTTAGGCTTCATATTTCTCACCCGTAAAATGAAGATGTCATTTCTCCAGATGTCTTTTAGGTTCCTGCCAGTTCTGACGTTCAGTGACTTAATTCCACACTGACCCTACTAGAAATGAACTGAATTCCGATGCAGTCGAGGAATACTACGTTGATATCTTGCGTTGACCTCTGACCGTTTCCTGCAAACAACTCCTGGGACTAAATTTGTCTTCCTTTAGTTGAGGACTAATAACCACGGGGTTGCCGAAGGGCTGCGTGTTCTTCGGTGAGCAGCCGGCGAGGGGCAGCCCTCGGCCTCCTTGCTGTGGGCCTGCTACGCCTCGGAGGCAGCTCGCGGAGCCGCTGACACCAGCAGAGAAGCGCTCACTGGGGGGAGGCTCTTCATCAAAGGGTTCACAGAGATGAGGAAGTCAACCTGCTTGGAGGGAAGAGGGGAAATAAGCAGACTGGCAGAGAAGAGGTTGGAGAAGTTCCACGAGGTTATGGCAATAGTTTCTCCTCCTTTCTTGCTTCGCCTTAAGAGAAGAGCCTTGGGGATGTGGCATCTTCACTGCTGAGCCTCTTCGGTGCCCAGATTCCCAGAGCTCCCATGTAGAAGAACTATGGGTGATGCTACTCTTTCTACTTCTGCTACTGGGATGGGGGAAAGGAGAAGGGATAAGACAATCCATCTAAAACCTCGAAAGAAAACCGTACAGGTGGGGGGTGGGATGGGGGGGCCTAGGTGGCGCAGCTGATTAAGCATCTGACTCTTGGCTTCAGCCTGCGGTTGTGATCTCAGGGTCATGGGATTCAGTCTGGGGTCGGGCTCTATGCTCAGCCCAAGCTCAGGCTTGGGATTCTCTCTCCTTCTCCCCCTGCCCTTCCCCTGCCTCAAATAGGCAAATAAATGTTTAAAAAGGTAAAAAGAAAAGGAAACTGCACCTGAGAACGCGTTTTAATGACTATCCTTGAGATCGTAGATCCCCATCATAGAAAAGTTATGACCCTCTTAGACGGCAAAGATTCCATCACTGTTTGCCCCAGTGCCATACAGATAAGCATCGTAATGTAACTGGAATTATTTGAATTCATCCTTATTGTCCTTGAGAGAGCAAGGGGAGGGGTGAGGGCAAGCTTCATAAGGATTTAGTAATCAGGCTCCATTAAAACTAGAGGAATGTGGAGTCTCTGATAGTGGAAATGCAGAGTGCCCAGATTGAGAAATAGATTTCTTTGAGGTTGTGCATTCTTTCTGCTCACATTCAGAGGGGGTAACCCGGGACTAAAATAAGTGGAGAAAGTAGCTGCTATAAAATGTGTTTGTAGGATTACTGGAATATCCAGTTTATGGTCTCAGTATAAAAATTCCTATGCTTTAGGCTATGCCATTAAAACATCTTGTAAGCTGAAATTTGAAAAAAGAAAAAAAAAACCCTCTTTGTTTTATTACAAACATACTCTTAAAGAAAGGTCTGTATAAGATAAATTAGCTTAATTGGTTTATTTTTATTTAATAAATATTACATGTCATTTACTCTGTGTTAGGGACTATTCTAAATGCTGTATAATAGTGTTATTCAATTAGCTTTACTACCTATTTTAACTGTAAGAGAATAATTTACAGAGATGGGAAAAAATTTATCGTGGGCATTAGGAAATAAAGAAGTTATAGTTATCTGCTGAGATTAAAGGCCGGGGGTGGGGTGGGGTGGGGTGGGGTGGGGTGGGGTGGATGACTGAACTAGGAAGAAGCAAAATGGAGGAGGAGGAGAGAATTAGGGTGAAGAAAGGTGCCTAAAACCCGGTTCTGTTTGCACGACCCTGTGCCTGGAGGTCAACCTCTCGTTCTCTCCAAGGTTGTATGTAACCTCCAGGCTGAAATAGAGAAGAAGCCATACAAAATGTTTGCAATGGGGAAAGGGAAGGGAAATGCCTGTCCGCCAACCCCAGTGTGTCTTTTGGGCACGACCAGAAGAGACCACCGGCTACTGTGTCCTAACTTAGCGCCTGCAAAACATCCAGATCCGGAGTGAGCTGTAAAGCAGCAGAACGCCTAATGCATTCACCAAAGTCATTACCAAAAATAATTAAATGGACTACTGGTCTAGGGGATTTCAAAAGGGAGGAAGATGCATGCCAGAACCACCCATCCATTTCCCAGAGGAAAGAAAAAAACTATGAATAAAATTAGGGCCACGCTACAATAGGTGATCAAGCAATTAACATACAGGATGAGCCACGGTGAGGCAACACCACTATTTATTTTCCACAATTGATTTCTTAGATTCCACGTTTCAGTAATATTGATATGTACTTTCATAGCTATAAAATATGAGAAGTGGAAAACTCCTTTCTCAATTAAATTATTGAGGAAATCATCATCTTGTTCATGTCACTATGGTGACAATTTTGGAAATACGGTGGGGAAACGACGTTACTTTTCACTGGTTGGTAGCTTATGGGTTTCAGGGCACAGGGTGAGGTTTAGGAAGAATCAATAAAAACAGAACTATCTTCTGACAATTCAGCAAGGAATTAGGGAAGGACGTTGGGCTTTCTTCCGTAGGACCTGAGTAAATTGTTCCATGTCTCTGGTCCTTTGTGTTCTCAGCTATAAAATGAGATTTTTTTTTTTAGGTTAGATAAGAAAAGTGATAATAATAAGCATCATCTAAGTACATAGTGTTTTTCAGCAATGGTTGAAACATTTAATACATTTTAACTCATTATATCCTTAAAACCAGAAAGGATTATATCATCAGATTTTTTTTTCCACCAAAATGGATGAATTGGTATTTTTTTAGGCAACTGATCTTGATTGTGTGAATATATGTAGTGGATGGTGGTGGTTGCAGAGGTAGGTGGTTCCTTTATGTTTGGTGATACTCTTCCCTGGTAATTTTAGAAAGTTTTTTGGAACACAGAGATTTATATAAAAACTCTTGAGTCTATGCTGTTCTGTACATAAGTAGCCGGGCCTATTTGGAATGCACCTTGTCCACTGACTACTCCTTCTGAACCTGCTGTAGCAACTCATGCAATAGTCACCAAAAGATTTTTGCTTAAACTTTCTCTAGGTAAAGGTGTCTCAGAAATTCCCTAATTTTAGCTTGTATAAATATCACCTAGAAATAGGTCTAAAAATGGTGATTCTGGATCACCCTGGTCTTTCTCCCAGTTCTGCACCAGGAAATATAGATGAAAGATCCTAGGAAATATCATTCTTCATACGTATACCTAAGTGAGTGTTTGAAGAGGACCATGGATGAAACTGAAAGGTGTTCATTCAAAGATTTTACTTAATTATTTGGTCAAAGCCATCTGGTCACGTATCCATAAACTGCACAGATATGTTCATCTTGGAGAGGAAATGCCAATTCTACTCACATAGTTTCCTTTTAAAATAAACATTTCTGTAGTGGCAATAATAACTAGCATCTATCTTGTTTTTATTGTGCATCAGACATTCGAATTTACTCATTTAACCTTCAAAATAACCCTATTCAATAGGAACTATTATTGCATACATTTTTTTAAATTTCTTTTTTTATTGCATCCAATTTATAGAGGAGACTGCAGGTTGTGGGGGGAATGTGGAGAATCATTGAGAGTAATTCCTACTGAAGGACACACAGCAGGGAGTTCTGGAGTCCTTGTGCTCCTCCCCATCTCCTGACTCCCCATCTCCTGACTCCCCTTTTCCTTCCTTCCTTTATACTCCCACTTTCTCTTTTTCTCTCACTTTCATCTGTAGGGGAGGAAAAAGTTTTCCTGAACCTTATTAGGGTCCCTGCCTGGGTCTGGAAATTAAACTGACAAAGACAGATTATCAGGAACCTAGCCTACAAACTTACTTAATGTAAATTTTATGGGACAAGGGAGACTTCATAATGACATGAAGACCCAAAGACACCAAGGACACCGTTAGACTTAAGTCTTTGATGCTAGGTTTGATGAAAAATGGACAGTTGTGGAGGGATGTGATTGGCTAAGGAGTGCGGGGCAAGTGTAGTGAACTGGGGGAAACTTAGCAGGTCTGTTTGTTGGGATTCTTCTAGGAATCCCTTTGTTTTTGGAGGTAAGGATGCTTCTTCTCTCGAGGTATAGGGAGAGCATCTCTCATGGGAGGGTTTTATAACTGTTTTCAGGGAAGAAGGGTGAGGGAGGGGAAGAAGGTCAGAGTGACCCACCTGCTTCTGCTGTTTTCTCCAATTCTCTCAGCCTAAAACATTTGATATGGCCAAGGTGCCGTATTTGGGGGTTGTGTGTCCTGAATTCCGTCTCTTTCTTTCTTTTTCTTTCTTTCTTTCTTTCTTTCTTTCTTTCTTTCTTTCTTTCTTTCTTTCTTTCTTTCTTTCTTTCTTTCTTTCTTTCTTTCTTTCTTTCTTTCTTTCTTTCTTTCTTTCTTTCTTTCTTTCTTTCTTTCTTTCTTTCTTTCTTTCTTTCTTTCTTTCTTTCTTTCTTTCTTTCTTTCTTTCTTTCTTTCTTTCTTTCTTTCTTTCTTTCTTTCTTTTTTTCTTTCTTTCTTTCTTTCTTTCTTTCTTTCTTTCTTTCTTTCTTTCTTCTTCCTTCTTTCACTTTCTAGTAATTAGTATTTATTTTACCATTTTCCATAGTTCATGCCTTAAACCTTAAAAAAGTGTTTCCTGCACAATTTTGGACTACCTTCATGAAGGCAGAAAATTAGCTCCCCAGGGCAGATATGAACCTAGCTCTCTGCCCCATGTCTTTTTCCTGCCATCTGTGTTATATCTGCAATCATAAATGTCAGAGGTGGGCCTCCACAGATATTATACAGATGCCAAGGTAAGAGAAGCAAAAAAAAAAAAAAAAAAAAAAAAAACAAAAAAACAAAAAAAAAAGATTGTATCTTGATTTATATGATAGCTTAAAAACACTATAAAAAGAAGGGAGTTACTCCATTTTTCGTCCTTGCATTCAAAGGACCATTGCACAAAAGGATAGCCGTTTTCTGTGACCTTTTCAAGTTAACCATTTTGCATTTGAGTAATTTTTGGAGAATGATTAAATAAATTATAAATGGAAATTATCAATCAGTAAGACGACTTTAAAAAAAAAACATTTATATATTTTAGAAGAAAGGGAAAGGGAAAGAGAGAAGGAATCTCAAACAGACTCCCTACTGAGTGCAGAGCCCAACATGGGACTTGATCCCTCAAGGGACTTGACCCTGAGATCATAACCTGAACTGAAATCAAGAGCTGGCTGCTTAACTGACTGAGCCACCCGGGTATCCTTACGATGACTTTTTAAAAATAGTTTTGACGTAGAAAATAATCCTTCTACATTAAGTAGAAGAAAAAATTTTAGAAAGCACATGTGGCAAAGTAAAAATTTAAAAACAGATACACCGAAAGGTTAACTGTGATTTTCTCAGAGTTGGGATCACAAGGTATTTTTATCTTATTTTTTGTTGTTCTCTGTATTTTCCTGTGTTCCCCCAAATTTAGCTATTGCTTTTTAACCTCCTCCAAATTATTATTTTTTTCAATGGTATAGTTTTATTTTGATAGAGTGAGACAGGTATAATTTTATCTGCAAAGCAGCCTTTCCAAGTCAAAAATGTACATTGAACTTCCTGGCAAATCACACGGCGGGGGGGGGGGGGGATTGACAAATTAGAAAATGGAATGAGAACACAATGGGTAGGAAAAGGGATGGGGGGCGGAGGTGGATGTGCAGGCAGGAACTAAAGAATTACTTGTAGATCATTTGCTTCCTGAAACGGGATTTTGTGTTGTGCGGTACTCCCCAGTGCAGTGCTGGTACCTAGCGCAGGTGCTTGGTGGATGTTTGTGACTCAAGTCAATAGGGAATATGTGGCGGAGCTGATCACATGTGTCGGCTGCCAGCGCTTCCACCTCGAGGGAGGGCAAGCCATTTTCCATATTACTGTTTCTCTTGGGAATTTTAAAAACTAAAGATGTCCATAGAATTCTGACCACTTTGACCAGAGTACATCATTCTTGGTTACTTATTCAGTAATAACTTGAAGTCCAAATTTCTCTACCTCTTGCCGATAATATGTCTAAGCCTCTTCCTCAGGCATCAGATGGTGGGGGCAGAGATGAAGAAGCACAGTGTTAATAATAGTCTAGACCCAATAATTGGCAGGGAGGGGAGGGTCAGCCTTGCATTCCGCATTTAAGTGACTTTTGATCACTGACAGTTTGAGCCGTCCATACAAGTTAAGCACACATCACTTTAGAACGATTCACTGTGGGAGTTTCAGAAGGAAAACAAATTGCGTTATTTCCAGTGTAAACAGAAAGCGGCAGATAGAAAACCAGTAAATCACACCCATATCATTGCAGCTGATCCGGAGCACAGACTCAGGTCGGCCGGCAGCCACGTGCTTTCCCTAGAAAGGAAGATTCAGATCAGTGATGGGCAACGCGTGGTGTTGCCTCAAGCCATTGGAAGGTTGAAGCGACACAGGCCATTTCGTTGTCCTGCTAGCTAAGGACAGGCCTAATTGCTTAAGCCTATCACCGCCATGTGTCAAAATTCCTAATTGATTTCCTACTCATTAAGGCCATTATGCCTTTCCAAGGCCAGATTGCTGATGTGCTGATGACCAGGGGAACCAGCTTCAGAATCTAGATTAGGCGCAAGTCTACATCAGCGTTGATATAAACAGAGTTTAATGAATTGTAGGAAGCAGAGCATAAAGCCAGTACAAGGTGTGACTGATAGTTTGGTATTCGTATAGGTTATATATGACCATCAACTATCTTATATATCCTCATAAAGACTGTTTTTTTTGAAAACTAGGCAGGACTTTTGAATAAGGCTAAATTTAATGGTCCTTCTCTCTCACTGTCACATTTTTGTCTCTGTTTAATCTCATGAACACAATGTCTTTCTTTACGTTTCTTGAAAAATTTATGCGCGCACACATACACACACAAACTTTAAATCTCATTAATTTTAATTTGCGGGATCCCTCGGTGGCGCAGCGGTTTGGCGCCTGCCTTTGGCCCAGGTTGCAATCCTGGAGACCCAGGATCGAATCCTACGTCAGGCTCCCGGTGCATGGAGCCTGCTTCTCCCTCTGCCTGTGTCTCTGCCTCTCTCTTTCTCTCTGTGTGACTATCATAAATAAATAAATAAATAAATAAATAAATAAATAAATAAATAAATTTTTTTAAGAAAAATTTTAAGTTTGAAAATAAAACTTAAGATGAGTCTACACATTATGTAAGACTTTGCTCATTGTTTAAATAAGATGATTTAAATAATATATTTTTTAAAGATTTTATTTATTTATTAGTGAGAGACACAGAGAGAGAGAGACAGAGACATAGGCAGAGGGATAAGCAGGTCCCTGCGGGGAGCCCGATGTGGTCCTCGATCCCAGGACCCCGGGGTCAAGCTCTGAGCCAAAGGCAGACGCTCAACTGCTGAGCTCCCCAGGCATCCCAAGATGATTTAAATAAATTTATTTATAATATTATATAGCTTTTTTTGAAGAAGACGACACACTTTATTTAGAAAATATACAGATACGTATAAAGGCAGAAACACAAAATTTATTTTGGTCTGGATTTTTAGGCATGTTTTCCCTTCACATTTCTTTCCTTTCCTTAGAAAGCTAACTGTGCTGTTTAAACAGTAAATATTGTTCTTTTGATTTTGATTTTTTCAATAGTATAGTTAATAAACTTGAAAGACTTTATATGACTGGTGATTTTCTATTGGATTTTGCTATTGCTGTTCTTTCATTTCTTTGACTAACTGAACATGGCTCATACATCTGGCAGCGAAATTTGTTTATCTTTACGCTTTGTATTCTCAAGAGACAATTGCCTTTGGGATTCTCTATAGAGGGATTGATCGAGCTAAGATAGACTGAACCTGTCTGAACGATCCAGCTTCAAATGATACAGACACAAATTTTTTTTTTATCTTTCCAGATTTAGAGAACAAATATATATTTTTGATTCTGTATCATGGGCTTTTTTTTTTTTTTTTTTTGCTTTGCTAAATTTTCCTCATCCTAGTTAGCATCTGTTATGAGTTGAGTTGTGTCCCCTCTCCCCCAAGTAAGATCCATTGAAATCCCAACCCCCACTAGTTGGAGTATGATCTTATTTGGAAATAGGGTTGTTGTAGGTATAGTTAAGAAGTTGTACTGAAGTAGGGTGAGCCCCTGCTCCAATATGGCAGGGGCAGGGTGGCCGAGGCCGCCAGTAGGGCCGCACAGCTAACCTGATGGACAGCAGCAGGGGAGGGGGCGCTCTGGGCTGCCCCCGACCTTTCCCTCTGCGTGCCCTGTCCTTTTCTCTCCTGCCGCAGGCTCTTGGCTTCAAGAGCTTCAGGCCTCCTTCCTCTCCCTGTACGCTTGGTCTAGCTGAGCATTTCTCCAATTCAGCATTTTCCTCTCTCATCTTAATTCAGGCCTCATCTGCTCCAACAACAGTATTTAGGCACCGTGGCCGCTGCATGGAGCGTAGGGGACACGGTCCTGGGCTGGTGCTACATGTAAGCGGTTGGCCTTCCAGCCTCTACAACCTGCTTCAGGAAACCAGCTTATAATTATGGCTGCGTCTTTGCTTCTTTGCTTCTTTTTCTTTTTCTCTCTCTCTTTGTTACACCTGAAATCTGTTTTAATTTATTATTGCTAACATAACTGTATTTTTTGTCTTTCTCAGATTCCCCACTTCCCCATTTTTATTGGGGTGTATTGGACAAAATTATATACATTTACAGCCATACAACGTGATGGTTTGATATATGTATACGTTGTGAAGTGATTACCACAATCAAGGTAATTAAAACATCCATCACCGTTGAGAGCATTTACCTTTTTTGTGTGTGTTGAGAGCATTTAAGATCTCTCTGTTAGCAAATTCCAAGTATACGATACAGTAGTACTAGCTGTGGTCACCATGCTGTACATTAGGTCCTCAAAACTTACTGTTTTTTTAAAATTATTTGCCACCCCCCCATATCCTGTTAATGGGGACATCATAGTTTCCCCCAGAAAGCACTATTTGTCCCCTTGTCTCTCCTCTCATCTTGAATAAATTTGAAGAATTTGGAGCTAACTCAGTTTATTCTCAAAGGCAGGACTCAGTCCTGCTTCCAAACACCAGTGAGAACAGACGTTGCCATTTCCTGTCCATGCCACCAAGTGCTGCCCCTGAAAACGCTGTTGCCCTGACCCTTCGTCACACCCAGCCTGCTCTGGATGGCTGCGCCAACGGCAGTGTAACTCCAACACTGACAGCCAGTACTTAGGATCAATTCATATTCTGGCATTGATTGTAAATATACCTTGGTTTTGTAAAAAAAAAAAAAAAAAAAAAAATGCAGCAGGCTTTCTCAATCTTTTCATTTTAACCTGTCTAAAGGTTCTTTTTTCTTTTTCCTTAGAGATTTCATTTATTTATTTGAGAGAAAGAGAGAGAGAGAGAGAGAACAAGCAGGGGGAGCAGCCGGCAGAGGGAGAGGGAGGAGCAGATTCTCTGCACCCCAGGGACCCAGTGTGGGGCTCCATCCCAGGCTCCTGGGATCATGATCTGAGCCAAAGGCAGATGCTTAACTGACTGAGCCATCCAGGTGCCCCTTAAAGGTTCTTTTATCTTTCAGCCCCTGTCATATTACTTCCTTTCCCTTTACAACTATGTATTATTGAGTTTGAATTCTTCTGGACACTAAAAAAGCATGTGGGATGGAAAGATAATCCATCTAGTGAAAGTGGCCTACCCAGATCTCTTAAGGAAGACATTTATGGCTAGAAACTGATGTTTCGGTTTGTTGCTCCAAAACTACTGCTACACATAGCTGAGCCCTGATGCAGTCTTGACTGATGACAAGGACAGAACCTGGAGTAGAGTAAGTTCTCTGGCCACATCCCTTCTCCTTGACCACAGTGATTGGTTTAGGGCAGTTGTCTGACCCGAACTAGTTTGTTCACTGTGAAGTTCAAGACTTTTGTTCCATGTTCGAGAAAAGAAAGTTAAACCCGGAGTATATATATATATATATATATATAGCCTGTAACGATGCCTGGATAACTGAAGCCTCCTGGATCAGGAGCAGGATGGAGGGTGAGGCGGACACCATGCAAGGTGGAGCCTGGACATAGAGAGACATTGGGTCCTTTGTGACATTTGCTGGGTTGCTGGATCAACTCTTACCTAAAACCCAAAGTGTTCAGGAGTTTTCGATTACTCAAGAGGATATATTCTTATATTGTTAAAAGTAGTTTGAGTTGGGAGGTTTTAAAAAAGATTCTTTAGTTATTTATTTGAGAGAGAGAGAGAGGGAGAACAAGAGTGAGAGAGAGCACATGAGTGGGGGCAGGGAAGGGGCAGAAGGAGAGGGAGAAGCCCACCCCCCCGTGGCGTGGGGCTCCATCCCAGGGCTCTGGGATCACGACCTGAGCTGAAGGTAGACGCCTAACCGACTGAGCCACCTGGGCGCCCCATGAATTTGTTTTTTTTTGTTAAGTAAAATAATTCTACTTGATACAGCTAATTTAAAAACCCTTTTCTGTTTCTCAGCTGTTGAATTAGTTGACTGAGTAAGTTGCTACTCACTTGCATAAGGACTCCTAAACAAACATTTACATTCTTATAATAAACTTTTCCCCCAGTGGAATAGCTCTACATGAAACTTTTTCTAAAATTTTTATTTGAAACAAATCACAACTGAGGAAAAAAGAAGACCGCAGACAAAACCTTCATTTCTATTAGGGAGGAGAGATCAGAGACAAGATTTGGCAGTTAGCTTTGGGGTACTTCAGGTCTAAACCCACACAACTGTTGACCCTCTTGACTCCTGCCCCCTACACGCAGTTCCAACATTCCGCTGTGAGGAAGTTACAGGAAGGAGTTGATGCAAAATTAACCTGGAGGTAACCGTTTGTGGCTTATATGATCAAGAAAGACATAAAATGATCAAGAAAGACATAAAAATCAGTGTTACTTGATTCCTAGTGAGGAGAGCTGAGGACTCAGTAAAGCAAGTGAGCTCAGGGGATGTTTAGCTCTGGCTTTCCAAATGGAGTTTTGAAAGCCCCCAAAATGTGGCTCTGATTCCTTGTTGGGAACAGAACCTCTCCCTGTTCATCTCCAGTGCAGAAATAAAGCCGGCTTTGGTCTTACTGGTCTTCCTTCTTGGACTTCAGGGTTCTGTGGCACCACGGAGGCACCAGAGTTGCTGGTTGGCCCCACAACCCGATGGCTGAGTATGGCCCTTACGTGACGGGAGGATAACATCACAGGAAAGGGCTCCGTGGGGCCCAGTTACTTTTCTTGCCTGGCATAGCTTAAACAACCAGTGTTACATGAAAACTTATATTGAAAGATTCCTTCCAAAGCATTCCTGGCCCCAGATGACTCCGTTCCACTTTGCTTTACTATCTCTCTCTTTTTTTAAATCCTTTCCCAGTTATTTAAATAAGACTGGAGGGAAATCACAACTTTTGTCTTTCTGTTTGACCTCGAGTTTGCTCCCATCTCTTCTTTTTTCTTCTTCCTATCAAGCAAGTGCTTCTTGAATTTACTAACTGTATATTGCCCACTCAATAATGATGTTAAAGAGCACAGCTCTGGGACTGAAACGCAGCAGGTACACAAACGTTAGGGGCTGTAACACCGTATTATTATTATTACTGTTACTTTTATATCAGCTTTTCATATATTTCAAATGTCACTTCAGAGATTAAAAAATCCATATCTAGATGATATCTGGTTTTTATTATATTCGTAGAATGCTATTTTTTACTTGGGAGACATATTCTAAGTGCAGGCATGCATCATCTGAAGCGAATCCATTGTGACATCCGTCATAATCTAGATTTATACGACTTTGGTAGGTTTCTCTTAAAAAGCTGATTCCCTTTTTGAAATTTAAATATGATTGAATGACTTTTTCTTTTTGTAAAGGGAGTCGCCAATTGTGTTAAGGGGAACTCACTGATGTGGTCCTCCTGACAGCCCCACCAAAATAGTGTTTAATAGGAACTAGTGTCCTCAGCAGGCTTTCTGAGCTCAGCGGCTGTACCTGACACAAAACAATTCTACTGTGGTTTTACCCACTAGGATCTGTTTTCATTGTTATGCTGGTCTAATTTTTCATTCAGACAATGAAATTTGTTTTCCATGCAAATTTCCTGGCTATCCATCCTTTGCTCCATTATTCAAGTTCCATAATGTAGTCACATTATTTTCACTTGCTTCTACTAGCTTTGGTTTGTATGTTTAAGTTAAAAAGAAACAAAAAACAAACCTTTATGTACAGATCCCTATAATAAAACTGTACTTCAGGTGTTTATTTACATCTCTTGTGATAGTTTTTGAGTGATTTCTTTCCACTTTTATCTTTAAAGTAGAAGAGAAATTATTAAAATTCTTAGAATTATCTGGCATCAGCCAGATGCTGCACCTCATCTAAATGTGTTCAGCAATAGCCAGGACTGGCCTCATTAGCTTTTATCTTCTCATCTGCTGTAATCGTTGATTGATGAAGAAAATTTCTAATTATAGGCATGACAGTGGTCCAGCCAGACTATATGATGCCTAAGGCTGAGTGAGCACTTCTTTCTCTGGCTCCCATTCCTCAGCTGGAAAACGATGAAATAATTTGCTGTGGTGTCCAACTGCTAGAATCTTTAGAGATTCTGATTTTTATCCTACCCCTTAAAACACCATCATGTGTGAGTGTTCATACACATAAACCATGTACCAAAATAATTGGTTCATTTCCTTAATAATTAAACCAACCATTATGAAATGCCAAACAATTAAAGTAAAATTTTTAGGTAGACTAGATCAATCAATTTATTTAATTGTTTGCTTTCAATGATAAATATATACATGTAGATAGACATGGAGAATGGTTCATATAAAAATAATAAAAATGGGCTAAATTTTACGGAAATCACTTTCAGAAATGTAACACCATGAGCCAAATTTTACATCAATAAAGCAGAGAATGAGGTTCAGCCTTTGGGTAGGAAAGGTGATTATATATTAGAAATGAGAATTTTTGAAACAATTAATATACTTTTCCTTATATTAGTAAAAGAGTTATAATGAGAAAGACATCAAAGTTATGACAACTATCTAGTTAAAACTGAATTGTAGTAACAGACTACTTTTGGGAACAGTTTGGCAAAACTCCCTGGAATTATTAGAGAAAGGTTATGTGAAAACATATGCTGGCAGATCGTTGCCTAAATGATACTTATTGTTAAAATGAAACTAATACTACTATATTTGGAAAAAACATAGGAAACTTAATGGGTATGAAAGGTCTTACTGTAAGTGAACATTCAGGAAACATTCACTTAAGTAACCCATTTCAGTTACTTTTTTTCTGTAACTATGAATTGGATAGTCCAGATTGATGAGGAACAATGGAACTTCCAAGAACATTGTTTTTGTTAACCACTGAAATAATAGACGATACAAACAAGGAAAATAAATACTGCTTTAATAGGAACTATTTATTTACTATGTAATAAATAAACAAGTTATGTGTTTATTTGGGGGAAGCCACGTGGTATGTTTATAATTTGAGCTAAGCCTTAACATTAAAACTCACCCATCAAGTGCCAAGGACCCTAAATAATTTCCACGTTACGTTCAGCATTTCTTCTCTGCCTCACATGTGTGAGACTCTCAAGTAGGGACTGTAGCAGTGTAAGGAACTGTAAGCCATCACTCCTTTGATCCATGAGTCTAGTTATAGAGTTAAGCTTTCATGTAAGCAGTGAAAATGACAATGGCAATGAGGGTTGTCAAAATGTTGACGATACATGTATAATTTTTCAGTTCAGCATCAGAGAAAGCATCTTAGAGGTTGGCTTTGGACTGGGTCAAGGGAGATAGTAGAATAGAAACAGATGTGGGAAAGAAAAGAAAAGAGAAGAAGAAAAGAAAAGAAAAAAGAAAAGAAAATAAAAGAAAAGAAAAGAGAAAAGAAAAAAAAGAAAAGAAAAGAAAAGAGAAAAGAAAAGAAAAGAAAAGAAAAGAAAAGAAAAGAAAAGAAAAGAAAAGAAAAGAAAAGAAAAGAAAAGATGAACTTAAGGCCAACAAGACACTGATGACTTGAAGAAGAGTGAGGGAGATTTAAAAAAAAAAAAATGGGCAGTGCCTAGGTGACTCAGTCAGTTAGGCACTGATCCTTGGTTTTGGCTCAAGTTATGATCTCAGGGTCGTGAGATTGAGTCTCCCACCCACCAACCATCTGGCTGTGTGCTCATCACAGAATCTGTTTGGGATTCTTTCCCTCTTCCTCCCCTTTTATTCCTTCCCCCACTTGCTCTCTCTCTCTCTCTCTCTCTCTCTCTCAAATAAATAAAATATTTGTAAAAAAAAAAAACCCACAAAAAATGTAAGGCATATTTTGGTTGTCAGTTTGTCTTCCTGTTAGTTTTCTATATAGAGATAAAGAAATGAGGCAAGGAATAAAGATTGAGACCATATTCTGGGGGAGGAGGGGTTTGGTTGTAGATAGAGGAGCTGTTGAGTAGGGTAGCATTCATTCTCAAAACTGTCCCTAGGGGCACCTTTTCACCCTATCCCTTTGTGTTCCTATCATCTACACACCCAAGTCTTTAGCCCCTCTATATAGTCTTGTCCACCTCCTCAGAAGTCCAGGCTTCATACCTCTTCATAGTTTTATGTCTATATATATATATCTTAAAATGAGTATTCAGATTTCATTTTGCTGCACATTTTCTGGGGCAAACCCATTAGACCAGAAAAATTGAGGCAAATTTTTACCACGAAGAGTTTTCTGGAACCAGAACCTAAACTTAGGCATCGAAGGTATTACTGGAGAAGCAGTAACAGAAGATCTTGCCGTATCACCTCTTATGCCCCAAGCCTTCTGTTTTTAACTCAAAGTCCATCAGGTTTTTTCTCCCTGCAAGGTGACATAGGGATTATCCAATAAACTGAGTCTAATTCCCCTACTCCCAGTATCCTCCACGAAGTCATTAATTACTGTAAACTTTTTGAGCATCTACGCTATGTTGGGAACCATGCCATGGAATTCCGAGAAGAAAACAAAGCAAGCTCCTATACAGATCTCACTTTGAGAAATTGAGTATACAAATGGACAATGGCCAGGTCATATATAAAAATATAAACATAGAAGGATGAGCTGTCCAGGAAAGCAACTCCCTTATTTATACAAAACTAGCCTGCTGAAAGCTAGCCTGCTGTACATCAGACCTGCAGTAAGCCTGACTGCAAACTCTAATAGTAATCCAAGAACCTAAACAATAACTTTTATAACAATTAGTGAAAAATAGTCAAGATTTTATTAATAACTGACAGCTTCTCTGAATTTTGTTCCTCTTCAAACTTAGGACCAACCAGAGAAAGCCAAATATGCACCCCTAACCAATCACACGGGATGCTCTGCTTCTAGTGGGTCCCCGATTGTTCCCCCAACCCAATAGCCTCTAGTCAGGGAATAGTTGCAGGCTTCCCTTTTTTTGCACTAGAAAGCTCTTCCACTCCCCTGCATGCCTGTGAGTCTCTGCCAAAACACAAGTGAGGGTGGCTGACTCCTTTGCTATCATAAGCTCTGAATAATAGCCTCTGCCTTTCTCATCTACTTGGTCTTGGGTTATTTCATGCTTTAATGCAAAAGAGTTGTTCTTGGCAGTTCAGACACTGAACTAGTGGGTTGCAAATCTGGAAAAAGTAGAATGCTGTAGTAACACCAGTATTCTCTCACCCAAATCCCTCACTTACTTGGGGAGATCTGGTCCAAACTCCCAGCCAAGGAAGCTACAGGTAAATTGGTTATTGCATGAGTGACAGCCCCTAAGGTGCAAAGCATGAGAACAATTCTTATTTTAAGTGCATTTTCTCTGAAGCAGTTGTACCATGGCAAAAACAAACAAACAAACAAACAAACAAACAAACAAACAAAACAAACCCTAGGATTAGAGCAGGGGATGGAATGGGAGTGACTTGACCAGGGCTGTTATAAGTTGCCATGGGAACCTTCTCACCACATAAAATAGCAGCAGAGGCAATACTATGGTGATGGTGAAATTCCAAAGGACCCTAGGGAGCAGACTACCTCCTTGTCCGTGATCTTGGAACTCCTACGTTGCAGCCAGTTCTGCTCTGGCAAAGGTGGAGAAGCTGGGAGTTCATGTTATCTTGAATTCAAGCCTTTGGCAGCAAGGACCTTAAACCAGGGATTAGCAGACTTTTTCTGTAAAGAACCAAGTAATAAATATTTTAGGCCTTTTTGTTCGAATATTCAACACCACCACTGTGGCTCAAAAGCAGATACAAGCATTTTGCAAATTGTGCAAATAAGTATGCAAATATGCAAATCAATGTGGTTGTACAGCAATAAATATTTATGGACGCCAAAATTTGAATTTAATATACTTTTTATATGTTATGAAAGATTATTCTCCTTTTAACTTTTTCCCCTGATCATTTAACAATGTAAAAGCCATTGTTACCTTGTAAGCCATAGAAAAACAGTCAGCGGGCCAAATTTGGTCCATGCGCCATTGTTTGGGAATTATGACCTTAGACCAACAGAAAGCTACTGCGTATAGCAACAGGAGGGGAAGGGAAGGACGTTTCTAGAAACTGGGTCCAGAGATGACTGTTTGGTGCAGGTATATTTTGTCAAAGGAGTCACAAAAATATCAGCTGCAATTCTGGAAATAGAGATGATGAAGGTATCTAATCTTGGCAGTAGCCAAGGCAAAGCAGGGGAGCTGAAATAGAGTTCAGTACAAGGAGATGAGGGACTATTCCTGCAGGAGACTTGCTGTCTCATAGTAGGAAATCAACAGGGTCGGGGGTGAGCGTCAAGTCCTGGATGATGGAAAGGATGTTGTTAGAGCTCTCAGTCATGGGCTGCAAAACCAGGTTTGGACCTGGGTTCTCTATAGTAGTTGATCAGAACAAAGACAAGTCACCCGGCAATGACTTAGTCTTATCACGTGTGCCAAATATGGGAAGCAGGCTCTGGAGGCAGAATCAGAGTAGCGGTAAGATCAGGGGCTCTGGCGTCAGACTGCCTAGTCAGCGCACTTTCTAGCTTGATGACCTTGGGCAGGTTGCTGGGGAATAAGGAGCGCTATCCCTCCATCCAGTGTTGTTGAGGAAGTTATTGGTGTGAAAATCAAAACCATCTACTTATTTAGTTTATTGCTTACTACATTACAGATTTTATGATTCCACTGTTTTCCTTAACGTCACTATTCCAGCAAACTGTTGGTTGGAATATAAAAGTTGCAGGTAACTTTATTATTTATTCCAAGAACTTTCTGAAAGACCAAATAACTCTTCAACAGAAAGCATCAGATGATTGTTTTTTTTTTTTAAAGATTTTATTTATTTATTCATGAGAGACACACAGACAGAGAGGGAGGCAGAGACCCAGGCAGGAGGAGAAGCAGTCTCCATGCAGGGAGCCTGACATGGGACTCGATCCTGGGTCTCCAGGATCACGCCCTGGGCCGAAGGCGGCTAAACCGCTGAGCCACCCAGGGATCCCGCCGATGATTGTTTACACCCCAGGACTCTTAGATTCTTTGCTCTCCTAGCTGTGCCCAGTAATTCTAAACTCTGATGTCATGATCTGTACCCAATCCAATCAAGTCCTCTGTGTCAGAAGACCTACCTTAAATCAAAATTTCAGTAATACCCCAACATTGTCTTTCTCTCTCTGAGATATAACTAAGACCTTGTTAAGGTAGTGCTCTCCCTTATAGCAGTGAGTGAGAACCTCAACTTTGTCTTGTCAATATATTATTTTGGTGACATTTTTGGGAGTCAGCCTGTAGAAAGCTCTCAGTTGATGTTGGTCTCATCATAAGTACTCTGTGAAATTAAGTATATTGGTGCCCTGTAGCATTATCCACAATAGCCAAAAGGTAGAAGCAACATAAATGTCTACTGACAGATGAATGTTATGCCTAGTAGTGTGTGCATACAATGGAATATTAGTTCAACCTTGAAAAATAAAGTAAGTTTTGGCACATGCAGCAAAATGGATGAACCTTGACGATGTTATGCTAAGTGAAATAAGCCAGTCACAAAAAGACAAATCTTATATGCTTCCACTTATGTGAGATACTGAGAATAACCAAATTCATAGAGATAAAAAGAATAATAATGGTTGCCAGGTACCAAGGGAGGGGGGAATGGGGAATTATTGCTTAATGGGTATGGCATTTCAGTTTGGGATGACTGAAAAGTCCTGAGTATGGATAATAGTGATGGTTGCGCATCAGTGTGAATGTATTTAATGTCACTGAGTTTGTACACTCAAAAATGGTTAAGTTGATAAATTTTGTGTTATTTATATTATTATCATGATAAAAATATGTAGATTTATCACAGAAAAAAATATATAGATGTCCCAAAGGACTTGAGACTTTTTCACTGTGGGCTTCACATGTCCTTTTCTCTTACCTCTGTTTCTTTCCACTCTTCTTGATAAAATGCAGAGCTCATGAAATAAAAAATCCTCAAAATTAGCTATAGTTTGACCAATATCCCTCCTGCTAAAATCTGTAAAATATTCTGTTCTCCCTTCTTGCATTATAATGAGCTCCTTTGTGGCTGTCTTGTTCCATGAATTTTCTAATAAAGGCTTATTCTAATGATGATCTGGATGATTTTCTTCGTGTGTGTGTGTGTGTGTGTGTGTGTGTGTGTGTGTGAGATAGAGAGAGAGAGAGAGAGATGAGGGATAAGAGCAGAGACTGGAGAGACACAGAGGGAAAGAGAGAGAGAGAGAGAGAGAGAGAGAGAGAGAGAAACAGAGTGCCAATGAGCTTGGAGGTCTGAAATCTCAGTCCAGCGTAGGCTCCTAAAGCTTTCACTGGAATATCAATCCCTGGTCTAATTAGTTGAAAGAGATTCAGGAGGCCTTAAAGGGGGTCAGTAATGGCATTTGAGCCTGGATCTTTGGCTTGAATGTTGAGCTTCCCTGACATATATCCAGGGCCAAATGTTATTAATGTGTAGGTTCTGTCCCAGGCAGATGGGTCAGGGTAGGATGGATCTGGGGCTGTGGGGATGCCTACAGCTGGAAGGAACAGGAAGAGCCAAGCAACTCACTTCTGCTTGCTGGTCAGGTTTGAGGACAGGCTTGGCCAGGAGTCTGTAAGGAGTTCTGGGCACTGGCAGTGAAGAATCCCACTGATGTCTATGGGGAGAATGTGGAATCCTGTGGAAATGCCCAGCAGTCCGTGACCAAGAGGTTTTGAGACATCGTATGGGTGAGTAGACTGTGTCCTGAGGTAGCAGCTTGTAGAACATGAGGGTGAATCCGAGTTGCCCAGACCCCTGGGTGTTGGGGTTGCCCATAAGAGGATTTCAAGAGCTGCCTATGACAGAAGACTCAGTAGGTTCCTAACTTAGAGATGAGCACAAGAATGGCATTGGATCCTGAGGGCTGTGAAGGCTAATTTTACATGTCAACTTGACTGGGCTAAGGGGGCACCAGATGGCTGATAAAACATTGAATCTCGGTGTATTAAAGTGTTTCTGGAAGAGATTAGCATTGAAATACATAGACTGAGCAAAGAAAATCCCCCTTCCGTATGCATTATTCAATACGCTAAAAGGCTTGTATAAAATAGGTGGAGGAGGGTACATTTGTTCTCCACTTGAGCTAGTACCTCCATCCTGTTCTGTCCTTGGACACTGGTGCTCTCGGTTCTTGAGCTTTTGGACCTGGATTGGGACTTAAACCATTTACCCCCTGGTTCTCATGCCTCAGGGATTGAACTTCCCTAGGCCTTCAGTTTCCAGGTGGAAGATCATGAGACTTCTTATTCTCCATATTTGCATGAGCCAATCTCTGATAATAAATCTCCTCTTATAACTATTTGTCTAACTCTTTTATTGGTTCCGTTACTCCGGAGAACCCTCTAATACAAGGACCGAAGCCTTGCCTTTGCAGCTTTGGCCTCACAAAACAACCAATCTAAAGAATAGTCATCAAGAAAATGTTAACTTAAATTCAGCACATTCAATTAAATAAAAACAAACGAAGAGGGAAAGGCATGCCTATCCTTATAGAAAGATTGATTTTAGAGATGTTTAAAATACCAAAACCTTGGTGCCAAGAGTTCTTTGATTATCTAAAATGTTATTTAAAGAGCGAATACCCTGAGTCAATAATGGTAGGTGAGTGAGGGGTAAAAAAATTAAGCCAAAGGCTGATCATCCTTAAATATATGAAAAGCTTCAAGAACAAACGTAATACACTCACAAATTGCAATCCAGAGTTCTGAACTGATAAACAACCTGGTTAAGGAGTAACATTCTCTCAGTGGGCACCAGTTGGACCAATGCTTTTGCTCTTAAGCCCAGTTGCAGAAGCTATCCAAGCAGGTGGCTGAACCTTTTATTGGTACAGTGGCTGGCATTATCTTATTGAGAAGGGTAAAAAACCTTTTTCTGTTATTCATGTACTGCTTTTTATGGTCCAAAGGAGCAGTCATTTAATGGCCAGAGAGTAGGCAAATTAATAATAATGGACCAGACTCCCATCCCATGCAATCAAATAGATGTTATTCTCTATTGAGTTATGTGGCATAAGAATCTCACTTAATAACAGTAATAAATAATGGGGTAATTTCCATGCCAGCTGCTAACGGTTTCCTTGCTTCTAACCAGGGTTTTATATCATTGTATTTCTACTTTCAGGAAACAATGACATTCTCAGACCTGTTTTAAAAGTCTGCACTTTTTGCTTTTTATTGCTGTAGTTTTTATTGGTTGTCTCACAGTCCAGAGTTGAATTTTTAGGTCCCTAAGAGAGGGAAATGTGATGAAAACAGTATTGTTAATGGAGCTTGATGTGATTATTATGGAGGGGAGTTCAGTATCTCGCAGAGATTTGGGGGGACTTTGAATACGAGTTGTTTTCAGGGTGATTTGTATGGTACTTGGGGAAGAATATGTACTTTGCAAATAATGATTATTTTCTAATGGTTTGGATCTGTCTTTGGTGGTATGGACTGACTGATGGACTAATGAAGTTTAGTAGAATAAGCTTACCTGGGGTTCAGAATCCAACTGAATGTAATAAGTTGATTTTATATAGTGTGTATTTAAGATTTCTGGAGATGGCTCAGAGGAGAAGCAGAGTAGAGTCTCTGCATGGACTTGTAAATATTCTTGTTTTTCTCTTCAGGATACGTCCCTGTGTCCTTTTGGATGATCATTTTGCTATATTATCATAGGATGGTTTATTACCATCACTCTGACGCTCTAGATGCAAATGAGTCTTAATTTCCACCTTCTTGGGATTTGTAGGTACTTGCTTTGTACACTTACTTTAGCACATCATTGTTTGGATGTCACTTGATTGGCGGTATACTTGTCTGGTTTCTCTGCTAGACTGTAAGTCCCTTTAGCCTCTCTGGTTTCTGTTTTTGTTTTTCACCTTATGACGTAAGTTATTACTCCTAGTTGACACAAGTGGAAACTGAAACACAGAGAAGTCTATGTGTCCAAGGTCGCTGAGCTGACAGGCACAGAGCCAAGACGGGAGCCCAGGCAGGTTAGCTCCAGAGCCCAGAGTCCTAACCACAGCCTGCCGCCTCTCTTGTGGACAGCTAGCATGGCACCGTAGACATGGGTCATTGAATAAATCGCTTCACTCACAAAGATGGTTTATAAACATAAGATGCTACTCTTGTGAACAAAGACTGTTTCTTGGGAATTGGGGCAGATGTGTTCGAGGACAATATTCCAGGTCTTACATCTCTGAAGGTAGGTCAGATCTCTGCGGTCTTTCCATCCCCAGCAATGCTGCTCTGGGTCTCTGGATCTTTCTAAACAGAAGAAAGGAACATCCACTACTGAACCTGCATCTGTGAGCCTGGAAACACTCCTGACATTCATTCTCCCTACACTCTAGCCTTAAAAGAGTCCCCCTGTAGATAACTTCTGTGGGTCTCCCTGGGTGAGGCCATTGTTTTTATTCATCACATGGAGTAAGAACTCCTGACGGATAATGAATATTCCCGAGAGTAGGGGAAATAACACGAAATAGAATATTTCTCCTATAGTAAATGATCCATTTTGATGAAAAGAACATTTACTATAATACTTCATTTCCATATCCTTACAGTCCCATTTTAAGACTTAACAGTTTCTAAATTATGAAAGAAGGCTTTGAAAAATACTCTGCTACATTCCTCCAGACTGTCTTCCTGGTGGCAATACATATGGAGAGGAAGAGACTAATTTTGGATCCAGACAGTCTTTTGGTTCTCTGAATGGATTTTCCTAAACAAACTGCTGAATGCTTCAAAAATGAAACCTGTGATGTCTAGCACAGGTTGTAATACACATAAGAGAGATTCCAACACTCATTGTCAGATGGGTTCTGATATGCCCTGGCTGATGGAAAAATGCATATTTCTGAGCTCAACTAAAGGAGAGTTGGAAAATATTGAAGCTTTTTTTTTTTTTTTTGTCCCCAATCATGGTAAATAAATAAACATTTGTAAATAAACAGATGTCATACATCTGAGAAAGATTCTGAAGGCAGAATTTTTTATCAGAAGAACAGTTGCTATAGGCATTTTCATAATTACTGTGAATAGTTTTTGTTTTGTTTTGTTTTGTGTTTGTTTTTTGGTAGCAAAGTTCTATGGCCCAGGGACTTCCTTAAAGGGAGGCTTAACATTCAAGTGCAAATGGTCTTGTATATCGCTCTGTGACTGAGCCCATCTTACCATTACTCCTAAATCCTCTCTCTGAGTCGGATACAGCTTCATCCTGAGAGTAGAATCTGCTTATTCGTGTTGAATGTTGTTGGTCTATGTATGTTGGAGCTGACCGAAGGAGAGTAACCATGAATTCAAGAAATAGAACCAAGCCGTATATTTGAGAACAGAACAAGGCACAAGAGCAGAAGATGGAAATCTAAACCAGATATGACAGAGAAAATAGTGAGACTCCGTACATTGGTAAAAGTCTTGAATGAGGCATTGAACTTTCGAAAGAACGTGAAATGGGATTTTCAGTCAGTCTTACTTAGATTTTAAGGATCAGAGTGACCCCAGCTGTTATGTGGATTAACATGAATTCAATATTTACTAAGCGCCTTCAATGTGTCAGATGGTCTTTTAGGTCCTTAGGGTATGTCAAGGAACAAAACCATGGTACTTGACCCACATACCAAGCTCTCATTACAGAATGCTAGAAACCCTATGG
Organism: Vulpes lagopus; assembly: GCF_018345385.1. Taxonomy (NCBI): domain Eukaryota; kingdom Metazoa; phylum Chordata; class Mammalia; order Carnivora; family Canidae; genus Vulpes; species Vulpes lagopus. Next base: position 32,094,498 of record NC_054847.1, on the reverse strand, counting down.
CTGCTTATAGGCGTCTTTGAATGTAACCTTCATCTCAGGGAAGATAAGAGATCCAGAGATTAAGTGACTGGCACAAGGCTACGTAGCCTCTCATTGACACTACGAAGCTCATATGCTGAGCTTTTCACTGGATCATGTAGTGCAGCTACTTGGTTAGAGGTGGGTAAAATGCTAACCCCATTTTATTTGTGAGACATTTGGGGCCTGGAGAGACAACACGAGTTGTCTAAAGTACGTAAGTGGTAGAAGAAACCACATTTCAGATGCCTGGCTGCTCCGATGGTGCTTCTTCACTGTTCTGTACTGCCTGCAAAACTAGCTATGAAACACAATTTGTATATATACCCGGTATTACAAAATATCACTTATTAGCTGAAATAGACTATAAGACCGTCTTCATGAGTTGGAATGGATATATCAAGGTAATGAATGCAGAATAATCATTATTTCAAAAAATGGGTATTGGATAGCTACACTTGAGCCTTTATCTTTAAGATAGATCTAAGAGTTTCCAGAATATACTGTTACATGTGAAATGGGTATTATATTATTATTGTTAATATCTTAAAAACCATTTTCCCTTTTCAAATTTGAAATACCATTCTAAATATTCATGGTATTTAGGTCATAAGGAAAAAAAACCAGACAAATCAAATGAATAAGTTATTAAGGTGTCAGAACATACTAAATTATTAGGATGGATGAGAGCATTTAAGAATAACCATAATATGAAAAATTCAAGTAATTCTCTTTAAGTGGTTCATAATTTCCTTGTCCTTATTACTTCTCCTGTCCCCTATACCCACAAACTGTAAGTTAATAGAAAACAGGAACACGTGTGTGTGTGTGTGTGTGTGTGTGTGTGTGTGTGTTTGCAGGCTCAGGATATTACATTTGTGTATCCAAGCATTGGTTATTTTATTCAGTTTATTTGGAATTTGGAAAAGCAGGAAACACATTTAACTCTTAAGCATCATGGGAATAGGTCACATAACACAGTCAGGAACCTCTCATAACAAATTAAATATAGCCAGGTGTGAGGGAAAATAAATTCCATATGTTTAAAAATTATTGGAGTAGATAGAATTTCACTGGAAAATATAAGTGGGATTTGGAGGTCTTCTCATTAAAAAGTTTATTAAAACTATAACATGTCTGATGGCCATTGCTTATCTGAGAATAGGCTGAAGTCACCACGGTGGGTATTTATTCAAAGTGCCTTGCTCAAACTAGACCTACGACTTCACTTGTTCAAAGGAGCTTCTCTCCCTTCATGAATTAGAATGTTCGCTGAGTCCTGATAAAATGTCTGGAATCGAAATGGATGTTTGGAAACTTCTTTATTCTTGACAGACGGGAATGTGTCCAGGATCCGGGAAGACAAACGAACTCTTACTCCAGCGGAGGAAAAGCTGTTAAAATAAGTCTGACCCCGTGTTAAATACTTTATATAGATAAGCATGTTCCATGCTCACCACAAGCCTGCGAGGTTCCACTATTATCCTCCTTGGTCAGATGTGGAGATGGAGAGATTTAGCAACTCACTCAGCTTTCCCCTGCTTTGTAAGGACTAGTAGTATTTAAATCCAGATCTATATGGTTGCAAAGCATTTCCACTGGGTCATGAAGAAAATGGGCCATTTTTACTGGCGATGAAGAAAAGAAAATAAATAACAATGGAAAGAATGCCCACATACAAAGAACAAGGGTGTGAGACAGTGGTAGACGGCAGACATGTAGAAATAAAGTTATTCAGCGACCTCCTGGTTGGCTCGTGTCTCCTCATTGCTGGACCTCAGCCGCCCTCCATCCACTGCCCAACCTGAGGACCAGTCCTCATGCAGTGTTCCTGGATGCTGCTTTCTGTCATTTATCCTTCACGAGGGACCCGATACTTCACTTTGTTCCTTCCATTATGGTGCTACCTTCAATGATCTCATGCTCAGTCCTGGCTGAACTTGACCTATTCTTATAGCATCTGCCTTTTTCTTGTAGGTTACAGAATAATCACTTGTGTGGTTTTTGTTTGTTTGTTTGTTTGTTTTTAAGATTTTACTTATTTATTTGAGAGAGAGAGCACCAGTTATGGGGTGATGGGGGAGGGCAAAGGGAGAAGCAGACTCCCTGCTGAGCAGGGAACCCGACATGGGGCTCAATCCCAGGACCCCAGGACCATGACCTGAGCTAAAGGCAGATGCTTAATTGACTGAGCCACCCAGGTGCCCCAATAATCACTTGCTTTTTTAAAGACATTGTTGGATTTGTAGTGACTCTCTAAGGCACTATGTTTAGAATAATTTTTTTTCTCATTGCATTGGAAGAATTGATTGATCATGTCTGTGAGTAGAGGAGAAAGGGGGAGTGTAGACAGGTGTGCTATGTATTTGCCATTCTTGTATAGGGTAGGCAGGGCTTGGTTCTGCTTTCTGATGTATCCTCCAGCTAATCTGATGAAAAATAACTAAAATTATTCCTGTAACTTAAATGCAAAACAAACAACTAAAGTCGGACACTATACCTGCTATCGGGGATAGAGAGATGACATTTCCTTGTTATACTAATTACCATTTTTAAGTGCTTGACAGTTTTCAAAACATACTTACAGACTCTCTTTTGGTCTTCGTAGTAGGTGTAATAGAATGTGGCAAATGTTATTATGCCTGGGTACTTCAAAGAAACTAATCTAATGGAAGTTTCTGGGCAAGTAAGATCACTATGCCAGTTTGAGAATGCTTTCAGAGGAACACCCAAGTCACAAAGGCTTAAACAAGTTAAGACAGTCTTCAAGGGTTCAATGGCTCCTTGCCCTGCTCCTGATTTCCCTCGTGGTGGCAAGACAGCTGCTGCAGCTTCAGCTATTGAGGCAGTGGAAGGAGAAAACAGCAAGGGAAACATGATGGTACCTCTATCAGGAAAGCAAAACGTTCTGAGTAATCCCCAGAAAATTTCTGTTTGCTCTGGCTAGAACCATGTCACATGGTCGCCTCTAGGTTAGAAAATGTGTACCTAGCTGTCCTCAACAAAACCAAGGTTGTGTTAACATGGAAAACGAAGAGCATCTATGTTAGGTAGCCAGCTAGCAGTGTCCGGCACAGACAAACACAGGTGCAGGTCATTTGGGGAACTGCTGTGGGGCTGGGGATGTAGTACCATACACAGAAAAGTAGTTACAAACATACTTAATAGTTGTTTTTATTTAATTAAGGAAATCCCATTTGGTTTCTTGTTTCTAGGAGCACCACTGCCCATAGCAACTCTTTCGAAGAATAGGCTATGGATGGTGCACGTGTGCTTGTACATAGGGCTGTATTTCTATGCATTTTCTAAAATGTAATTTAACAGTGTAAAGATAATGAGCGCCTTACACTGTGAATCCTTTTCACAGGATGTCTCTGGCACTAGCCATGCAGTGGGGTTAATGAGTCCTGTTGTTAGAACAGTCTGTGCTCCAGAATGGAATGTCTTCATGTCACTGAAGTGAAAGAACATATTAAGGTGCAACCCCTCAGGATACCAAGAAGTTGTCTGTTGATTTGCTTCCTGCTAAAGAAAGCACATGATTCAGCAGGGTAAGAAGAGAAAATCATCGGATATAAACTTTCAGTACCAGGAACATATGTTGAGGGCCAGGAGGGCTTACATTCAAAAGCTTGGGGTTTGCAAGACAGCATATTTCACATCTCATCCTTGCCTCATTCTGAAAAAGATTGTAATGACTTTCTGGGGAGGGGAAATTATATCTCATTGGTAATCCCGGGAAGCAAGGAGGACAGACTAAAGGAAGGGGAATGGAAAAGGGTAATAAAATTTATTAAGTGTCAGCTGTATGTTGGGAACTGTTTTGGGGTCTTGAATTATTAACTCACTGAATTCAGAGAACAATCCTACAAGCGGGTACTTCTATTCCAGTTTATAGGTAGGAAAGCTGAACTTCAGAGAGATTTAGGTGCATTTCCCAAGGTCCCATTGCTAGAGAGCTGGAAGGTCAGACCTTGCTAATCTCAGCCTGTGCTTGTCACCCATACTGCCCTCTAGAACTGGCCAACTATCCCCCAAAGCACTACAACTAGCTCTTAGTGTGAAAAATGTGCTAGACACACAACCTAATGCACCAGTTCCAAACATTTCCTTCCCAACTCCCAAGTCACAAAGTTTCTACCAACCAGTAGAAGTCCAACCAGTTTCTACCTCATTTCCTTTCATTCTGCTTCAGTCTGTAAGAGGGTGAAAATGCCTCCTGATGCCATCTCTGGGGATTAAACTATCAAGACTGGGAATACGGACTGGCTAGCATCAAATCCCTCCAGACCAGTTCTTTTGTCTGCCTTAGTCCTAGGACAACATCTTTGAGACCCAAGATGGGAAAACAAGGTCATAGACATATTGCAATAGATTAGCTGTTTGGATCATGAGCATTGGCAGTGTAAATATACAAAATACAATTTCAGAGTAGTATTTTTTTTTAAGATTTTATTTGTTTACTCACGAGAGACACACAGAGAGAGAGAGAGGCAGAGACACAGGCAGAGGGAGAAGCAGGCTCCATGCAGGGACCCTGACGTGGGACTCAATCCCTGGTCTCCAGGATCAGGCCCTGGGCTGAAGGCAGGTGCTAAACCCCTGAGCCACCCAGGCTGCCCTCAGAGTAGTATTAAGTTAATACTAAATCTGAACAAACCAGTTCCTCCTCTTTCACTGTGGCATTCTGGGTCTACACTAAATTGTATCAAGTAGGCAAAGAACCCCTTGGGTGGCTGAACAGACTGCTCAGCTAAAAGGAAGACCCGGGTAGTTAAGTGTAATCCCAGGTGCCTGTAACTTTACGTATCTTACCCCAAAATACAATTGTACTGTTAGATTTTTTCCTATCTAAGTTAATTTAGTTATTAGTGTAGATCACAAGCTCTCAGCATGTTCCAGATCCAGCAGGATCCTCCAAAATATTTGTCTGCATGATTTAAACTTAATGAATAAATTAGTGGATGGCATGAAAATGCATTGAGCAGTGAATGAAGGTCTGGGTTCCTACAGCTTCAGCCTTTGTTGAGGGAGCTTCCCAGGGCAGCCTAATTTGTAGGTAAGTCAGTATTCAGGGAGGCTTAGAGCCTTCCCCATGTCTCTTTTCTGTCTCTCCTACTTGGCAATGCCAGAGGTCTCCATTCGGGAACTGAAGTGTGACGGAGATGCCTCTCTGAAGTCAAGATTCTGGTTCATTATTGATCCTCACCCCCAGGATGGGGCAAGCTAATGGCCTGTGTTTCACTCCTCCAAGCATCCCGCAATGGGTGTACAGTGAGGGCATGTTTACTGTAATTAACTTCTCTTCCGGACAGCGGATATATCCACTGATTATTTCAATTTCAAACAGGGATTGTTATTCGCTCTAGCTAATGGTATTTGCAGCTGTTCCTTTGGTTACTCATGGTTAACCCACCTGCTTAATGGGATACCGCTAGTGATGCACAGATGGGTGGATTTAGGTAGGTATGCTTTTATCAGACAATGGAAGAGGTATTTCCTTTATTTTAAGAAGTGTCACAAGGTATTAAGTCTGGGTGTTCTTCTCTCTCACCCTCTGCACCACCTACAACACAGCTGGGCTCAGCTGTTTTACATTAATAAAACAAAGATTTAGGTTCAAGGTCAGCCTTATGGGTGTGTGATCTGTGCAGTCCCCCTGGGACCCATATTCAGAACCCCACACTTGGTTTAATGCTCTGTGGTTGCCGTCTTGACACTCTCAAGAATTCTTTCACAAGGGGCCCGGCATTTTTATTTTGTGCAAGGCCTTGCAAATCATGTAGCTGAACTTGCCTGGATTATCTGCTTTCAAATCACCGAAAGGAAATGGTTGAAGAGAGGGAGAATAGAAGATGGCAATTTCATAATCCCGGAGACTTGCATGCTGTGAGCAGACACAGACACAAGAGAAATGATTAGTGAGAGTGGAGCAGGGGAGCAGGACGTGGAAGTAGTTTTCCAACTTTCAAGTCACATCTTTGCATCAGGCTTAATTATGGGGTTTATAAAATGAATTCCCTGAATATAGATAGACTGGCAATCGCGCCATTCGAAAACTGCTTTCCAAAGTCAAATGCTGGTGCTTTTTGAAGTTCTTGGTTCTTTCCTCCTGCTCCTCCATAAACTCAGAAACTCATAAACTCAGCTTGATGGTGAACCTGTTGCACAAGAGCCAGGGTAACTGGAGACAGGGCTCCCCAGCACCCTGGTGTGAAGACGCCTCTCTTTCTCCCAGACATCCTTCCCGTCGGCCTACTGCGGCGGGGCTAATAGGCGGCAAACGCTGCCAGGCGCTGGACGTTCAAGTCATTTGAAAGTAGAAATAGCAGTCTTGCCCTTGCCATCTTTCAAGAAACAAACGCTCTGTGGTGTCCGGTTTGGGGATGCATAATTTCCAGCAGCAGGCAGACCTTTGTCTTTCATTTAAACCAAGCTACCTTTTCCTTTGATTGGTGGCTAAATCCTTTCACTTCCTATTTCCTGCCGCTCTCCCCTGCTGGCCTATCATAGCCTTTCCACCCCCTTACTTCAGTCCCTCAACCCTTCTCTTATGCAAATCACTGTTAACTGGTGTCAGATTAGTCTCCATCTGATACTTCCTGCTCCCTGAAATCAGGTTAATCCTTTTAAACTGCAATTCAAAGATAAACTAACCAGCAGGACTGATTTTGCCACCTTCATACTTTATTCAGTTCAATGGCTTCCTCTCTTTTTAAACATAAGGTCCCCCTACTCATGACACAAAGATCCTTCAGAGAGACGTTGAAGATGCCTTTGCCTTCTTCCCGAGTCTCATCTCTCATCACTTCATGGATAGCCTCAGCTCTAGCCGTTCCAGGAAAAAGTCACATTCCGTGTAATCCACAGATTTGTGCCTGTTTCCTCTATTTAAAGGTGCTTATGCTACCTTTTTCAACTGGATCACCTTCACTTGCTTTTCAGGACTCAGATGAAATGCTGCCTTCTCCCAGGAAGCCCTCTCGAACATTCCTCACTCATAGGTATTCAGGTACCCCTCTTCCGTGCTTCCAGAGAGACCTGGAATGATGTGCCACTCTGTTATAGCATCTGCTGCTTAGTATGATACATGTTTCCTTAGTTGTCTTCTGCCCCTGGGCTTGCCCACCTTGGGAAAGGGCACACACTTTTTTTGGTATTTGATATGTGATGCTTATAGCTTAATAAATAAATGAATTTATGAATAAATGAATGAATGAATCAGTTGGTGGAATGGACCAAAAGATAGGTCATTATCAATGAGAATTTCTAGAGTGTCAAGAATGAGAACTTCCATGTTCCTCTAACAGGCTCTTAATTTTGCAAGCTAACCATGTTTGGCATTTCTTTGAAAGGACTCAAATGAAAATCCTTCTGAACCAAGTCAACAATATAATACTGCAAATCAGAGTCATTACAGAAGTATGAAATTTGGGAATGGAAAAGAAAATAGATTGTTGTATTTCAACAAATCCTACAAAGTGTGATTTCTAAATTTACAAATGGCAAATTTGAGCTTTGAGGGGATAGCTCAGTGGACCAGGGCAAGAGTGCAGCTTCCTTGGAATGTGGGGAGTATATTGGTGTGACAGGCAGGATGAAAGTCAATTTCCCCCTCTTTTGTCTTCTGTATAACTGAGGGCCTTGGGTTGGGGCTTCTTTGAGAGGAGGAAAGAGAACATGGACACAATAGGGTAAGTATGGAGAAGGAAGTTCATGTTCAACTTCAAATAAAACTAGCCTATCACCAAGAAATGAAAATATTTGAGGCCTATTAAAGATGAGTGTAACGTCATTGAAGTATCTCTCTATGCTTATTTCTATTGGTATAAACGTATTTTGAGTTCTATTATTAAAAGAAAAAGTGAGGGACACCTGGGTGGCTCACTGGTTGAGCATCTGCCTTTGGCTTGGGCCATGATTCCAGGTCCTGGGATCAAGGGTCACACCAGGCTCCCCACAGGGAGCCTGCTTCTCCTTCTGCCTGTGTCTCTGCCTCTTTCTGTCTCTCATGAATAAATAAAATCTTAAAAAAAAAAAAAAAAGAAGAAGAAAGCAAAAACGATAAACACAGGACCCTGGATGGACAGATCTCAGTCCTCTATAACAGTATGTTTTCTTTCTGAGCCTGGATTGGGCCTCGGAATTAGTCTCAATAATATATCAGAGTTACCGAATGAGGTAAAATCAGTCTGGCAATCAGTTCTGGTTCTAATGGGTGTGTTTACCTATCTATACATTGGTTGGGTTATCCTAATTTTGGCACCTCTTCTTAATTTCATGACCATGGTGGGGGGACAAGGAGAGCACGTGAGGATTTATGAAATCTTACTCCAAATATAGAATTTGTATTTGTCAGAGTTCTCCAGAGAAACAGAACTAGGATATATGTGTGCAACATGTACATGTATATATATATATATATGTGTGTGTGTGTGTATGTGCATATATAACATATGTGCATATATTTATATTCCGAAAGAAAAAGATTTATTTCAAGGAACTGGCTTATGCGATTGTAAGGGCTTCCAAGTCTGAAATCACAGGGGCAGGCTGGCAGCTGGAGATCCAGGGGAGAGTTGATGTTTCAGTCTTAGGTCCAGTCTGGAGGTAGGATTCCTTCCTTAACAGGAGTCCTCAGTCTTTTCTCTTAGTGCCTGCAGTTGATTAGATGATGTCGACCCTCATTTTGTAGGGTGATATGATTTATTCAAAGTCTACTAACTTTGATACTCATCACATGTAAAATATACCTTTACAGCAATATCTAGACTGATATTTGACAAGTACCTGGGTACCACAGCCTAGCCAAGTTGACACATAAAATGAATGATCACAAGTGCTATTGGCTGGAGAGCATTATATCCATGTGATGAAAGGAATCCCTCTCTTCCGTCCTTTCTCTTCTTCCTTCTGGGTGTCTACATAGTATTGCACATGGTATCTCATGTACCATGTACTATCCCAGGAACTGAGGATACAATGGAAGATTCTACAGCTCCAGGGAGGTGCTTTTATAGAGACTAAAACTTGAATGAAGCAATCTGAAAATCTTTCTCAGCAAAGCTTTGGGCAACAAATGCAAAGCAGAAATTCCAGGAAAAGTGAATATTATGCTTTTCTTTGGTTATAAATGGTCTCAGCAAATAACTTCTGCAGAGCAATTCCTTCTTCACTAGTAGCAGTGCTTTAGTTTTGTGAAATGAACTTGAATATCTTCTGGTTTGAGGACTTCCCAGGAAACTCTACCCTGCTAAAGACACTTCTCCTCCATGCTTATCTGCCTTCTCTGAGAATGAAACAACATATTTGTTTCCTCAACGTGCCACCTCACAAAGTGTTTCCTGTGCTGATGTAAACAGGCATAATAAATACATTAAAATTTTTTATTTTGGTAGAATATACATAACATAAAATTTCCCATCTTAATCACTTTTAAGGGTATAGTGTATTGGATTGGTTGAAATGAAAATGGAAATCAGAGGAGAGAGTTTGCTTCATTTCCCATTAGGGGTTCACCTTGAGGGGTGGTCTTGACTACAACCATGGGTAGGCATATCGAAGCAAAATTGATAGATGCAGAAAATAGCTAATGGCATTGATGGGTGAATTTGAGCAAGAGGGGGTATAATTTGTAATATGGGCATCAAATTGCCTTTCATTTGATGGAAAGCCTTCTGGGGCAAAACAGAATTACCATGAATCTGCAGGATAGATAAGAGTGGCACTATGAGTTGAGGGTAGATCATGGTGGCAGAGACACCCAGATCCAGAGAAACAACTTGAATTCACCAACTACAAATGCCAACCTGGCAAGCAAATACATGACATCAGAAGAATATAACCACTGAGGGTGGCAAAGAGGAGAAGGAATAGGGAGCACAATTGTGGAGGACCCACCACTTATCTGAGGGAGGTAGCTCAGTTATCATTAGTAAAGCAGGTGAGGTTTCCCTGCTGCCCTGGGGGATAGTGCATGGGGAAGATTACAGCAGTTGTAAGAGTATAGATTATTATATAGACCATGGTGCTTGGAAATCTGCTACTTGCAGATTTTCTCATATACAGATTAATTATAAAACTGGTGAATTGAAGGAAAAAATATATAATAAGTACATCTATTAAAATAAAGGTTATTTTAGAATAACCTCATAATTAATATTGTGCTTTATTTGGGTGAGAAGATCTCCTCTAAGGTTTTTTTCCTCCTTTTATGTACAAAAGGCTGTTTGGTGGCTTCTCTGTGAAAATCTCACTACTCCTTACATTTAGAACAAATAAGCCTCCGTGGAAAGTAGCAGGAGTAGACACGTAAATTACTAGGTTTTTTCCTGCTGCCGCAGACTATCACTGAGGAAAATATGTTCATAAACTGAAGAACAGAGTTAGTCACCTCTATGAATCATGAGAGGTTTAGTTACACTGACTTGTTGGGAGAATTTTAAGAGTTACCCAAAGCGAGGAGGTGAGAAAAAGACCCTGCATTTTGTGACACATAAACCACAGAGACGTCCTCTTCTCTCCCCGTAAGTAACACAGGCTGCAGCCCTTTATGGCCATACAGTGTTTCACTATGCCAAGGAAACAAAGAACTAGTAGAAATATTATGAATATTTTTCCATTTTAATCAATGTTTCTTGGGAAAGATTTGTTTAACAGTTTATCTTTGGTGCATCTGAGCCCTAATGTGGAACACAAGAGATTCTGTAAGGCTTCAAGTCCTCATTCAGTTATTCAGAAGTAGGAGGAATTTCTTGCAAAAAAAGAGAAACAAACAAGGAAAGCCAGAAAGCCAACCAGCCACCCTCTGCCATTTTCTTGCCATTGTGTATTCAGCTCTGAATCAGTCTTGTTGGATATATGGGGCTCTCAGCAAGGTCCATGTTCATTGTTTGAATCTCTAGCATGGGATAGAATATTTACTCACTCAGCAAATACTTCTTGGGTATTGACTATGTTTTAGTTACTCCTAAAAATACCGAAGCATATTGATGTACTGATCGATATAATTTCATTCTATTTTACTTCTGGTATCTTCCCAACAAACCAGTCTCTTCTGCCTCACTTATGAAAAATTAAAAGGAAAATGATAAGAAAGAAAATAAGAATAGGTCTAAGTGCCCAAGGCTCACATCTATAGGAAAGAGCACTGTACAAGATGATCCCTCCAGAGTGAGACTCAATTTTCAGCAAGACATCTTGTTTTGCCATTAACCTGAAGTAAGAAAATCTTCTTTGACATTTTTCCTTGGGTTTTGTATTTATAGTTGAATCATGGTCCTTGGAATGCTGTAAGTCGGGGCAGAGTATGTGTATGTATGTGCTGGCATCGGGGAAGAGGTAGTATGAATGTATCTGGAACAGGCTAAGAGCTGTGATCTTAACTTCGCAAGGGAGGGAATTATAGAATGAGACAGAATGGCTGGGAAGAGGTGTGTCTTGAAAATGTGGTTCAAACTCCTATATTTCCTGTGTATGGTTAGGTGGTCTATATTTACTTCTCACACATTACTTTCAGAAAAAAAATGGAAGTCCATTTGGCAATGTAGTGTTTTCCCCATTTGATTGAATGCGCTTAAGAGGAATTCTGACCATCACAGCATTTGTATCTGGTCAAAATGATAATCACTTTTCGCTACTATACTTTTTTACTATATTTTAATTACTATAAAATAATATTCTATAGACATCCTCATCTGTGTATTTATGAACTTTTCTGTGATCTTTCTTAGCATATATTTTTATAGGTAAAATCCCTCGGGGAAAGTTATATTTAAACAGTATTAATCTGAAAAATGTTACCTTTAACTGTTGGATCAGATTATGCTTCCATTTAAGATGTGTAAGAAAACCCCTTTCCTACCACCCACATCAGCCACTGAGGTCAGTTTTTTAGAATTTTACTAGTTTTCTTTTGCATTTCTTTAATTGATAAAGAAGTTAATATTTATATGTATTTATTGGCTGTTAGTATTTTTACTTTTATGAATTGCTTTTCTTTTAAAAAAATGTCCATTTCCCTCTTAGGTTTATAGTATCATCAAATAACAGCATACTGAATGCATTTTGGAAAATTTATCAAATCCTTTTTAACCTCATAATGACTCTTTGGAATGGTTAAGATAAATTTTATTGCTCTTATTGGAAATATGGAGAAGCTGAGCCTGCTTTCTTCTAACGAGCTAATGGTGGAAGCAGTCACAGAAGCCTGGTCTTATCCACTCTCTTTGCTTCCCCCTTTGCCCTGCCTCCTCTCAAACCACCCTGGGTGACCAGCACACCATTAGCAACAGCAGTAATTGAACATGACGGGTATCCATAAAACTACATAAGATGATATAGGTGATTTCAAATAAAATGTGGCCCAGTTCCTAGAGATGCAGTTTACTGAGCAGCTGTGAAGCATCAGAAGGGACAGGATACTTGAAACGAGAACGGAAGAAATCAGCTCCTCCAAACTGCATCTGATAAACTAGGCATCTCCTTGGTCTGCATTAACATCTGCACTTTGTAAGATCGTATGTGAGCTCCTCAGGTAAAATTCCAAAGCCAAAGAAACAGAAATGAAAGAGGTCTAGGTCTTAATTTGCAACTCTGTCGATCTGCAGTAGAAAGCAATTCTGTAAACACAATGGATTATTTTGAAAGCTTTTGCAGTCCTAATTTCTAAGTAATATAGAATACTGAGCTGTTCAAAGTCATATATATCTTGAAGAATTTGATGGTTGCGTGGCAGATGATGGTTCCACACTGAACTATATTCAACCCCATTGAATAAATAATTCATTGTTGAAACTAAAAGGAAAGAGATCTATATCTTCGTTTTCATTAAAGAATCTGATAATTAGTGCTAAGTACTTCTGGAAAATTCTCTTTTTCCTAGCTGTTCTTTACAGATATTTTTATATTAGAATATAATCAATGGTCAGAGGAAGACCTTATGGTTTTAAAATTAGTTTAAATTAGCTCAAAAACCAAACAATAGTGTAGCATTTTTCAAAGACCATTTTATGTATGGGCTAGCAAAAAAACTTAAGGAAATTTCCTTTGGGAAAGAGGGAATAATGCCAGAAATAATTGTTAAATATAAAGTGGTTTCAGGAAAAGATTATTAACTCACAATTGCCCTACAGACATATATAAATACTGAGGAAGTCTGAATTCCATTGGGATTTTCATCACTTAGTCCATAGTGTTAGCAAAGAAATCTGAAATCTCCCCATTAGCTTTCAGAGTGGGGCTCAAAGGAAATGTAAACCAGATGAGGTCTGTTTCCCGAGACCCAGAGCCCAAGCTGTCGGTGAGGTCCCCTGCACAAGAGGAAGGGAGAACCACACAGCCTCACTCAGAGCAGTCTAAACTTACCAAGTCTTGACACGGAGAGAAATGAGTGTTATTTACTTTGGCGACCACTTGCCTGATAGGAGATATAAGGTCAACCAGCTGGTTTTGAAACTTAATTTACTATCTTCTAGATTCACATTGTATTTATTTGAGAAGGAAGAGTAGCCAAAGGCTCTCATTTATTTTGCTGTGACCAACGCTAAAGGAAGCTAAAGTGGATTTTTGAAGCATCTATTACCTGCTAAATGCACATTATCCATTAGATTATGGGGTTGTGTTCCAGCCCCAAGTCATTGGGCTGGCAAGTCAGATTAGAGTGAAATTTATTACAGGCGAAAGAGGGTGCCAGTCTCCAGTGTGGTTGCTCCTCTGAAGTTCATACAGCAAGGAGGGGAAAGGAAAGTGTGATATGAAGGCAAGAAATAATATTTGTGGGATTGTGTAAGAATGTGTCCTTCTAAAATAATTTTTCAAAGTCACCCATTGAGCATTTACTGGGTACCTAATCTGTGGCAGGCACTGCTTTCTATGTGCTGGAGAAGAAAAGGTGAATGATACTCACCAGTGAGAGGTACTGTCTATCTGGTGGTGGAGCCCTTAAAAAGTCAAAACTACATTACTTATTTGAGCAGAGTGAGTTTTTGAGCATTTGATGCAGTGAGACATGAAAACAGGGCTAATGGTTGCTGTGAAGAAGCAGGCATGGGGGATGGGACATGAACTGCTGGATTTCTAAGGACTGAGTTTTATCTCCTGGAAGGATAGAAAAGTCCTTTCGTGTTCTGAAGATTTGAACTCTACAGCACTTGGCAATAATTACCATAGTTCCTACGGCGATAGAAAATTGACAGGATGGGTGGCAATTATAGTGGTGTGTGAAGAAGGGATTTTGGGGTAGAGTATCCCATCCTGAACTGCAGAAATTGAGATTTTTCTTACTGCAACCATCCCAGACGATGTAAGAGAACAACATGGTAATGAACCCCAGAAGACCCACCAGGGGCGTCTATCTCTAGCGTCAACAGACACATACCAGACATGCAGATTTGTGCTTCCATTCCAGTGTGATGAATATTATTTCAACAGTACACAGTTTATTCAGATTTTAATGTGGCTAGATACGAAAACAACCACAGTGGGGGTTGAGAGCTATAGACTCTCCATACCATTTTGTTGGTCTCTGATAACGTTGACTTCTTTCTGTAACCTCGAGTAAAGGAATCTTTCCACGTGTTGGAAGGTTGCTGTGACTAATTTCTTAGAGACAGAGACTCTCTTGGTGTCTGTCAGCAGCTGTGTAGCAGAGATTCCTTGTGGAGTATGTCACCCCCTGTGCTGTATATTTGACAAAGTGGCAGAAGGAAACTGGCTCACCTGCCTCCAGGAAGGCTTCGGATGTCTTCTGGTAGTTAACTCAGGGAAGCTGTCTCCCAGTTAAATGGGGAACATGCAAACAGGGCAGTGTAGGCAGTGAAAAAATTGGCCTGGGTGTGAGGATTTCCACTCTCTCATCCTAGCTCAGCCTCGTTTTCAATATAGCCGCAGCCTATCCACCTGATTCTCTTTTATGCACATTAGCCAAGGAAGGAATGGAGCTTTATTGGCCATAGAGTCACGTAAAACATCAGGGCCTAAACTGTCGAGGGTACACCAATAATGAGATCTGTGTTACTGCCTTATTTGGGACAGATCTGCCAGCATGGGACTGTTACACTACAATTGCATTCCAGGGAATCAGATGGCCTACAGACCTTCAGAAGACCAGGGACATCCATCTCTGGTTGAATTCAGATTAAGTATAAAATCCCCTGGAATTACATACAAGACTTAAAGGCTATATAAGTGTGTGTGTGTGTGTGTGTGTGTGTGTGTGTCTGTGTGAGAGTGTGTGTGAGCTTGTCTCTGGGACTAGTGCATGGCTCTGATAACATTGGGATGGTTGGCAAGAACTATCTGGCAGATTCTATTCATTTAAAAAAGCAGTAAGATCTAAGGACTATTTATTCTCTTGTCTGTAGTGAAGTCTTTGGTCGTGGAAGATTGTTCCTATTTTGTTCCATGTTGAGCAACCCTCAGCCCTTTTGCTGTGTTAACGTCTCCACATCATCACTCTTCAGTGCAAGGAAATCTCTGCGGCACAACGTGTAACACTGAGGAACATTTAATGAGTTATCAGCAAATACTAAAGATAAAAGAACTTTGAATTTCATAAGCTACTTAGCATTCCTGTGTTCTGCAGATTGCAATGTGTGTTTACACTTCTGCTAATAAAATTCTATCAAGCAGATGACAGGCACCAATTAAAAGCAATCACAAAGCAGAGTCGTTCCATATTCCCTGAGGTAGGCTCTTTAAACATTAGTTTGTGGAAGCATCACCTGGCATGGGAACATCTTTGGTGCTCAGCGACTTCTATAGCCTAGGGGATTTTAGCCGTTTCAATGTAGGAGCATCAGAGGAAAGAGAAAATGACTTTTAGCATTTGCTGAAAATATCAAGTGTGGTTCAGGCTGCTGCAACTGTTGGCGTCTATCTTAGTTGGGAAGTCTGGGCTGTGGCGACAAGTAGATTCCACTCTGAGAATGGCTCCGATACAGTAGAATCTTAGTCCTTACTCACCTAGACTCTTAGCAAGTACCTCTGGGCAGAGGTTGGCTGTCATCCAGGAAGCGTCATCCGGACCCAGGCATCTTCTTTCCATGGCTTCACCATCATCGTCAGCTTTAGCGTCCAGCCTGTAGCTCCACTTTGCAAAGTCAGCCAGGAAGTGGTGCACATCATGTCTGCTTATATCCCATTGTTATAGTTCGGTCACAGGGGCACACCTGACTCGTAGGTAGCTGGGAAATAGAACTATGCCAGGAGTCTGAAGTATAAGAAAATAGGAATTTGATGGATAGCTAAGCTTTGACGTATATCCAAGTATGATTCCTGTTGGACAATTTCCTTTTTCTTAAATATTTTATTTATTTATTTAGAGAGAGCATGGGAGAAGGAGGGGAAGAGCAGAGGGAGAGGGGCAGAGAGTCTCAAGCAGACTCCACACCCAGTGCGGGGCCTGATATGGGACTCGAGCTCACCACCCTGAGGTCATGACCTGAACTGAAACCAAGAGTCAGACACTCAACTGACTGAGCCACCCAGGTGCTCCACTGTCGGGCAATTTCTTTCGGGGGAAGGACATTTGGAAAGGGCTTGCCTGTGGCTCTGCCTTAAGAGAGTCACGTCTGAGGTAGAGTCAGGTTGGACGTCCCAAGAGAGGGAAGTAATAATTGCTGCAAATTTCCTGGGAATGTATCTTAATTCAGATTTTCTCCTTCTAGCCCAGCTCTTTCCCTGGGCTCTATCTTCTCATAAGAATTCTGAGGCAAGCTGCTCCTGTGCTCCTGGGAATTCACATGTCTCTGAGTGAGTATATTTTGTTTGATAACATTTTATTTTATATAACTATGAATATAGTACATGTGCATATATGTATCTAAGTGGTACATGTTTGTATGTGCATGTACAGACACATTAATATATGTCTTATGTAATTCAGTGGAGTATAAGGTAAGGCCATAACTGACCTTGACAATTTATTTCATAGTTTGAGCAATTTTGCTGGTCTCTGGGATAGAAGGGTAGCCTCTAGTTGTCAGGACCCAGTTCCAGGGGGATTTGAGGGATGGGACATAGTGTCCTGGACCAGAGGGAGTAGTCTGATAAAAGGAGGTGGACGTGGGCATGGATTCTGGATTGATTGCTTTGGTCACAGCAAGTTGTTTGCTCTCTCTAGAGAATAGCTAAGTCTGAGTTCTTTTCAAGTATCGCAAAACCCCAAGGTATTAGAGCATCATGAAATATAAAAAAAAATTAAAAATATGATTAGCACATCATCCAAATTCTCATGAAAGACACTGGCATCGGTGGCCCCGGGGACATGCTTCTCTCAGTTGTCTTTAGGGGAAGGGCATGTAATCATGAGGGAATCTAGAGAGTCTCAGAAGGAGGACTACAGTGCTCTGACTGCCCACTGGAAGGTTTGTATTGAGGGGAGGCACATATTTATGATATCTGGGTTATTGCTCTTACGTGATCCCTTCTGTACATGCAGGTTCAACAGGCCTATTTGTGCAGATGACCAACATCCTACCCACAGTAATTGTACTATTCCCCTCTAGCTACAGGCTTGGTGGAGGCAGAGAACCAGTTGCTAACGTTTATTTTAACATTTCACACATATGAAGACTGTGCCTCAGACAGTTCTTTTTGGGGATGCTTAATCCTGTCTTTCTCTTTTCTCCTGAGCCTTGTTTTCCTGAACTTTATAAAAATGCTATTGCTTCCCTCATATGGAAGGGAGTATAGAAAACTAAGTGCTGATAAAGCTTGCGCTTCGGGAGTGACTACTCTTTATTTAGACACACGTTCACGTTGTAGTTGAGAGCCTTTGAGCAAACCTAATAAGCCTGGAATTAGCTTAGTTCCAAACTGCTCTGCAGTAAGAAAAGTATAGGAATCTGGAGGCCTGAGGCAGACAAGCTAGGACTGAGGGGCACAGATGGGGTTCAGGAGGCCTCGGAATGCTGCGTCCACAGAAAGGAGAGGACCAGTGGTGAGGGTAACTGGAAAACTTCCGTGAATTTTCTAAGGTAAAAGTCACCTCTCTGTGCAGCTCTGAATACTCAGTAAAAACGTAATTCGTATTTGAGTGGCAATTTGAAAAAAAAACAAGGAAAAGAGGCTGTGTCTAGTGCTTGGGTCAATGGAGAAGGAGAGAGGTGAGTGAGCCTAGTAATGCAGCCAAATCAGAAGATTCAAGCCTAAGGGGACCTGCAGTCCACGTGCCCTCTTGCCCTCTCTCCCCTCGAGGATCTCCCAATTTGGGGGCAATGAGTTACCCCTTCCTAGGGTTTCTACATTTAGTAAACAAAATACAGGATGTCTAATTAAATTTGGATTTCACATAAACAGTAATGTGTTAATAATAATCATTTCTTAGGCAATACTTAGGGCAATTCTGCACTTAATCTGGCAACCTTTTCTCTCCCTGTCCCACATCTATGGACCTTGAAGTGATATTTCTGTAGACCTACAAGGTCACAGTGTTCCCAAGTAGCTAATAGATTGGGGCAACGTTCTGATATTTAAGTCACACCACCATTTGCAATTCTCATTTCAGTTGGGGAACTTAGTGGAAGATTTCTTTTTCGTTGTATTTTTTTTTTCTTTTGTTGACTACACACAACCAAATGGTAAAGGGAGATTAAGAAGATGTGTTAGAACATGGGCCTCCTGCTTATGGTTAGGAACTTGTGGACACTGGGTAAATGTTGAGGGAAGAGTTTGGCATAGAGGACATTTTAAGGTGACGCATGCCCTCTTTTTGAAAAATGTGTTGAGATATTAGTTAAAATATGGCATCCGAAGAGTATTTTCTTAGCAAACGTAGGTACTGAGGGTAAAAAGGCTAAATGTTAATCTGGAAGACCCTGTGAGGATAGCAACAGCTTTGAGAAGACAGTTAACCAAAAAATTCAGGGTCTTATTTTTCTAAACCCAAGAGAAATGAGTGGTATCATTTCTTCCTTGGTACAAAGTTATTGCTTGAAGCCGACCCAGCCTGACTTCTGTATTTCTTCCAGTACACGCTTGGCATTTTGCAGTAGTCAGGGAAATAGCAAAACCACAGGCAGTGGTTTCTGGGTATCCCTGGGGGTTACGGTCTCCCAGATGAACTTGCCGAGAGAGGTGATGAAGGAGGGGGTGAGCCGTGAGCGTAGGACTGGAGTCTGTTAGGGATTCCAGAGCCGGGGGCCCAGGAAGGGCTTCTTCCGGCCGCAGTGAGTGTGCAGAGACTCCGAGCTCCTCTTATAGAACACAGATGCTCTATTGGGAAGGAAGCGACTCGGAGTAAATGCTGGGCAGCATCCAGGGTCGTGAACTTAGAGTTTAAAATATCTGTCCATGACCCCACCAGCCAGCTAAGATTTCCTGCTGACCCTAGAAATTCAAAGGATTCTAAGTTGGCACAAAAATTAGCCTCCTCTTCACACTCCAGATGTCTAAGAGTTTCCAGGCTTGGAAACAGGTAGCAAATGTTTTGTGATTTTGCTGTTGTTAATTAAAGGTCGAGGTCAACACCTTGAATAATAGAAATAGCCAAACTACACCCCAAACTAATACAAGTTGAAGGGAGCAAATAAGAATTCACTGGGTTCGATGAATTATGTCAAAGAAGTATTTAAAAAGTAAGAGCAGCTGTGGTATTCTTAAAAGGAGGCAGCTGGACTCTATAGGATCTCAGTCTGGTCAGTGGCCCAGTAGACTAAATTTTAAGACTGATTGTTCAGTGTCCGAAAATACAGAAACCACAAACCAACTCTACTAGAAGAAGGCATTCACTTGTTTGCAGTGAAAACAGTACTGACGAAACGTGAAATTCCAATTGGTGATTATTTTTAAGGAAAAGTAACTGTTTAAAGATAATTTTTAATTTTTAAAATTGTTTTAAAAGATAATTTTTTATTTTGGAAGCAAGGTTTTCAGGATCTCGAGGACGCTGGCTATTGTTGCTGTCCAATAAAACTTGAATCACGAGGCCCTTCAGATGTGTATCAGTGGGTCACACGTATCTGGGGGGGCAGAGATAAAGGGAGTCTCCAAGGAATTTTTACATGTTAGAGTAGACTTACGGGGTCCTGGGGGTCGGGCTAAGGCCGCCTTTGTCCTGAGCAAAGTATGAACATTGAGGCAGCTGAGTTCCTAGAGGAAGGTCACTCTGCCCGTTTCAAGGATGCATCAATGGGCTGCAGGGAGTAAGGAAATTTAGTGATTTTACCTTTGTCTTTGTTTCCCACCTCAATACGCTACCAAAAATCAGGCTTTAGTCTAAGCTTTTTATACAGGTGTGCATTACCTGAATGTCATCCAGTTCTCCTCATGGTTGTCTCTGGATGGATTCTCACGCTATTCATTTATTTCTTCTGTCCTTACTTCTTGCCCTTCTCCCCTGGTGCCACACATCCACCCAGGCGCCCCCACACACCGTATATAAGGCAGCTTTCTGGGCTAGGAAATCGTACCGGGCGTTCTGAGGAACACGTCTGCTCTGCTTTCAAGTGGACGAGACCTTCTACTAAGTCACAAAATTTTCTCTTTGTTCAGATAAAAGTGGTCATTGAAGGGGCCTAGACAGTGGTCAGTAGGGAGCCACGGACAGATTTAAAGGGCAGAAGGCAAAGACTAGAGTGGACGATCTTAGAGGTGACATTGGACTGAAGAACCTAAGAGTCAGTCATCCTATTAATGCCTTGGAAAATGGGTGGTCTCCTCGCCTGACTGGAAACAGCAAGAGGAGGCCGACCCAGGTACAGGCCGGAGCTTGCACAGAAGCCCTCGGCTTCCACCTGTGTTTATCTCATGCCTTTTTCCCCATGTGCTCCCTGCCGTGGTTCTGTGGTTTCTGTACCTGTAAACACATTGAGCACAACATCACCTGCACACTGTTTTGTTTGATCTGGATACCATTTGAAACAAGTCACTTTTGAATGTCTTTTAAAATTTTTTTTAAGATTTTATTTATTTATTCATGAGAGAGAGAGAGAGGCAGAGATAGGCAGAGGGAGAAGCAGGCTCCATGCTGGGAGCCCAATGTGGGACTCGATTCCGGGACCCTGGGGTCACACCCTGGGCCCAAGGCAGACGCTCAACCACTGAGCATCCCCCACCCTGGTGCCCCTAAGTGTCTTTTAATTTGCTCTTTGCCACCTTATCTGACACATGAGTTGGTCATTCTCTCCTAGACTCCTTCTCCTTTGAGATGCTCGGAATTACAGGGTCAGAGTAGACTGTTTTATACCAAATGCAAGAAAATGGTTGATTAAATACACATAGGCATTATTACACTCTTACAAGGAGGGGGAGAGAAAAATATGGCAAAGCCTTACAAGGGCTGTAGATTTGGAATAGGCTAGGAGGTCATGAAGTCCTTGGCAAACTGGAACCTCCCCAAGAGAATGAGGTTTGAGGTTGTCTTGTATAACGATCACCATATACATAATCCACGGTTGTGACAGAGTAAGCTGATTTTCTGTTGGCCATATCTGCCCTGGTGGGAAGAGCAGGGCAGTATGACTCCCGGCATGCAACCCTTTCATCTCTGCCAACCGTCCCATAAGGTAAACCCGTGGTTCCTCAACCTCCCTCAGTCTCCCTGAGACCCCACTGTGCTACATACACGAGGAAAAGGCCCCCTCAGTGCGGACTCCCCATGCCAATGAACTTCAAAGACATTTGTTGTATCCGCTTCACCAGTATTTGCAACTTGGAGCAGAGGCACATGTGCAAAACCACGTGGTCAGCCTAAGTGGTGTTTGCATTGGGAAGCTTTTTGCCCAAGTGCTGCTCTGTCCCTTATGGTTAGAATTTATTCAGAGGGAGCAGGGAGGAGGTAAGGAGAGAGTGGCTGGGAGCCCGATGCGTGGCCTTGGGGAAGGTCTGCTTGGATGAGACCACTCACTGGATTTTCATCGCTAGAAAGAAAGAATGCTCCAGGGAAACCACCGGAGAATAAATTCCTTTGCCTGCAAATCAGGAGGGGAAGAGTTCTCAGCAATGCCCTGTAGGATGCCTTTTGTCTCTTAAAATGCATTAATAGTAAGTGCATCTCTGTGCAGCCAGAGCTCAAAGCTCCCCCCCACCACCCACCAACCCCAAATTACAAAGTATAATATTGTCTTTATTTGTCTAAGTCCTTTCCTTTTTTATCCACAGTCTGTGAGAGGGGGAGGTCATGGGAGGGGCGAAACATCTGGGAACGGGAACCTCTCTTCTCATCCTTGACATTCATTTTATTTTTTTATTTTAATTTTTTTCTTGACATTCATTTTAATGAACCTTTTTCTTATTCTTGTTTTATTTGACCCAACTCCATCCATTTATTTCTTGGAATTAACTCTCTCTTCTGCTTCTTTCTGCCTCTATGTCACACGGCTGCCGTTTCACTTTGAGGTATTAAATTCTTATGCCGGGAAAGCTGGCTACTGCCCCCTGGTCTTCTCTCTTTCTTAATCAGAGGACGGGTTAAAGTCTTTCTAAAACGGCGACTTGATCAAATCACTACCCTGCTCACATTTGGCACTCACACCTCTCATCTGAGTGTCTGCAGTATGCAAGTGGTGGTTCTGGACTCGGATGCGTTGCTCCCATGTTTGCTTTCCAGCCTGTCTCTACATTTTCCAAGCAATTTCTCTGCTCACTCTGTCCCAAACACCTGTTGAGTTTTTGACTTCTGATTCTTGCTCGCTTTCTATCCCCACCCTGCGTGCCTGCTCCTCTTGTTATCTGCTAAACTCCTACTCCTCTTGGAAGGTCTTATCCAACTTCTCACCTGGGGAGCCTTCCGTGGACCTGCTCTGGACCAGAGCATCTCTCTCCTTTCTCCAGCCTTATATGGTTTCCTACAGTTGACTTAACGCAGTCGGCTTCATTTACTATTGAGCCTTGCCTTTTATTTGTTCATGGTTCACACTATGTCTCACACTGTGATTATATGTTCTTAGAGAAGAGGGACATTTATGTTTTTATTCCTTTTAATGTTGCAAAGATAGAACATAATTGATAGTTAAAAATACATGATGATTAGTTGAAACATCATATGTTTACTATAGAGGAATAGCCTGATATCTGAATATGGAAAAATCTGTTACTAATCTTATCAGTCACAAAATAAAGCAAGAAAACAGCAGACTGTATCTTCAGGGTCTAGGAGTAGTCCTAGAAGAGCTGATGATCTGGGTCCAGATCAAGAGGATCCCTTCAATTACACTTTTTGAAATGATGCCTGTCGTTAGTTGGGTTGGTCATTGCCACTGAGAACCAAAACACAAAATAATCTAATCACAGTTGAGTAAAACAAGCTCATCTGGGTTGTTGGCAGATTTCATTTCCTTACAGCTGTATGGCTGAGGACCCAAGCTTTTTGCTGGTTGTTGGCTAGAGGCTGCCCTCAGGTCCTAGAAGTGGCCCCTTGGTTCCTTGTCACTGGGGCTTCTCCAACCTGCTTGCTTCTTCCAGGCTGGCAACAGAAGCTCTTTCTCCAGTCTTGAGACAGAGTCTTATATCAAGTTACATAGTCAAGAAGGTGACAACCTGCCACCTTTGCCATATTCTATTGGTTAAAGGCAAGTCACATGTTCTGTCCTCACTCAAAGGAGGAGATTATATAGCTCACTACCAGGGAGTAAAGAACATGGAGGCCGTCTTAGAATTCAGCGTCTGTAACATGTCTATGATTTTAAGCAATGTATTTCCATAATATGTCTTGAGTATTATGTAATGTTTATTATGAATTATTTTTTTAAGAATTCTTTTCTTTTTAAGATTTTATTTATTTATTCACGAGAGACCAGAGAGAGGCAGAGACACAGGCAGAGGGAGAAGCAGGCTCCATGCAGGGAGCCGGACGTGGGACTCAACCCCGGGACTCCAGGATTACACCCCGGGCTGAAGGCAGACCCTAAACCACTGAGCCACCGGGGCTGCCCTTATTACGAATTATTATTCCATAATATTTGTCGTGAATAATTCCCCTCTCCTATCATTTACGATTACCCAGAAACAATTATTTCAACATATTTAGTTGATTCTTTCTGGTATTTGCCTCCATCTACCCCATTAGGTAGTTCACTAAATGGCGACTTGATCAAATCACTTCCCTGCTTACATTTGGCACTCACACCTTTCACTCCTGTTACAGGACAGGAGTAAAATACTATGCCTGTGTATTGCAGCTTTGCTCTGGTTCTCTCAGAACATTAACCTTTGGAGCCATGAACCAGCATGTGAAAAGTTGGAGGCCACTATTCTGTTGCCCTGTGTGGCCAGGCCACCATAGAGAGTCCCCATGTGGGTGTTCAGGACTGTAATTTCAGCGGGTCCCAGCTTATACCTGGTCTTGATAGTCAGATGGGTAAGTAAAGATGCCTCCAGATGATTTCTTCCCCCAGGGCACGAGTCATCCCCCTACCTCTGAACCTTCCTAGCTAAGACCCCTAGACACTGTGGAGCAGAGGAAGGTCACCCTTGCTATTCCTTTCCCAAGTTCCTGACCCACAGAATCCATGAGCATAATCATTATTTGAGGCTAATAAGCTTCTCCTTCTTATCTCTGCTATTAGTATCTTTAGGCTGGAGTTCTCAACATTCAGTTGATAAACCTCTATTTACTCCCCTTATTTTCAGTGAAGCCCAATGGGCACGGAGATTCCTCAGCCAGAGACGCTGACTCTCTCCAGGGTGATCCGTTTGAGGCCATGTCCAGGGTTTTCATGTGTTCCAGATGATTTGTATGCAGTGTGAGCCCCTCCGCAGGGTCTTTGGCCTCAAAGGAATTATTCCCTGTGGTAATTTCTTCAAAATCTCTTAAATACAGATGTTAAAAATGTCTCTTTTATATTTATTATGAGTCATAAATTCAGGCACATTCTACATTGTGTTCTCTGGATATTAAGTAGAGAAGATTCATCCCAGCACAGATAAGTAAACAACTCAAATTGGAAAATACTTAACATAACTCGAAAAAACCCCCACATCACTAACTAAAGCACCCAATTTACTAACACAATTGATTAGAAAGAAATACATCTCTCATTGCTAGAATTTGGTACATGTATTCAATTTGTACCATTAAAGTAAAGGGGGGAGATTCTTATTGATTTCTGAATTTGACACCTGTTAACATTCTATTTTGTATCACTGACATGTGATTGGCTTTAAATAATGCCTGAGCACTGGCAGTACCAGCACATTTTTTTTTTTCTCTTTTCATTTCTTGTACCAAGCTCTTGATGTCGTATAAAATATCTTCCTGGAGAGTACATTGATGGTGCTTTTATCATAATTATGATTATTATCACCTATTCTCATCATTTGGGACCATCCATTTTCTTGCTGTATGAAAGGAATAGCTTTTTAAGTCACATGGCCTTTTAAAACAGCAGAAATTGAAAAATAAGTTGAAACTTCCATCTGAACTGACCTTTGACTTAAATATAGCTGCAGACTTTTCAGGGATTGTCAATCTCAGTGTGAAACAATATATATTTTTTTCCTTTTAAAACTTCTTCTTTAGAAAGCTATTTCATAAAAATGAAAATTAATAGGTCCTATGAAAAGATGAAGGGCCAAGTTCTAGTTATAGCTGTGAATTCATTGTGTTTGTCGAAGGTAGGGAAGAGCATTTGTAAAACTATAGCACTCTGTAAAAAGTAATTGCAAAACTGATCTGTAAATCAGCCAGTGTATCCAGTTATCTTAATTCCAGGTATAGAGATGGTCTTCACTGCCAGTGGAAGCATTCCAAAATAAGGATCCGGCACGCTTCCTGGTATAATTTAAATACTGAATACCCTGTCAAAGTTTGAACCTTCTAATGTTAGTAAGCTCAATTATGAGTGTTTTATATTTGGAAAATTTAAAGCCTCCTTTGGCAGATCTAGCATCTAATCTATGAGAGAATCTTGTAGGATTTGTACTATTGACTGATGAATAATACTGACTTGAAACAAATGTTTAGCTCTTGTTTACAAATGAGTGTTGAGGGAAATTAAGAAACTCTTTAAAAAGCCTAATGAAACACTTGAAAACAAATTACTCTTGAGAAAGTACAAGCTTTCCAATTTAGGCAGTCTTTCAAAAGATAACTTATGGATTTATTCTAAAATATAATTTATGTTTTTATATTTTTAAAAAAGATTTTATTTATTCATTCATGAGAGACACACAGAGAGAGGCAGAAACACAGGCAGAGGGAGAAGCAGGCTCCATGCGGGACTCGACGTGGGACTCGATCCTGGGACCCTGGAGTCACGCCCTGGGCTGAAGGCAGACCTCAACTGAGCCACCCAGGGATCCCATTTATTTTTTATTTTGAAGTAGTTCAAGTATGTAGAATTATACAGAGAATAATATAGCAGATACTTATTCATTAAGTTTACCATCCAGACCCAAAGTATATTATATTTGCTATAATTTTTTCATATCACTTTAGTTTTTAGAGAAATGAAATTAAGAAAACTAAAGTTAATGCCCCATCACATTTTTATTCTGTGTCTCTTCAACCATCCTGAAATTTATGGAAATAATCCCCATGTGAATTTTTAGATTTTTACCTATTTAAAGTATTGTTTGGGTATTTAGAGTGGTTTTAAGTATTGCATTGTTTTAAGTACTTAAAATGTGTCTAAATGGTATTACATTGTACTAGTCTTATGCAACTTCTTTTATTCACCTTTTTTTAGATTTATTTGCATTTATAGATAGATGGGCAGATCATTTTTCTATTGTATTTCTTGCTGCTTTATAAAATTTTATTGCAGAGATAAACCAACTTTTTCCATATTCTTACTAATGGACAACTAAGCTATTTCTAATGTTTTGCTATTACAAACAGTGCTGCAATAAATGTTTGCTCATGCCTCCTTGATAATATCTATAAAAGTTTCTTTAAGGCAGTGGTTCCCAACAGAATATGATTTTGCCCCTAGGGGACATTTGGCAATGTCTGGAGACATTTTGGATTGTCACATCTGGTCAGGGGATGCTACTGTTATCAAATGGATAGAGGCCAGGGATACTGCTAAACATCCTCCAGTGCACAGGGCAACAAAGAATTGTCTGGCCCTAAATGGCAGTATTGCTAAGGTTGAGAAGTTCTGCTCTAGGAAACATAACTAGAAAAACTAAATAGAGAGACATGCCATGATCATGGATGTTGGATTCAGTAGCCTAAAGGTAACAATTCCTCTCAAATTAATCTATAAATTCAATCTAGTTAGTCAATATCCTCATAGGGTTTTACACAGAATGTGATAAACATGTCCCATAAATGTATTTTTAGTCCTCAGCATTATCAATGGCTCTAAAGCACCCTCTTGATGACTCAAATTCATAAATTTGGAACGTTCAAAGGGAGTTTGATTATTTTTCCAATCGCATGTTTTTCAATAGAGAATTTTTTCTCAGACGAGGTTCGGGGTAGTATCTTTTGGCCCAGTTGGTGCCATGTTTTCTTTTTCTTAAAGTACTTAAATAGACTTGGCCATACTACTTGTAGCCTTTGCAGCTCCTATAGGCTACAATTCCTAAAATTGACATTTTAACACTTCAGCATGGAGTGGTGATAGGATCCAAAGGCTAGGTAACTTCAACTCTAGGGGCAATCAGTGCCCCAAATGAGAATCCAGATTCTAGATAGCATTATTTCAGAAGGAAGCACACCTCAGAAGTGAATTCCTAATTAACTCTTGAAATTTTACAAAAAACTATATCTAATGTCAGAAATGGGTTGCTATTGTCACATTAGCACGATGAATACTATAATGGTGAGATAAAAGTAGTTTAAGTTTAAATTAAGCAGTTATAAAAAAAATAAATAAATAAATTACGCAGTTATGCAAAGTTTTCATTCTTGTTTTAGAGAACCATCTCTCTCTGTGCCCGCGATTGAATATTCTTGTTTCTCTTCTGTGTGGATTATAAAAGACTTAGCTTTGATTGCTTCCACTAGGGAGTTATATAAACTTCTTCACAGATTCTTCGAGGTCTGCTATATGTTGCAACTTTCTGCTAAATTTACCATTTCCCTCAAGGTCTTGATGAAATTAGAACTAGATTTTAATTATTGTTGTGATCTTGTTGACCAACATTTATATCATAATATATTTGGCCTGGAGTGGCCTATTCTGACAGCTTCATTATAGGCTTGGGAGCTGTGGCTGGTTGTGGTGGTAGTCATTTTTTTCCTTTCTCTCTTTAAATTTAATAGTTCATTACTAAATAGAGTGCTAAGTACTATAGTCTTCTTCCATGGTGTGCTCTGATTTATCGGGGTTTATACAATAGAGTAATTATTTATTTAGTTTACTCATTCAGTTGGCTAATTACTGAGCACCAACCTGGTTTAGGATCTTACCTCACCTGCATATGTGAGGTTGATTCATGAGGCCTGGAACTTTCTCTCATATTGCTTTTTTAACAGTTGTCTCCTCTTATAAACTCCTGAGTTAGGTACCCCTCCTAAAGGCTCCAGTACACTCTATGCTTCTCTAGAAATAGCATTTGCCACACTGGAATGTTACTGGATTCAAATTAGCTGGTTCCAAACTCTAGCTATATGACCCGAGGGAAGTTATGTATTTTCTCTGAGCTTTTATTTCTTTGCCTATTAAATGGAAACAATAACAATAACTCTATCTAATAGAGTTGTAATAATTAGATTTACTCATTCAACATATAGTTATTGAGGAACTAGTTTGTATCAGTCCACCATTCCTAGTGTTTGGGATGAGGGAAGGGTCAGAACAAAATCCTGTCCTGCTTACATTTTAGTAGGAGAGAGACAATAAATATATAAAGATGTAGCACGATGTGTGGTTAGAGAGTAATTAAGAGTATACATTAGATAGGAGGGGGCATTGAATAGAAACTGAATGAAGATGGAGAGCACTGAAAGAAAAGCCAGGGTTTTGGAAGGTGCAACAGGGTGAGGGTAGAATGGAATGTAAAGATCAGTCTTGGCCATATTAAGTCTGAGATTCCCATTATTCACTGCAGTAGAGAAGTTGAGTATCTGGTTTTGTTATGAGCTGAATTGTATCTTCCCAAATTCATATGGTGAAGTCCTAATCTCAGTTCCTCAGAATGTGACTTTATTTGGAGACAGGATCTTTAAAGAGGTAATTAAGGTAAAACAGGTGGGCCCTAATCCAGTACAAGTGGTTTCTTATAAGATGAGGAGATTAGGTCACAGACCTGCACAGAGGGAAGGCCATGCAAGGACAGAGGGAGCCAAGGAACAAGGCCTTAGAAGAAACCAATCCTGCTGACCTCTTGGACTTCTAGCTGCCAGAACCATCTGAGAAAATAGATTTCTGTTGTCGAAACCACCCGGTATATGCTATTCTGTTATGGCAGCCCTAGCAAACTGATACAAGTTGAATAGCTAGTTAGACAGTCTACTGTTCAGGGGACACAGACAAGCTGGAGTAATTGGTATGCGGAAGGTGTTTAAAATTACCAAGGGCATATAGATCACCGAGGAAGGTATGATGCCAGAGATGAGAAAGTCCTGAGGGCTGAGGCCTGATACACTCCCACATCAAGACATCAGGGCGATGAAGAAGAACTGGCAATGGAGGTGGAGGAAGAGCTGCCCCGTGAGATAGGAGGAAAGCAGGAGATGATATTCAGGAAGGCAAGTATGGGAGGTATTTCAAGACAGAGATAGAGGTCAACTTTTTGTCAGATCCACCCGAGACATTGAGCAAGAGGAGGACTGAGAAGGGTTCAATTGATTCGGCAACGTAGTGAAAGTTAGAAGCCCTGAGTACAGTTATTTTAATGGATGTGGGAACAAAAGTCTAAATTGTGTCATTTCAAGAAAGAAGAGGAGGTGAAGATGTAGAGACGGTGAGTAAAGACAACTTATTCAAGGATTAAATACATTTAAATTGCTTGGAACAATCTCTGGCACACAGTATGCTTTCAATCAGTGTTAGCTGCTGCTTTTAATCTTCTCATTACTCTTATTATTTACTACTTGGCTGCGAGCCCCTCAAGGATAGGGACCATGACTGTTTTTGTTGAGGAGTTTATTTTCAGCACCTAGTGTAGAATGTAGACTTTTCTTATACTCATATAGAAAAGGAAACTAAAGTCTTTTGGTTAATTGATAAAGATTTTCTCTGCCACAAAGGAGAACCTGCTATTAGCTCCCTAGTTAGAGAGAACTGTACTGTAGAACCTCTTTTAAAAAGGCCCATTCAATTTTTTAGGACTTTGGAAAAAAAAAATCACTGAAGAGTACAAGTCACTGATGGTAGATATACTAACTCGGAAGTAGTCAAAATTGAATGTTATCATGCAAAAGATAGTGTCAGTAGCAGAATTATGAGACAACTGTTGTTGAGAAGCAGAGCCACACACACACACACACACACACACACACACACACACGCACACGCACACACACATAGGTAAGGGTTTAAGGAGAGAGAAAAAGCTGAAGGAAAGGGAAAGGAAGACATGGTTTTCTCTAATCAGTTTTCTGGGCAGGGTAAGTCCAGAGTTCCACTATATTCTGTCCTCCTGATGGTGTGGTCCTCCTGTTGTAGGGACCCTTCAGTTCACAGAGGACTTTCACGTATGTGACCTCATGTATCTTTCCCAACGGCTCTCTGACAAAGACACTGTAAACTTTATTTTACAGATGAGAAAGTTAAGGTTCTGGAAGGTTCGGCAACTTGTTTATTGCCAGACAGGGGGAATTAGTTAGGCTCCTTACTTATTTAGTCCTTGTTTGTGATTTCAACATATTCATTCTTAAATTGCTGAATTTGAAGAGTTTTCCTCTGGGGTGATTATCTTCTAGCCCTGCCAGCTTTTCTCTTCCACCACACGCTTTCTTATTTCTCTTTAGAAAAGCCTTGAAATGGTGTTAAAGATCCCTCTTGTCTTCTTTTATATTAAATATTTATGGTAGATTCAATGTAATATTGAACTCAATGCCACACATCCTTGGCTCTTTATCTTATTATTAAGAATTTGTTTTGTTTTGTTTTGTTTTGTTTTAAAGCTGTAGAAATATAATTATGATCCAATTCTTGGAAGCATTAGTTCCATTAAATAAAACAAGACAAAAAAATCTTTAATTTTCAATGTTTCAACAAAGCTTATGAAATTTCAAGTCATGTACACTGAAGTACAATGTTGGTTGAGAAAGGTCTGAGTTACTTTGTTCATGGGTGAGGTAGGCTTTAGATGGTGGCAGTTGGCTCAAATGTCTACACTTGAAAATCCAGGTTGTCAGGCCAGACCTCTGGTATGTCCTGGTTAGAGGTGGGTACCACCTTACAGTCACAGAAAGATTTCAGATTGATCCTTGTTTATTTTTTTTTTTATTTTTTTTTTTTTAGATTGATCCTTGTTTAATTTCTATTTCCATGAAAGGCTGGCATCCTCAGCTAAGCGGCTAGATGAGCAATAGCTGGGTTAGGGAGAGAGAAGCATAGGATGTAACTTGTCCTGGGCAGTCACGAATGGACTTGTCTAAGAAGAAAAATTATATTCAAGGGCTTTTCAATACACTGTGGGACTGCTAAAGAAACTGTCTCCATCCAACCATGTTGGCATGGAAAGGCTAATTCACAATGCCCTAAGGAAGGGGGCTTTACTCAGAAATGTGGCATTCAGTTTCTGTAACCCTGCATGGAAATTCCTTTTAATGCTGTGCATTTCACAAAATGCAGTAATTGCCTTGGGGTATAATGAATTACAAAAGATGGGAGTAATCACGAAGAAAGAGCATAAAGGCGAGGGAAATGCATAGAAACCTCATTGTTCCCAATAATCATCAAAAATAGGTCAGACAACAATTTCTGCTTTGATGTTTGATGTTTTTATTTTTAAGGAATTCTGCAGTAATGAAGTGTAACCTCAGCAAATGGAAACTAGGCTCAATAATGAGCCAGAGAACTTGTTACAGGAAGAGTGTGGGATGAGTCATTTTCATGAAAAATTTGAATAGAATCTCTACTTTTATGGTTTCCATAAAACTTTTTTCTTAGCTTTACTTTCGGTTTGATTAATTCACTAAACTGGATATAGACAGGTGGGAAGGATTTACATTGAAATTATGTTCATACCTTCTTTGGCAAAATTAAGGGTGTTCTTATCATGCATAGTAGGCAGTGTGAAGAGAGCAGTGGTTGGAAGCACATCTCCATAGACCTGGTTTTACCATTAGTTTTACCATTTGCGAGGTATGTGATTTTGGCCCTAAGTCTCAGGTTTTCTATCTGTAAAATGAGAGTGATTATAATGTCTTATGCTGTTGACATGAGGATATAAGGAAGTAATGCATGCCAAACTCCTGATACATCTGGGGTGTGGAGGGGGCTGCTTTATCATCTCTTGAGATAGTCATCAAATGGCCAGAGGAAACGGTGTGTGTGTGTAGTGTGTGGGGTTGTTTCCAGCTACTGGAGAGATAAATTTCTGCTCTGGATGAAGTTAGACATCTAGCCACATGTACTTGGTGTGGGCAATTAAGAGAAGCTGAAGCTCCCAATCTCCCCTCTTATCTCAGTTTTCCTTTCCAACAAGAGATCTAGTTTTCATTACTTTTGTAGCTTTAAGTTTTCACTGTATAAAAGAGCCAGGACTCAGCAGGATGTACATAGTCCACTCCCCTCTCCTCTCTCATTCTGGCTGTCACAAATTCTTGGTAACTGGGAAGATGTCTTAGACACATCATCAGTTAAGCATGGGACTGTTTGTGGTAGAGCTGCACCACATGCCTAAGGGTTTATATCTTAGATCCTTAAGTTCAGTTCTATAGGAGAGGAAGAAATCAGTTTCCTCTGCCCATCTTAGGCTCCGTGACTGAAGCCATGCAAATTAGACAGTGAAAGACAGATTAACAAGAGGAAACAAACAAGTTTATTAACATGTGTATTATGCACACACATGGGAATACTAAGTGATGAGTAACTCAAAGGAGTGTTTAGAATTTGGGCTTAGACAGCATCTTAGCAAAGAACAATAATTTTGTAGAGATGCGACAAAGAGAGAAAAGAAAAGGACTTTGAGCTTCCAGGGGTGGCAAACTATGAGAAGGCAAATATATGGGGAACCTAATGCAGGATAAGGGCTAGGTAGTAAAGTTTGTTCTTGTAGACTCTTGGTGCCATCTCGTCTCTGATGAAAAGGTTGTTCTCTTTCCACACCAGAAAGAGGATGAGATAAGGGGGAATTTATGTTCTGTTTATAGGTAGATAAAGGGAGGGCAGAGAGCTCCGCCTTCAGCTCAAAATATTCTATGCTGTAGTGACATACGGGTGGCATGCTCTGAGCCCTTTCGGCTCCCTAATAAATCCTCTGCAGTTCAGATGCTGTAAAGGTAGTTACAGTTCTGGGTTGAAAAGTATTTCTGCTGGTGAGACTCATTTGGACACTGACACTCACCCATCGGCTCCCTCTTATCAGCAGTATATACACATTACCTTCTCCTTAAAGAAGTGAATATTCATGAAGACAATGATGATATAACCATGTTTGGAAGGCATAGCTAATGCTCCCGGTCAGCCATCTCTCCTAAGATCAACTCAGAACAGGGACAGCGGTGTATTCACACCACACATACATATCCATATATTTATGCATATAACCTTTAAATATTTTTTCATGCTTTCCCTGTAGTAAAAGAAATATCCCTTCTTACTATAAACGCCAGAAAGAAAATTTATCAAATTCTTTTAGGTTCCACATCTGTAAAAAGGAGATAAGCTCACTACAAGCATCGATGCAGTAAAGTCTACCCAATTTTTGAAATGAGCTCTAAATTCACTGTGTGCTGTTTCTGCCCATATCATCTCTTCAACTGTTATAAATGCATGTCACTTCTCTTTACCTGCATTGAGGCAGTTTAATGCTTATTTTCAATATTTTAGGTGGATGGATTCACACAGTCTTTCATTTCATTTTAGTTCATGAAATTTTAGATATTCACCAACATGCCATTGGGCACACCTCTAAACCAGCCTTCAAAACATTTTCTGCTGAAAAACTGATAGGACTCAGACAGTTGCCTGAAGCAAATATATGCATCCTCTGAACTCCAATGAATATATAGGGAAGGAAGAGAAGAAAGAAAGACAGAAGGAAGGAAGGAAGGATGGAAGGGAAGAGAAAGAGAAAGACAAAGCAGGGAAAGAAAATGACATGTTCCTATTGGTATAAATAGGGTTTAGTGGGTCTACACTGACTTATTTCCATTAAGTCTGTCTGCGCTAATCTAGGATTCTGGGCTCAAGGCTGGTGCTTTGTAAACGTGAGGCTGTGATACTGATTTTTCTCCTCTCCAGGCTGGGGAGGGGGGTGTTCTCTCCCGCAAATGAGGGCTCTTTTAAGTTTCCAAGATTTAGGGAGAACTCACTAATCCTACTAGCTTTCCCTTGTTCCACTCTCATTCTGAACTTCTTACCCTCCCTGACCCCAAACACATCTTCTTTTAATTCTCTGGCCTTCATTTTGTCAGGGCAGAGACTTTAACATGAAGACAGGAACTAGTAAGTAAGTTTCCTTTCAAGGTTTCACATTTGCATTTTTATCTTAGGGGACAAGGCCTTACTTACAGAAGTAATGTGAATATTCCAGATGTTAGATAGTTGCATGGGAGCTACTTTTGTGGTATGACTTCCTAATAATAGGCTCTCCCTTAGATAATGAACCTTATCTGCTATACTGTGAGGCAGGGGTCACTGATGTGTCAATTTTATAGATGATGCAATAGCACCGAGAGTTAAGTGACTTACCCACAATAACTTGGATACTTTTATTGACTCTTAACCTTACATTTCCTCCCAGTTTCTTTGACTAGGAAGCAAAGACTTAGTACTGAAATGCAGTTATCCTTTTTGTTCTGCACATTATAATCCTCCTTGTAGCACAACTCCAGGTTTTTTGTTTGTTTGTTTGTTTTTTAATGATCTATCCACTTACTTGGAGGGAGGCGGTGCAGAGGGAGAGTCTCAACCAGACTCTGTGCCAAGCATGGAGTCTGACCTGGGGCTTGAACCCATGATTCTGAGATCACAACCTGAGCCAAAACCAAGAGTCATACACCCAATCAACTGTGCCACCCAGGCCCCCTTACAACTGCTAGATTTTAATGGGGCTCCTGGGCCTGAAAACTGGACTTACATTTTGATCCAAGCTCCAGTTATATACACATCTCTTTGCCTGGCCAGTCACCGGAACTTATTAATGGACAGGACTGATGTCTGACTTGTTTCGTTGAAATAATCTGCCTTGTATTGTGGATGAATCTCAAGTATACTAACAGGTTCTTTCTATGCATGGGAGTATTAGTCTATGTATCCAACAGGGGTAGGAAACAGATTTACAGAAGTTTTGTGGTTTGCTTAGTGTTTCATAGATTTCTTAAAGCTCCTTTGTAGAAGCATAGAAGGAAATTTTCCTGTTCAAAGGTCTAAAATTACACTGAAAATGAACTACTATGAACATGTTCAAAGAAGACATTTATCTCAAAGGGCCTGAAATCTCTGATCCACAGCTTTTAAAGACTAAATGTGAATACTGATGGCTATGCTCTGTCATCACTTTAGCTAATCTCTAAACACTCGGGGTCCCAAGTGTTTGAATAGTTAACTGTGACTCTTTCCTTGCACAATATGTGCCTGCTGAATAGTGGTTGATCCAATGTGTTCACCCCTTAGATCTATTTCAATTTTGTTAAGTGATAGGAACTCAAGAGGTGGGAATTTTTGTTTTTGGTGATGTTAGAGCTTCACAATGGAGGTGTTCCATTATGTTTTCCATATAAACATGCAGCTGGGGTTTGTGGGAGAGAATGAGTCCATCAAAGAACTGGCTTTCTCCTTTTTCTTCATAAAGAAGTGCTTAAAAGCAAGGCTTCTGCACCAGATATCCTGGTCCTTTGGGGCAGTGCCAAATCCTGTTGTACAGTCATGATTTAAAGCCATGTGTCCTGAAGTCAACATGTTCTTGTGGATATTGCTACATCAGCAGCAAGATGAATTTATAGGAAAAATATGTTAAAAGACAAACATATATTAATAGCTTCAAAGAGCTGGAACTTAAAACAGCACACTCAAAATCACTTCCCCTTATTTCTAGAGAAGCTCATGGCATTTATGAAAGGAATATACAATCATACATTGAACATTGTGGGTGGGTAATTTATTCACATGATGTGTGTTGTGGCCCATGCCTGGTCTATAACAGGCACTCAATAAATGTTTGCTGATCATGAAATTGAAGCCTAAAGGCATAAAAGACAAAATTGATGAAGTTTTACAAGCCATACTTTTGTGTTCTTATTCCTTATTTTATGCAATCCTTCCACGTTGGCCACCATTCCCTCACACTGCCCCCCCCCAACATTGGATGAATTGAGGACATTCTTGACTTAAAGTGGAATAATTATAGAGAAGATGTTTCAAACAACCCTTACTTGCATACATTAGCAAACCAGATGTGTAGATAAAGCATCGTTTTCACTACATGCTCCCATTTGCCCAAAGGATTGATGTGTGTTGCTTTTAACCAGTTCCTTTATTGGTTTTCACTGTATACTTTGGCTTTTTAGAGACACATACATAATCCTTCCAGATAGTCAAATATCTGCCTAGACTGTAAGGCTCAAGAATGGTTTAAGTGCTCCTGAGATGCTATTACCAAAAATAAATAGATCACATTCATTAAAATGAAAGACTAAGCATTTGATAGAGCAGCATTATTCAAAGAGGGGTAAGGCAATGAAGCTAGTAAGTCTTTTGTAGACTGGAATGCTTTTTGATCTTCATTTTCCTTTTATTAACAGCTGCATATCTTCATATCAGGGCAGGTGAGGCTAAGACGCTTTCTTCAAAATACATTACTTCTATGATGTTGATCAGACAATTAATTATCACAGATTATGCAGATCTAGTATATTCAGTAAAGCTGACTAGGACATTTAAGTAGAACTATATTCTTGTAGTGGAATAATACAAAATTATGTACTAATAAAAAGTAATTTAGTAGTTATTTGGGGTTAGTAGTTTTGATGTCATTTTTAATTTGAATATGGTCTCATTATCTACAAGTACTATAATAAAATAGTATTAACTGAGCATCCATTTGTACATTATGTAAGTTGAAAGCTGACTTACTAAGGTCAACAAGTTACCTTCTGTTTTCTGTATATAGGGGAGAAAAAATAATTTACCCCTGTCCTTCTGAGTTCTTGGTTAATGCCCTATAATTAATAAGAGCAAGCAGAAGTTTATTAACATGTTTGCTTTATATCCAGGAAAAAAATGAGTAACTTGAGGTGGCTTAGGACTTTGACTTGTATGGCATCATCAACCAAGAACAATACATTTCTGACATATGAAAACTTTGCATCCATCCATTTAGCTGCTCTACTCCTCAGCAAGCTATTACAGGGCTCTGGGACCCTGGCAAACCGTCTAAAATAGAGGAGTTAATGCATTTGAAGAATCATGCTCAATAATCACTTGCTCAACAGTTTTCAGGAGCTGAAATGTTAGTGATTGTTTTGAAGTCTTATTTTCTTTAATTGATTATTTCCCTTAAATATCCTTTCTACCAACCTTGGAAAACATTTATTAAATAAGTTGGCAGACTATATTTTATTCTAGCTTGATCATTTTTCCCACCAATAACTTAAAACCATTACAGTAAACTAAAAGCCATAATTTGTGCACATTTCTTGCATTATCAACACCAGTTTAAGGGTGATAGCAGAATTTGAAATAATTTATGCCCCTTACTGATTTGAGAAAGTTGTTATAAATGCTATTTTGGATCTTGCCAATGAGATGTGTGGGGTTTTGAATATAGCAACCTAATAGGATTGGAAACTCCCCAAAGGAAGATATAATATAGGTCCTTCCAAAATTATCCATAATTTTTAAAGTTAAAAAGCTTTGAAAACTATAAAATTTTTACTTCTTATTTGATTATGAATCTTGACTTGCTCAATTGATTTTGTGACAAAATATGAACTGAATGTGAGGCTCTTTTGGTCATTATTTATTTTACTACTGTGAATGCTTATGCATTATGTTGCAGAACTACCATTAGGTTTGATTACAGGTGTTGCCTCAGACCTACCAGGGTGCTGCTCAGTATAAGGTATATGAGCAACATCACCTCTATAAAATTAGAAAAAATTTCATTTTGAAACACATTGGTTTCCATGCATAAATTGCAAGATTGTGGCCCTGTATTATCATTAGTTTTATTTTAAGGTGTCTTATCCGATAAAGAATTGTGCACTGCAGTTTCCACATGTATATGACTTGGGCCGAGTCTGAATATGCACTCAGGCTAGAGCGAACTGCCACATTCTAGATCATTTTCTTGCAGTTTTCTGTGGACTGAGGGAATGGGTGCATCCATGGCTGAGCCTTGAAATCTGTTCTATAAATATTTTTGAAGCTGTCCAAACAAGAAGATAAAGGATGGGTTCAAAGTCATGTCCAAAGTTCACTAGCTTCTGAGCTGAATTAACTGAATTAATGTTTATAATTAATTCATGTGACTCTGCATCCTTATATAATGTTTTTCTCCATTGTAAATAGAGTGTGCTAGCCCATGAGATAACTCCTCCACCGCAATG